>NW_024545240.1:1181221-1419860 GCF_903064755.1 Maudiozyma barnettii | reverse complement strand
AGTTACTCTAGGTGAAGGTTTACCTAACTTTTCAGTTTTCATTGAATCTGTAGTCTTATTAAAAAAAATTGAAGTAAAACTCAGTAAGGTATAGTTCTGCACTTTGTAAACGTCAGAAATAGAAATATATAGCTCTTTATATAATAAGATGCAAGAGACGATACTAATGGTAAAGGATTTTTTTTGTAGGCCAGAATTTCTGTCACGCTAGATGGCCATTGTCTAAGACACGTCCAATAGATATAATTGATTGTGCAACGCACATTTGGAAACCCAAATAACCTATAAATTCACGACAAAATCTACTGTTTATATATTTTAAATAAAAAAAAGCCATGAGCTGGCCGACAGTTTGCTCCAGTGCCCGGAATCTCTCCCATACAAAATCTTTTGGCCTGATAGGCGCCTGATTAGAACATCGACACGTACCTGACGTACAAAATCAGGAGGCAACTCACCCCTCTGTCGACAATAAAGATAATATACTTCAATAACCTATAGGATTGTAAATTCTTACAACATTTAGTTCAATATATTTGCTATGTATAACTACACAACAATTTATTCTAAATAATATTAATAAATCAGTATTTTACCACTGCTCTGTGCAGTCGCATGCTTGATTAGTATATGTTGCACCGAACCCCATATTTCATTAAAATCTTCATGTACCGAGTAACCAGTTTCTTGTTTACCCCAGGCTACCCAACAACCATTATCTTTCTTCGCTTGAGGGGTAAATGAGCCTTCACAGGAATCGGCTACCCAAGTAAACATGTTAGTTACTTTTTCATTAATTAGTTCCATCACAAAGTTATTAGCAATACCATCATTCATCCAGTTCATAACGTCATCCCAATAAGCTATGGTATCTAAATTTTCTGACTGAACAAAAATTTCGTGACCTTCTGTATTCTGCTAACCATTGAACCTATTGCTCTTAACGATTCTATCATCGGGCTGAGAAGTAATCCTAGCGTGAGTAATGTTTGTTTGTATAATTAACTATCGTTCGATTAGTGGGTCCACCATGTGCTACCGTTGCTTCCAGTAGTCAGCCATCATCGATATCGCGTTTTGTTAAACTTTCTTTAGGGGTTAGAGTAACACTTTTCGCTAATGGGCTTGTTCCCCCACCCATCAACATTGTACCATATGATGTAACCGTTAAATTTAAAATACCACTCTAATTACCCAAAGCGTTAACACTACCAGCCAAACTAAGACCTCCTGGACTGTCTATATTATCACGTTTCCACCAAGCTCCAGTGTCATCACGTTTAAGAACAGAAAAACCAGCACCAGCTACAGAAGACACAACTGATTGCACACACTCAATACCATACACAGTTCTACCTTGAATGGTAGTACAATGCTTCAGTAGATCCAGTAATATTTACTGCACCCCCCACAGCATATTCAATGGTAACCTCCGAACGTGTCCCAAATTTATCGGCTAGTAACTTGACTGCAACTTGAACTAAAATTTTGAACATTGTTACAGCAACTGAGTGAGCTCTTGGAACCACAAGAAGGCCAATAAACAACGCTAATCCACAAATTAGTCGTTCCCGTTTGTTTGTTTGTTTTTCTTAATATCGATACTATGAAAGAGGTCTCTTTTGCTGCTTTGATATAGATAAAAACAGCTACGAAGAAGAGAAATTTTGGGAAAGAAAGATTAAAAGGCAATGTAGCATTAATAGCAATGTAGTATTAATAGCAATATTTTCCGCCCTATTATACGTTCAATACCAATCGCAATGGCCTGGTTTTCTTTACATTGATATTTTTTGTATCCATCAAAAAGCAACCGATTAGGCCCTGACAGGCACGGGCAATATTGATTTTTGGGCAAAAAACAAATCCAGGCAAAATCCGGGCAAGAAAATTGGCCTGGCAATAAGGGCAACTATTTTGAAAAAATTACCTGTCAAAGCCCGTACAGTAGTGTTACATCGCCATATGTGTATCAAAAGCGTAAAAAAACTTCTTTTTGCATTTCTCCAGGAATTTTATATACTCATTCTAGTTTTTTTACTTCATTCTGACTTGTTGGGACAATTATACACGCCCGGTATCATGCATGGATGAGACAACACAATAGGACAGGGAATGGCATGGATTGATCATAATTTAGAGAGTAACTGAGAAGCTAGCATGAGAACGAAAGCTCAAGTTAGGATGTATAATGAACTGCAGTCTTCTTGCTGCCAGAGTTATATAGATAAGAGGTGACCTCCGGGTTCTCAATTTCACGATCGGAAAGAAGTAACAAAGGGTGCAAAGTTATAATGGAAATTATAATACCTGAGGAGTTCACATGCTCTACCGCTGCTCGACCGTTTTGGTCTTTTTTATCACTGTACCGGGGTCTGATAACCAGTTTTTGGAATAAGCGATCCACCCTCCGTTTTCAAAATTTGAAAAACGGCTATTTCTTATCAGTCTAAACCATTTTCTGGGGATAGAGTTTATCTGCCCTCACAGATGGAAATGGTACATAGGTACACCCTTGATTCTACATTTCTTACGATATATACACATAGACATTATAATCTTCATGTGTATATAAAATAACTATGCAATCTTTATAGTCAGTGTTTCTAAATACAACTGCTGTTCCCTGATTTTATAAATTTGTGTGATGTTTTAATTGTAGGAAATCTGTATCTAAATCATTAACTTATCTGTAGGAAACAAAATATGACATAAAATTTTGTATGCTCTACATAATTCATATAATTTTAGTTCTAAAAACCCTGGAACCCTTGCATGTTCTAAAACAGACCCATTTTAAGACTTTATCAAGAAAGACTGAATATTTGCACGTCGCACCTCACATTCTGTTTTTCCCATTTAAACCCTGGCTCAAGAGAATATGGAACTTCAATAGTTCAAATCTGCGCAACCAAAAAGGCCAAAACGGTAGAGCATGTGAACATTTTTAATTTCTTTTATTAAAATATGTACTATTTATAGAAAAATATGACTTTCTATATTGACGGAACAAGGCTTTAATTCATGAAAGATCGAAGACGGTGTGCCTGTTTTGGACAAAAATCAAAAAAAAATGGGACGATAATATAAGTAATAAATATTATATTCAACATTAAGTAAAATAAAATGGGTTCACCCCCTTTTCAACATGAATAACACCGCTAATGAGCCGATCACCTACGGAATAGACATTGAGTCCGAAGCTCACATTTCCAACAATTCGGGGACTTAACAGATATTAATAGAGTGTGACGTTCAACACGTGTTGCATTACAACCTTTCAGAAAACCCGGAGTGCGTTACTACTCCTGTCCGATAATACATCTAAATTTACTATTATTTGAAACTAAAACACTTAAATAATAACACTTAATTCTGTTTGTGCAATTGTGAAATGTATAATAGAATACTCAGCTTTCTATCCATGCATATGATATATCTATAGCGTTAAGAAAGATGGTTAACAAATGCCATATTCCATTTGATCGAGCTCTATGTTATAAAAACAATTTTATGCGATATAGACATAACTGCTCAACATTATATGGAGCAGTTGCTTTGAATTTTTAGGCAATCTGAAATTGAATATAATATTAGACTATTAGTAGTATTGAAGATATGTATGGTTCTAACAGGTAAAATGAAAAGTATGTCGACGCGAAACCACTTGATCTTACAGTGTGGACGTTGTGTTGAAATCGAAGTTCAGTAAATGTTGCTAATAGGTCAAGTCATATCATAAGGCTGTGCGACGTCCATTATTCTGTATATTCTTGTTGTTAAACCTCTAATAGCTGTGTAAAATAACTGATTTGCAAAAATATAATTCAATAAAAGTATTTTTGTGCCAATAAGTAAAATATTAAATAGAATGCTCACCGACCTGTATACAACACCTAGTTGTTGTTGTTGGGCAGAATAAGACTAAGTACTTAATACTAGTTTGCCTCCAGAATCTTTTAATTGGCTTGAAACTTCATCTATAAATAATCTGTTTTGTTTCTCTATATTTAGCAACACACGACTCGACAAAATTACGAATAATATCCCAAAAAATATAAATGCGAAAAAGAAATATATAAGACATTTAATCACATCGCGTCTGAACTCAATAGTAGTCCTTTCTTTAAATTCCATTTCCTCCATTGGTTGTGAAATATTTGGGAGGCTTTCTAGATGTTTATTTTGTCTAACATGCATAACATTTAAGAAAGAAAAAAGAATATAATTTATAGTCGCAAATGAATCCAGCGAGCTCTCCTTTAGCGCAGCCTTCGTTGGAGGGAGGTTGTTGAGACACAGAAATGGAAGAGATCGTTAGTCACGATGAAAATACTCTAGAGCAACATATGAAGATGAAAGATACATGAAGAGAAATTTATAGATAAAAAGGACTTAGAATAGATAACAGTGAAACTACTTTACAAGACTTGAAACATATAAAATGAATTCATAAAGAGAATAAGCCACTATAACATAATTAAGAATCACACTATCAAATACACACGATGTCAAGAAAGAGGGTACCATAGAAGAGATGTATAATGACTTAGAACAAAGATAATAAATAACACCTGGGATTAGGAATACTTATCGGAAGACGACTCAATAGAAAAAAATGAAATAAATTAGAACAGGAAGAAATATCTGGTTCCGGGAGAAACCGAAGACGAAATGTATACATACATATACATACAGGGAATTATTTCACCTACTCATAGTAAAGTTTATCTTCCTCAATATTATAATATGATTTTAGATATGCTTATCATATAAGATCAAGTAGATCTTACTATATATATATATAGCTAATACAACAACATTGAAAAAAGTACTTATAATGTCTTCCACAAATAGTGAATCCGATCTGTCAGGAACTGCAACAGAAGAAGCGCTTCTTCAACCCTCGAGAATTCATGTCAAAACGTTATAGTATATTAACGATTACTTAATACAAAAGTTAAAAAGTTTATAATTGTTAAAATGGAATATTTAATACGTAATATAATAAACTACAACAATTATGCCACTATTACAAATAGTTTCACATTGGGAAGTCTGGGAACCGTCTGCCCGGCGTTCTAATAATGGATTATTACATTTTGCCATCATGGTGCAAGGGCATCATTCTTCGAGACGGGTAAATATTTAGCCGCTGAGGTGTTTTTTTTAAAAACATATAAAGAGAGCATATTAACTCCAAGGGAAGAACACTCGGTGTATATATTTCCTGCTGTTATAAGACGATTTCTATCGCTCTGGACTTTTTAAAAACAAAACTGAGAGTAGATTGTTAATAAGTATAATTTCATACTATAATTAGTTCATCACTGATAAAATTAATTAGTATACATTTTCCAAGTAACAACCTACATGTTCATGAGACTGGTTCTTCAGCACACAACAAGTGGGTTAGGAGAGCAGGACACGATATGACAAATAACATTATAGTTCATGATAGAATATAAGTGAGAGACTACCATAACAATCGTAATATTATGATAGTTACACACTAATTCCAATGATCCAGTTTACTACTGTGGAGATAGAGTAATATTATTGATGACACAAAGATCGGATATTATACTACAATGAATATTATAATATATAACGAACTAACTATTTTTATTAACATTACGATCAAGTATATATATACATACATGGCAACAAATACATTGAAAACCTACCAATAATGCTTAACTCTAATTCTGGCAATACTCCTCAAGGGTTTAGATATTGAGTCAGAAACTGGCGCTTCGGGAAATATTTCAACTCAACAGTAATACCGGTATATTGAAAAACAATTCTAATATAAATGTTAAGATTAATATGGCTCGTGAACTACATCTAAAATATCTGTAATATCTATATTCATCTCTCTTAAGAAAGAGTGATGATCTAAGAAATATTTTTCCCTTTCTGAATAATCAATCTTGATAGGAACTTTCAAATTTTCTTCTTTATCATAATCCAAATTTTGATAAAAATAACCCAATCTTTCAGCTTTCTTAAGCTGGTCATCTAGAATTTTTGTTTTATTCAAGAATTTAGCAAACATATAAATATGTGTGTCAGGAGGATAATCTTTTTCTAAAATAAATTTTGTCTATTTACCTGAACTCTCTAAACACTTAGCTAATCCTATATTTATTGTTGAGTTGGGTTAATCAACGGAACTTCGGCTTGAACTTAACATCTAAACCTTGAGTGATATAAATAGCTATATGTTTACTCTCGTACCATGTCCTGCTGCTACAGCTTACGCTGGTTTTATCTAACTTCTCATCTCCTTTAATATCGGATGAATATATGTTCCAACGGTTATCTTCAAGTTTTAACAATATTTAACCACTACAAAAATTTTAGTTTTACTTCTTCAGGAAACTGATGATATGGATTGTACATTCGTATATTATACCTCTAGATAATTATTTTTGAAAAAACTTTTGTTGAGTTCTAAACTATTTTCATGATAATATTAAAATGATAATATCAAAGCTTACATATGTTATAGATAATTTGCATTTCTAGATATTTAACTAAATATACACAACTGCCAGGAGTTAAGAAACTTCACACTGTGGCCATGGTTCAACCGGAATGTATTGTGGGTCAGGTGTTAACGAATCTTGATCGAACGGTTCATTATCGAACCCTCTAAATCTACCTGATGTCATTGTATCTTTAGCATTGTTGTTATAGATCTGATATTGGTAAGCATTACCACTTTCATCCCCAAGATAACAGCTGACTTCATGAACTAATTGGCCCCAGTCATATTGCATACTCAAAACACCATTAAATGAATCGACATAATCACCACTAGCTTCAATTCCTCCATTGGAAAAATTTTCCATATTGTAGGACTCGTCCCTTTTCTCATAATTGGTCGAATTACTTTCAGTATGTATAAATCGGGCAAACCATGTAGAGTTGGTAAACGACATGGCAGACATGCGATGTGTCAAACCGTCAGGTCTCATCAAAAAATGAACCGGATAGCCAGTCTGATCATTTTTAACAATAGATAGATTAGAGTGTAGAACGGTTAATGCTGGTAAGCCGGATAGCTCTGCCATTGTGCCTACAGCGGTAGCAACACAGCCGGTTACGCAACCGATTTTGTCGGCGTTTCCAGCTTCATGATTTGCCCAATTATTACACGAAGATGATGTTCCGTAAAGAGAAATACCAGCAAGCGCAACCTTTACCGCTGCAAATATCCACCATAGATATACTATACGTTTCGTGTATGGTGCCAGAGTAGTTGTTGAGTGGTTTACTATTAAGGTTTCACTACTGCTTTCATTCTTAGGATATACCCATCCAGTTGTAAAATGATTTCCAGTTGCTTTATGATTTTCCAGTACTGTATCTACGGTAATAGTTTTACAGGGATGGTAATATCACGCTTCTTATTACCATCTCTTAAATGTCTTGAAATTTCGTCGATAAATAATCTGTTTCGTTCTTCCATATTTTCCAATGTGCGATTAGATTGAGTTAAGAACCATATTCCAACAAATACAAATATAAACAAAAAATATATTAGAAATTTTATTGCATCACGTCTGAATTTAGCAGTACGTTGGTCGTCAGCTTGTTCATCTTCCATTTGGCCTAGTGATTTTTAGAGGTTATCCAGATATTTATTCCGGAGATCGCAGTTATTAAAAAGAAGAGCAAATAAGAATTTAATTCATAGTTTCAGAATGGTAACGACTGCTATATTTATATGAAATTAATGTTAGTAGAAAAACATACATGCGCAACACTCCATTAAAAACTTTGGGAGCCCAGAATGTGAAAAACAAGCACCCGGTCCGTTTTCGAATAGTGATGCAGAAATAAGTAGTCGTTGCTTGGTTTCATTTTTCATAACCCCACCATGAGTGCGTTGGTTCTGCGCGTCAGTTGGCGCAATTAGAAGTAGCTCACCAGTGATGCAAGTCGCTGCCAATTATAGCGTTTTGATGGATTATAAAAGTTTCCGGGAGATACTGTGCACTCTATTTGAAGTTACCAACCTACACAAAAAATCAATTCATCCGATGAAGATCTAAAAAACTGCAGACAGATGATTTTGCATTCAAAAATAATGTGACAGGATACTGTTTATCCTACTCCTATAATTTACTGTTCATTATTTTCTTTGTTGACAGGTGTTCATACCATTTATTAGACCACAGGCACGGAAGCAATGGGTAGAATTTTTTGGCTAGTAATCATGTTTATCCCTACCGTACGCTATTTTTACCCAATTTGGAAATTTTCTATTCATCCTCTGCCCTACATTGAGCCTCTATGTAAGCCCTAATGTAGGCTTTTAGAGCACCAAAATTTTGCTAAGTGCGCATACCTTTGACTGACACACTCAATCGATGAGCCTACATAGATAAAATGTTACTTTTATATGTTCTTCAACTATTTTTTTTTTTTTGACCCAATAGCTTTCATTGTTTGGTGGAGCTAATATTCATATAAAGAGTATTTTTTTTATCAATTCTATATGCATATATTTTATACTAAATACCAATCCTTTTCTTATTTTCTAGTAACAAGAAATCATATAATATTTTCATATATCTTTGTCTTGTATAATTGTTCTTTCAAGAATATTTTCTTTATTTAGAATTTCCTATTTTGTCGTGTCGACATATCTACCCCAAGACGAACAAATATGATCGACAGCGGTATGTCGAGTTGTAACATATTTTTATTTTGTTCTAAGTGACATATGTGTACTATACATTCCAACAATAATATATTTTTATTGGTTGTTACTGAATGACACTGTTAAAAATCTAATGTGTGGTACCCAAAATATTAAGAGTATAATGTACTGAGTTGAATATTCTAAAGGGGTATGGCATAAGGCATTCATGTGAGCAAGAGAATAAATGAAATACGTAGCAAAAGTTGAATACATAGTAAAAATTGTACTTGGTTATTCTAACTGAATAGGCTTATATGACGACATTCGAATATGAGGCTCACGAAGATCGAAAATAAATGAAGCAATCCAATCTGTGAAATATAAAGACAGAGGTTTGAACTACGTAAGTTATATATGAATGACGTCCTTTTGACAAAAAGTACGCAAACATTTCTGTGAGATTGATTGCATAATAAACTTCAAAAGTAGATCAATCAGATAGCCAAGGGGAGGTCTACCAAATAGCATCAATGTTATGTATATTGATGAATACTTTTTGGTGCTAATATTTCTCCAAACCAAGATATTTCTTGTGTCATCACTGTGGTAAAAACTGACTTTCATTAAACCGGTTTTGGCACATCGAAAATTGTCATGTTGGAAATATCTATCGAAGTACAACAAGTTGTATCAATAAACTTCCTATTAATTATAAAAACACGCATAATATTACACTAGGTGTTATTCTTTTTTTTTGAAATTACAAAGATCGCTACATCGCCTTCTGGGACAGGAACAAAACAACGTATTGCAAGGAGACACCCGTTGACTGTTGACTGCTGGGTAACTTTGATTCCACCGCACAAATGACTCCCTTCCTCCTCGCCCCCTGGACGCATCCAAAAATGGCAAAAATAGAAAATGCCTGTTGAAAAAGGGATCTACATTGAACTTACCGCAGAAGTTCCCTCCGATAAGAATCAAACTTTAAAGAAAATGATATAAAAAGGAAGCCCTTAATATAATATAAATAAAATATTAAGTGTTCTTTAATATGCAACTTATATATATTATAAAGAGACCAATTAATTATCGTATTATAAAATGTCCGAATTAAAACAATCAAAACTTGAAGAGACTAATAGAGGCAAACACTCTTTCTCAGATTCTCTACAATAATATATAGTATCAATGGTACACATATATACCGACCTCCAACAACAAACAGAAAAAAACCTCTCTACGATGAAGAATACTGTTGCCTCAAAATATATATAATTATGGGCTGGCACAAACATATCTTCACATCAAATAGAACCAATATGTTTTTCCCATAGTGTTAAAACGTCAATTATGGCTCTAGTGAGAATAGTTAACTCCTTCGAAGTTATGATATAAGGTGGCATAATATAGACAAGTTTTCCAAATGGCCTAATGTTGATTCCCCTATCTACGAACTGATGTTGGAACCATTCTTGATCAACTGCCATATGTAACTCTACAACACCAATCGCACCTAGAACGGCAACCCTCTTGACCATATGGCCCATCCACTGTTTATTTGTTCTTATTGGGACAAACAGTTCCTCGAAAAGCTGTTGTTCAATGTTTCTAACCTGGGATTGCCATTCATTTCTCATTATTATCTCCAGAGATTTATTCGCAACAGAACATGCCAGGGGGTTACCCATGAAAGTTGGACCATGCATAAGTACCCCTTTAGTTGGACTTGAAGGTGAAGAAAGCCCCTTTCCAACTTCTTTAGAAACGACCACTGCGCTCAAAGTCATGTATCCACCCGTTAGGGCCTTCCCAACACACATTATGTCAGGATACACGTCGGTTTGTTCCTTCGCGGGAATACCCAATTGTTCCTGGTACAATTTGCAATGCTTAAAAGCAAATATCTGGCCTGTTCTTCCAAACCCCGTTGCAATCTCATCAAGTATCAGTAGCTTCTCATATTTGTTGCATAGCTTTCGGATATCGATCAGATATCGTGGATGCCAGAAGCGCATCCCGCCGGCACCTTGAACAATGGGCTCAATAATCACAGCAACTATTTCGTTGCCATAGTTTTGCAAATGTTTTTCAAACATTGCCATGTAGGGTTTTGTGTCAACAATATCATTTGACGTATTAAAAACATGTTGCGAAAGTGGCGATGATGGTAGTATGGAAATAGAGGGTGGTGCATCCACATATATGTTACACCTCAGGTAACCATTGAATATGGAGTGAATCGAATTGATAGGATCACAGACACTCATAGCGCCAATGGTATCGCCGTGGTACCCATTACGAACCGTCAGAAATTTATGCTTTGATATGTCTGCCTGCGGATGGGTACTGGCGCTATATTGTAATGCCATCTTCATGGCAACCTCAACAGCCACTGAACCGGAATCGGCAAAAAAACAATGAGCTAATTTTTCGTGATCAATCAATTGGAGCAATCTCTGGGTCAGTTCTACAGCTGGAGAATGTGTAAACCCACCAAACATTACGTGACTCACCTGTTTGAGTTGATCTGTTATTGCTGTATTTAGCTCGTCGTTGTTATATCCATGAATCACAGACCACCATGAAGACATTCCATCAATAAGAGATGATTCTTCTACATTATCAACATAAATTGTACATTTGTTTGCACGTTTTACTGGTAAAACGGTGAGTGGATTATTGAGCGACGTATAGGGATGCCAAATATGTTTTTTGTCAAATTCTAGCAGTTGTTTGGTTGTAGCAGAGTAAAACTGTTCGTGAACCATTTTTGCTATAAGTCGTTGAGTAGTGGTGTATATTTATAAAGGGAAATCGTTTGGCAAACGTCCCTCAAGATTTAAGCACATAGCCCTATTTATATTCAATTGTTTGGAGATAATATCGTGTGATATTCACGTTGATATTTCCTGCCATACACATCTGAAAACCACCAGTTTTGGATCCCCAAAGTATATAAGCCACTCGAATATTTTATATTTCCAGTAACTGTTCACTGTATCTTCCCTCTCCCAATCCACTCAGAATCCTCAACTCGCCAAGCTTGATGCCCTCTACCCAACCCATAATTTTTGTTACCGGCACAGACACGGACGTAGGAAAGACATTTGTTTCGGGTTTGCTCGTCCAAAAATGGCACGCCAATTACTGGAAACCCATACAAACCGGACTGGAATCAGACAAAGGTGATTCATGGACAGTGTCACGTTTCTGTTCCACCCACAAAACTTCGAGCTGGAATCCAACAATATTCAAACCAACGGTCGAACTGAATAAACCACTTTGCCCATTGGATGCTGTTAAATGCGATGCTAACAGCAAGCAAATCAGCTTGAAAGATTTTATTTTACCAGATGACACTGCTGCTGCGCCATTGGTAATTGAAGGTGCAGGTGGGATATTTGTTCCATTGAATGACAAACTTGAAATCACATCAGATTTGATTGAGAGAATCAAGGAGCAGACCAACAGAACTGTTTATATTGTTGTGGTTGCAAGAAGTGGTCTGGGAACTCTTAATCACACTCTTCTAACGTATGGCCATTTACAAACTAGGGGACTAAAGCAGAATGTCCTTGGGTGCATTCTTAATGGACAGCAAGACCCGTTGAATAAACAAACACTTGAATTATTTGGTGTAACGGTTATGGCTGAAATTCCTATTTTAGATACAGAATCCCAACTAAGTTCTACTCTTGATCGAATTCCGCCACTTGAAAGAATTGTCGATGAATCATAATAGTGAGATTCAATTAGAGCACATAAAAAATATAACTTTATATATCTGAACTCGAGTAAATACTTTTCATATATAAACAAAAGAATTTTTATATGTATCTCTTAATAAAATACCAAACGCCCCCTCCACCATCAATAAAGGAATTCCCATGATTAAAGGAAATTCTGCAATCTCTATCACAGAGATCAAAGAAATCGATGGTAGTAATAACCTTACAAGGAATTTTAAATGGCAGTCATTGCTTGGAATTGCATTTTCACTTACAAACTCCTGGCTAGGAATTTCTTCTTCGTTGAGTGTGGGAATATCCAGTGGAGGACCTGTGCTTATAATATATGGTCTGATTATTGGATTTTTGTTTTCACTTATATGTGCATTCACTCTATCCAGTTTTGCAAAATTGCTACCAAACAGTAGCGGACCTTGTTTTTGGGTATTGAAGTTATGTGAGGAGAATAGTGGTATTGATAGTGACCAATCAACCGTCGAGATAGAGGACGCCACCTCTCTATGCACGGTCGAGACTCTCAAATTAACTCTTCTGCAAAGGAACCTAGGTCTCGTTACCGGACTATTAAACTATTTTGGTGCTGTCTTCACAACTGCAAGTATTTGTTCTTCTCTATCCTTCAACATATTGGGCATGTATGCTGCATCTCACCCGACATTCGAATTGAAAAAATGGCACACTTTCATAACTTACCAATGTCTAAACATATTTATATTGATGGGAAACTTAAGGTCAAAACCCTTACCATGTATCCTAAAATGTGGTCTTTACCTCTCAGTACTTACTTTTTTCTTAACCTTTATCATGTCGATGGTCTCACGTTCAAACAGCCGCACCGATCCTTGGCCTTCAAGTTCCTCTATTTTTGGAAAATTTCAGAATACTACAGGATGGAGATCATCAGGAGTAGCATTTATTGTAGGTTTGATAAACCCTTTGTGGGCATTTGTGGGTATCGACTCGGCTACCCATATGACAGATGAGGTTGGGCATGACAAGGCCAGAGTACTAGTGCCTCGAGTGATATTTACCACCGTTGTTCTGGGATTCCTGACCAGTTTTGCATACTCTATCGGTATGTTTTACTGTATCACTGATAGGGAAAGAGTACAGGGGTCTATATTGCCTATTCTTGAGATTTATCAACAAGCAACTAGCAATAGAAACCTCAGTATATTCATGCAAAGTATGTGTACATTATGTGGGTTGGTATGTGGAGTTGCGTCCAGTACTTGGCAGAGCAGAATTTTATGGAGTATTGCGAGGGACTTCCGTCTGATTGATAGGAGGTTAGGAAAGGTATCAAGCGCTAAAGTTTTTTCGTCGATTGTTGAAGTGCATTCCAGGTATCAAACACCGCTAAAAGCTCTTTTACTCTCCCATTTTCTAATAGTTATCATTGGTTGTATTTTCATGGTTTCCACAACAGCTTTCAATGCGATTATAACAGCCAGTATAACTCTACTTTTTATTACTTATGCAATTCCATCTTTTATCTTCCTTGTAAAAAGACCCACATTTTTCCTAGAGAATTTGAGTGGGATGAATTCTAACTTAGATGGTATTACCCACAAAAGTCTGGGATGGTTCTATCTTGTTATACATTCATTATGTACCCTTTGGGCCTTGTTTTGTCTTTTTTTTTTCTCCCTCCCATATGAACTTCCAGTGAGTGCAAAATCAATGAATTATGTTAGCGTTGTGTATGGTGTCGTAACACTAATAATTTTCATGATAGTAAATAAATAAGAAGCTACTTTGAGAGGTGATCACAAATTAATATATTTTGGTAGTCGATTTATTGTTTAAGGAATAGGTTTGTTTTGGTACGTTTTTGGGGTGGTAGATGCCTTTCGCTCTTAGTATATTTGGATATGTTCATAACTTGTGTTGTGTCTCTCGTTCTTCTTATTGTACAGCCTTTTCTCTGTTTGAATAAAATAAAAAACATTATACCAACCGTATCCCTGTACAGCAACGAAGGGGCATAGAATAATGAATACATAGTTTGAGTAGAAACAGCAATCTGATATATATTTAGAGAATCAATACTATGCACTTATTTAAACAGTTTCTATTCGAAATTATATTAAAATAGTACGACGTAACGTGTATAAAATCATGAAAACAAAACTTGCAATAGTGAACATCATAGCACCATAAGACGTACCACTTCCGGCACCATTATTAGCAGAGGTAGAGCTTTTACTGGCAACCCTTGATGAAGAGGCAGAGGCCACACTGGCCCATGATTCATATTGGGAGTGCTTTGAAGCAACAGAAGAATCAGCAGAGTGTGCAGCCCAGTAAGATGATATTGAAGCAGTGTTGTTTGAGTAATAAATATACTGCATGAAGAAGGGTAACTAGCTTCATTTGCAATTATAGAGCACTAAGGTACGTAATAATAAAATGGATTTAATGTTCGTTTGGTTTTTTAAACCTTTTATGAATCTTCTACAGGATTATGTCATCATAATTTATGCAGTAATGAGCATGATATGTAAAAAAGTGTAAGATAAAAATATCTTCGGCTCATATATTTTTGTTCAATTTTGAATAAGTTAAAAACTGTAAAAGAAATGCATAAAGTATGACTTATTGTTGACGTAGATTGGCAAGAGAGTAGATCCTAATATGGTTTGGATTGGGAGCAATTGTCATTTCTATAAAGATCACCTGTATAATTTCTATTCGTTAATCCATTATATAAAGTAGTATACAAGCTAATCCTATAAATATATAGATAGATACCCAGATATATCTCGAGGAGATAGTATCTCTTTAATAACTGAAGTAATGTACAATGGGCATCTCATCGCAGGAAAAGTTTTCTTGAAGCGCATCGCGCGTTATCGGAAAAATATCTTCCGATAGTTTTTCCGATATTATAATAAACGTGTCACGTGTTAGTTAGTGACCACGTGATCCATTTAGAACAGCTGCTATAGAACATACTTGTATGTTCTATCTGTTCATGAATTGTTACCATAATAAGTATCGCTACTTAATATTTCCACAACACTTATAACATAAACCTATAAGCTAACTTTCAAACTGGAAAGATCATTTTTATACACAAATTATGTTTTACATTGAACTTTGGATAATTTTTGGTATGTACCAACACTACATCCTAAAATATAAGTTAGTTATTCCATTATATATAGACAATAACATAGGAATCATTCCTCGACATGTTCTTCCATTTGTCATGTAGATATACTAGAGAGCATATTGGTTACTCACTAATTTAGATTAATATATTACAACATGATTGTTTCTTCTAAGATTGACACACCACAATGCTACATATAGCTTATAGAAGTGTTTATTCTGCTCATAACCTAAATTACACCCTTTACTAGCAAAAACAAAAAACAAATATATTATATTATTAGTATGTATAGATAATATCTAAAGTGGTCATATTTATTGAAGTTTTATGAAGGGTTGACAACGTCAACAATTTTACTAGATGTTTGTTGTCTTGCCTTTTTCGAATTTTAAATATATAGCATTCATTAGAGTCCCTAGATAAGAATCATAATTGAGAAGAAGCAGAAGGACAGCAAATCAACACTTTGACTTGCAGCAAGGTTTGGAGACTCCACTAGAATGGCAGTTGAAGGAATAACATGGGAAATTACTTTAGTAGGATTGTCACTGCTATATAAAAATTCGTTTCTTGGCGGTATCTCTGTTGATACCCCTGGTAACTCTGAATATATGTGAGGAGCAACTTCGATAATTTCTTGACCATTGTAGGTAGTACTTTGTGTTTTCTCTAAACATCCAAACTTACAGCTTGTAACTTTGTTTAAGATGGTCGACTCAACGGTTGTATACATAGACCATACCTTACCTGTTTCTCCTTTTCCATTGTTAGAAAGTTGAGTTGCAATTGTTGTTGAGGTAAATGTATTTATGTTTCCATCATTCGCAGAACTAGATGACCGCTCAGTTCCGATTTCAATACTCGTTAAAGATTTGGAACTAGATTCTATTGGACCGAATGTCGTAGTTTTAATAGTAATTTCATTGTCATCAATACCCGATTTTGAGGACCAGGGTCCCGGTGGTGAAGTATTATTTGAAGAAACAATATATGATGGTTCAATGGTTTTGTACGAGCTCAAACTCGTAAATATATTGCTGGTCATATTCTTCGATGATGCCACGTCCTTTGAAGAGGATATATGAGAATGCGTAGATGATGATTGAGACAGTGAGAAGGATGGGTCACTGGATGATAAATTTGATACTGAAGGGAGATTTGAAGAATATTTGTATGTAGAAGATTCAAAACTAAACGAGGATGTTAAGGTTGAGGATGATGTTACGGTTGAGGATGATGTTAAGGTTGAGGATGATGTTAGGGTTGAGGATGACGTGATCTTTAAATCAGGAACTTTAATTAAGTAAAGAGTTTCATAAACATTTCCACTTAAAGAATCTGAATAGGTATTTGTAGAAGTATAGTATGTTTCGGTATAAGTGCCAGTCCAGGTTTCAGAAGAGGTTGTCTTGATGTGCCAATCATCACAATTACTATCTTCTACTTGGTACAAAAATCTATCTAATGATTCATGCTTGGTTCCGTCAGGATCGATCATGGTCAGGTTTAAAACAGCATCACCATATCTATTTGCATAACTTAGGTATAAACTGTAGGTAAATCCTTGAATAAGATATGCTGAACCATTATTAGGATATTTAGTAGGAGCATCTGGACTGTTTACTAGTAAAAATATATCAGATTCCAAGTCGGTATCAAAATCGTCACAACAGTAGAACTCTATTTGATAATCAACACTGAACGCAGCCGCGGAACCGTTACTTGTCTCTAAGTTAAATATATAATTTCCTGTTTTAGGTGGAACAAAAATCGAATTAACAACAAATGTGAAGTTTGATATTGTAGTATGATACCCAAAAATTTCACCCTGAACAACAGTATATTCTGGCGCTCCATTAATAAATGAGAAATTTGGGCCATTCTCCCATGTGGTAGAAGTTTCGTAACCCTCACTGATATAAAAGTCAGTTAGTCCAGGATATGGATCGTAACCGGGCGAGTAACCTCCCAACTTATAGGATCCAAAATTGATACTAATCCCCTTTTCTAGAGGTTCGGGATAATACCACAGTTTGCATGAAGGGAGTGAGGAATTCTGCGAAGTAGAAAAGGCCAGGTTAATTATTACAAAGAAACTGAAAATGATTATTGACATAGCTGTAAGTTTGATTATCTTTCGGTTTGTTTTTTAGATTATTTTACCTAATTCATTAAATAGTTTGAATCGGTAGAAATATAGAGAGAATGGAAACTCCAATTAGAGTTATTTATATATATATATATATACTCTTCCCAACGATTCAGTATTGTTGTGAGCTAATTTTAAAACTCCCTATAATTGTGCCTGTCCTGGGTTATTTTGTCTCTCATACATATGCGTACTCTAAAAAGTAGTTTAAAAATAAAAAAGTTCATATTGCATCTAGTTTCATGAACGCTATTTTACAGGGAATACGATTTGAACATATAGTCGAAAGATGGAAAATCCATTTATAACGGTCGTGTATTCTTGAAATTGTGGCTCTGATTTCTTTAAACCAGTTAATATTATGGTACAACGTCCAGTGATTGACGGTAAATCCAGCAACGATGGTGTTCATGAACTCAAAAAATTAATAACATTCACTGGATAGAAAATGTAGAGTGCCTACTGATATCTTTTGTAAATCCTAGTTAGTTTCCGGTAATCTCTACAAGGACTGTTGAGATTGTGAGACGTGAGTAGGATGGGTAGCATATTTTGCCGGCCGTATTCTTTCTTTTTTCGGTAATCGGCAGTTCCAAAGTAGAGAAATGGCTGCACTTACTATATTTTTTCAGGAACATACGTACAGTGGTGCTATAACCCTTCCTGAAAAATATAGTCCGATCAGACCACTTCAGTAGTAATTAAATTTACAATTACTCCTCTTAGCAACATATATAAGTATCTTGTTGGGATAATATTTGGCAGGTAGTAAATAAGATTACCTCAGAGTTGTCGACTGCACTGGGAATCAATGAAGTTAAATATAACCATATTTAATGTTTTTGTTTTTTTCTGATCTCTACCGGATTATAACACATTTACACTCCTCTCTTTTTGTTAGTAAGTATTTCTTTTAGTGAAAACAATAAGATTATATTAGATCAATAATTGGGCCACCTGTTTCCAAATTCTTATTCTGTGTATAAGTGTATCTATATTTGTTGAAAAGGGTATCATTTGGTTTGAATAATATTTTTGAGAAAATCATTCCATTTAAAAATGGAATACTTCTCCTGCAGTATAATCTTAAGGTACTTGGTAAATCTCTGAATTATTACATCCACAACGTTATTACATATTGTAGGGGGACGGACGCTGTTACGACATCAAATTCAGTTAAGAAAATTTAAGAATAGAAAAGGGAAATAAAAGAATTTGGTGTATGTTTGTGGAGCCTTAAACCTTATCTTTCCATTTGTATACAAAAGTACAAAAATAATTTTAAGTAATGTAACGCGAATTCATGTTTATTAAGATAACATATGTTAGGTTTATGAGAGTAATAATTTTTATATGAGTGCTATGTATAAGCTACGGTACTCTGGGATGTTTATTATAGAGAAAGAAATCCAAAAACCTACGTAAGCTATTTGTAGGAATTACATAGCGTGCAACGATGCATTACTTGGTTATCCCTATAAATGTATATATCTCAAGAATCAGAAAATATCCAGTATTAATTCCAATCAACTATGTGTATCATGATACTACATCAGAGTCTATGATCACCGTCATCACCTGTTAAAAGAATACCCGTTCTTATCTTGGAACTGAATTGGCCGCATGAGGCTCCAAATTTTGCCCCTTCCTCCCATTGGTTGAAACCACATAACTGACACCACAGGGAAGGAGACCATTACTGGCATCCAATTGAATGATGCATCTTTATTACATGAACCTGTATATGCATAATTCCATGGGATAATGGCTTGCCTTTCGTCTTTGGATACGTCGTTTGTATCTGTACAATTAGTTAATTGATACTAGGGGTGCCACCAATATTCCTGATCCTTCAATTCTCTTTTTTTCTTTATTAGTCAGGTTATACTTCCAATTGTTAAGTTTACCATTGACAATTTTATTGGTAATTTTTAACTCATGTTTGCCTTGTAAAATAACATGGAATTAAATAATCTATCATTAGCTCAGATTATATATATATATAACTCATATGGATCGTAGGATCTTCAAAGGATATCCTAGCTCTTTCACTACCTGATACTATCACACCCTGTATACTATTACCTTGGTCCATTTTATTTATTTCATTGCAATTATAAATAAAATTTCAATTTTTGTCAACAAATTCTTTATTTACTAGAAAGTGTCTGGGAAAATTATTGATGCGATTTGGGTTTGTACCAATTTTATTTTTATTTTTTCCAGTTTATTCTGAACTCTTCGCTCTTTTCTCAGAGATTGATTTAGGAAATGCTCTGTCAAAATCCACAATAATACTTGAATATTCGTCATTTGATATAGTCAAACATTATAAAATTGTTTCCAACTTTTTTATACTTCAATGACAGCATAAGCTTGGTACATGTCAGGATAGTCAAGATTATTTATGAACTTGTCAGCTTTGATTACTTCAAAGTGGACCCTCTAATGAATTCATTTTTTCTTGTAGTCTATTCTCTGCATGTGTCACAAACTTCCTGTTTTTTAAAAACAAATATTGAATGACATTGGAGAGCATATATTATCAAATTACAGAAAACGTAAGTTGTTATTGTAAGAAACTTATATCACTAGTAGTAAAATATTCTTTATTTTCCTTTCCAATATCAGTCTTCATTAAAATGTGTTGAAAGGTGAATTTAGGAATATTAAACATGTTTGCAGTTTCTCTCTGGGAGACTTCGTCTGCCCCAATTTCGTTTAGAGAATTTTAGGAGTGTCTAAAATTCAGCTAGGTGTTAAACATGTACCAAGTATTCCATCATCCTTCATATTATCTGGATGATGGGTTGACCCTAAACTAAGTGGTTGTTTATAATAAAAATTAATCAGAGACACTTAATAAAAATCTTTCTGTAACTTAAGCAGTTTTTTCAAGAAAAAATAGCCGATTGTTATTTCACTAAAGGTAATCTGTTTGAAACCTAATTCATACATTTGAAACACAGTTTCAAAGTACACAAGATTACAAAACATATATTCTGAAGACCTTATAGAAAGTTCCAAAATAAAATAAAACGTTTCTAACCTTCGTATTAGTATGATATAGTTTGTTTGTTTTTATGCTTGCATTATCATATATTGCGGATACGTTATACAAAATTATTTTATATCTGATAAGGATATAAATGTAACTTATATACATTCAAGAGATGTAATATCTAATGTTTTAATTTTATCTTCCTTGTTCAATATTTACATATGTGCGCATAATAATTATAGTATCTGGATCTATATTGTTCTCATATATGTAGACTATTTAAGCTATAGTTGCAATAGAAAAGCAAGGCTTTTGTATATATTTATGGGGGTGTTCAACACCTATCCACTTTTGTCCTGAACGGTCCATGTAGGTGGACCATCTGCCCCACTCGAGTATGCCGATATTGGATCTCGTTTTATCTACTGTATTGAAGAATAAAGTACGTATTAATCATTAAATTTTTATATTTTACATTGATGCATTATTCAAAAAATCTTCATAGACATGATCTGAAGTAGTTGATATTTCATAATATAAGTTAACTTGTTTTTACCTAACAGTACTATTAGTTTGTTGCTGGATTGGCTCACTCTAAGCGTTAGTACATGCAATGTTAAAACCCATTTTATAAGTTAATCCGTACCTAAAGTAACTTAATATCATGATCATTTCTTATATTAAATGGAACATATTAAATTGGAGCTTAAAAGATTGGTACCATATGAAGTTTTATCTTTTGGAGGATATTCCAGTTTGTAAAATTTTTTAGTCTTTCTTAAAATTTCCCAAGTATTATAAATTATATTCTTTTGATCTTTTAAACATAAACTAAAGATACAAAAAACATTGGGAATGGATATATTATGATTCCATAAACCAAAACATTTATATAGGGTTGATAATATTTTTATTTTATTTTATTTTCTTGTTCACACTAGAATATTTCTATTTCAAATTAAATTAGATAAGTTGAGTTTATTATCGTACACTATTCATGCCTGGTATTATAGTTTTCAGTCGTTCGCATTTTAATTAGCTCTTCTAATACCATCTTAGAGAATAATCATTTAGGAAGAAGAGAAAATCATGCTACGCATATTAAGTTCAACTTTTTCATAATTATCCAATATTACGAAGTTAGTGAAAAATGTTAAATTTGGTCGTAATAAAAAACAAAATTTTCCACATTGGAGCGTAAACAAATTTATAAACAACAGTTTTTACTAAAACTAGTTATGTTAGACTTGGTATAATTTAATTCAAAAACTAGAAAAGGTTGAATATATTCAAAACATATATATAGATAGATAAAAAAACTATGTATAAGAAAAAAAAATAACAATTTTAACATACTTGTCTAAACCATAAAGTTTAGTAATACTAAAATTGTGCTAAATATGTAGTTAATGTTTAGTGTCGACCCACTTCCATGATACGTAGACACTGAAGGATCATTATTAGAAGCTAATGATGGGTAATTACCATCATTTAATGTGGATTTTGAGTTTGTATTTGAACTTAGAATTATGGGAGTTGATGAGGCGATTTGGGCCATTGTAATACTATTTGTGTTTGCTTCAATCGAAATTGTTGGATCTATTTTTCCAGAATTAGTATCAGCTGCTAAAGAATTTGTGGGAATAGCATTAGATGAAGTTTTCTTGCTGCTTGGATCAATATCCGATGATAATGAACTAATCGAGGCATTATCATCAATAGATTTTATACCTGACGCCATGACTAAAGATATTATTGATGGCTTCTTTGATACATAGTCATAGGATTCGGTTCTGTAATTCTCAGTATTATGGTTTGCTTCGATACTTGAACTAGCACTATACGAACTGATTGATTTAGAGCTTAGAAGTAAGTTTTGAGTTCCGGATAATGTAGTACGTTGTTGTATTTCTGGGGTAGGATTTTCAGAAATTCCAATTGAAGTTGTATATTGATTGTCATTTCTATTGGAGGATAATAATGCATGTTGCTTAGTTTGAGCAGCTGAATTTGATACATGTGAAATTGGAGTTGATTTTGAAATATTCTCGTCGTTCGAAACAATACCTGATGAATCAGATAAGATCACTTGGCTGGGCATAATTGTTCTAGTTGGAACAACAGAAATTACTGTATATTCCTCAGTGAAGGATATGGTGACAACATTTTCTATGGTTTCTTTCGAGAACGAAATTGAGTCGTATTTTGAGACTATAAATGAAGTTGAAATTTCTTCAGTAGTAGTGAAGCTATTTTTCGGTGTGGATGATGGCACGAGTTTAGCAGTTATAATTGATGATGACGTCATTTTCGCATGATCAAATGTAGAAGATATATCATTATTTTTGTAGGTCGATGGTGTGTATACGTGATCGGTCGTAGTTAATTCGTTAATCTTGGTAACTACTGAACCTGCATAATCTATTGAAGTTGGAGATATGGTAGGTATACTTGCTTCTGAATAGCCCAAATTCATAGATATAATTGAGGATTGCGGTAACAATGTTGAAACAGTAACCAAACTACTATTACTATAGTGAATGATCTGTGTATAAGGAGTTTCGGTATTTGATGAGACTCCGTTTGTATGATAAAGTGAAAACCCTCCAGCTGACGATAAGTAAATGCCACTGGCTGAGGGTTGATAATCTACCATGTTAGTATTTGAAACTTCGCCACTCATAGATGTTGTCATTGTTGATGGTATATTATATATATTTGATTGTTGAGAAATGTCAGTAGGTTTCTCAATATTCGAACCCTCTATGGTATCCACAAAAGAAAACGAGTCACTGTACGGATCACTAGCTGTTAGGCTATTGGTTAGATCGAAATTTATCGAACTATCATAATCTATTGTTTGGGTAGTAGCTGCAACTATAGTCCAGTTCATTGTTGATTCAGTTGTAACGGTTTTGGGTATTTCAATCGTAGAAATACTCTTCATGATAGACACAACCGTAGTATTTTCAATATATGTAACAGGGCGGCCAAGCTCACTCTCACTCATGGTCAATACTGAATCACTAGATACAACTTCACCATTCAAAGTCGAAATGGTCGACTCTGCAAAACTAGATACATCTGAACCACCGCTAGAATACGACATATCACTTACCTTATCAGACTTAATATTTGAACTGTAGTAAGACGAACCGTTGGAATCAGTTACCATCGAGGAATTGGAGGTGTAGGACCCAGACATCATATCTGATGGACTTAGGGTCACAACAGATCTACTACTACCACTCATTGAATACGAGCCAGAAGCACTAGAGTTCCGTGCCTTGTCCTCTGGTGAGAGCGAAGTAAATCTGCTAGACAAACTTGTTTCAGAGCCAGAGGTGTTTCGCATAGTACTGTTGTACAAAACACTTGTACTAATGTTACTTAATGTAACCGTAGATATTTGCAGGAATGTACTGTTCAACGAAGGGAAAGTGGTAGAATTGGAACTCGAACTGGATATTGCCATAGTTGTGCTAGCGATTTGCTTTGTACTCATCAAACCATCAGAACTAGAACTACTTGGTGAACTGCTTGATGTACTGCTCGACGGAATTGACGACTTCGATATTGAACTTTTAGCAGAACTCATTAATGAATAGAGGCTAGATGATAGTGGTGATGATGAAGATGTGCTGGTCGGTCCATTCGTCGAAAAGTCCGTTCCTGCGATACATATGGACGACGATTCGTACGTGTCATCCATATAGGAATATACCATAGAACCCCAGTTTGAAACTACTGTTCCATCTGGTAATGTTAATGATGTTCCCAAACGTGCAACCGATTTCATATTTACATAAACAATTTTCACTGGGTAATAATTACCTGCCCTTAAGAAAATATTAGATGAAACAGTTGGTGCAGAATAAGTGCTGGGCTTAAGACTAATAACATCACTGTAGTACACTGAGCCAAAATTTTGATCAGACTGGGCGCAACAATCAAATGCGACTGTTGAACCAACAGTAATTGATGCTGCATCATCGATATTGTTTAAAGAAAAGACATAATTTCCTGTCTGCGGAGTATATAGATAACCAGAAAGCTCAACAGTAATATTTGAAACTGTGGTACTAAACCCAAACATGTCAATATTACCGACAGACTGATCATCCGTATTTTGACAAGCGCGAGAACCGCAGACTAAAAGGTTACTACCAACAGAAGTTAAACTAGATGATAAAGGACAAGTTAATGTATATAGATTTTGGATACATGGTCTAACATAATAATTCGGATCAATAATACCGTCGGAAGCACCAATTGGGGAATTAAGCATATAATCTTGTTGGATATAAAAGTTACTATCAGTTGCCTGAGTAGAATCAATAGGATATGGGAAAAATCTTGCGCTGAACCCTTGAATACCAGGACCTGTTGGTATACAAGAAATTTTATCATTTGATGTACTTGTTGAAGGATGCAAGAACCCTAAAAGGAAATCAGGGAATAAGTGCAATAAAGATACTAACATATGCGCAATATTTTCTTAGATCACTCTTGAGATGAGTTAAGGATAAAGGATAAAATATAAACTAACCAGAAAAAAATCGAAAAAAATAAAATAAAGGAATTTAGAATAATCTATTGGTATATCTTTCAGCTGTATACTCGTCTAGCGACCGTTTTGTAGATGTGTGGTTGTATAGGAATATTAAAATAAACGGATAAAACCATGAATCCATAGGATCCACCAACTCTCTAACATCGACAGATATATATATATATCAGATGAGATACAAAGTTCTAAATAAAACGAAATTTGCTAATTAGGAGATGGAAGGTATGGTTCTATGGAGGAAAAAATACTTCTAAAAATTAAAATATATTAACCCCTACCAATTAAATGAAAAACAATATAGGAGAGCTCCTTAATTACAGAAGAAGGGTCAAAAAAAACATAAACGGTTGTTTGAATCAGCATTACAATACAACTTTGGGAGTTACATTTGGTTGACATCAAGATAAAAAAAAGTTAATTTATTTGGATTTTCTAATTTTAGAGAACCAGGAACTTTTATGGTATATGTTATTATCGTACAGCATTCATACAGTATAATTAGGTAAATGTTGGCTTTGAAGTTTCCATTGTAATTTAGAAAAAAGCATGCACGAAATCTGCAAAAGAAAATATTATTCTTTTTTTGGACACATATCTCGTAGTCATTATCTTAAAATTGATATCTCATCTCATACTAAGAAAATTAACAACCAATTTTGTGAAAGAAATGCTTATATGTTGTTTCTTACTTCAGTAAAAATACTAGCGTAAATCAGTGAATTTAGGGTAAGAAATATTTTAGGGACTCAGGAAATCCGTAGACCCATTGCACGTGTCAAAAATTACGCCAATAATTTTGTTATTTACATGTCATTGATTTACATTACTTCTTGGGAGTTCTCTGACTATGATTTTAATCGACTTTGTATAAGCACAAAAAGGAAGTAAAATCGCAGATCTAAATGTGTGTTGTTCTGCTAGAGTTTTGTTTTTTCATAGGTAAGTGAGTACCATTAATTTTTGAATAAGCATCATCTCATCTAAAAATGATTGAAGGGTGTTTTCTCACAGTTCTCCTATTGGTTAGTTTTTTCACCACCACCATTTTCATCATTCAATGTGCGAATTTCTCAACGTTTACAGAACAGATATTTTCTTGTGTTTTCATCTTCAAGATTATTGAACAAAAGAGTTGCAAATAATGATAGTTAAAAATAAAAGGATGACAACGTTGTTGACTGGGTATTAAATTTCACTATAAATTTCAAGTAGAAGTTGTTTCATAGGGAGGAAACAATGGTTATGAAGTTTCCCTAGATAGTCCTTTCTTTTCCTTGAAAGGGAATAAATGAAATCAGGAGGAATGTATGACTTTCACCCGCCAACTGTTCCACCCGTTTCTAAATTGGCGATAAAAGTGATTAATTGGAAAACAATAAATGCATATTCACTGCTAGAATACCAACGCGATTATTATTTTTTTTAATTTATTTTTATTTGTAATTCTAATTTGTAATTTTAATTTTTTTTCTTATTGTATATTTTCGTATCATTTTATATAATATGGTGTATGAGCGGGAGGAAGACAAATAATGTCTATTGTCAAAATTTTCTGTTATTAAAAAATTTACAATTATTGTTATTCATTGTCTCGTTATTTTCTTCTTTGAACTCTGTATTTTGATTATCTTATTCCGTTGTTAAAAATAAATAAAACAAGTGTACCTCTCCCATTTGGGAGGTTATACAGTACCCAATATGAATATAGAATATTCGAAAGACATAGTATCATCTATTAGATCAGATAAAGAAGTAATAGAAGGGGGAGTGGGAATAGTACCAAAAGTAGATGATAGTAATCTGATTGTGGACTAAGGGGCGTAGGATGCGAAATCTACGTACTGGTAAAACTTCAATATCAAAAACACAATATAGCCCCCTTATTCAACTTGATATAATAACAAAGAAGAAGGCAGACTTAACTTGACATAATGTAATGTCTACCAGGAAAAAAAATAAGATATTACTTCAGAAATAATATTTTGTATAACTTCCTCATTTTAAGCTAATTCGGGGAGAATAATGTATGTTAGGTATGTACGTTTTCTCCTGCGTATTCATTGATAGCAGTTGAAATAGAGCATTCTTGCACTCTTTGTTTTTTTAAATTAAAAAAAAGAACTATTGAATTTATTGTTTGGTGTTTTTTATTGGGTGGCAAGAAAGAACGAAAGTAAAATAAAACAAAGCAAAAAAAAAATATTCACGAAAGTCCGATCACTCAGGTTTTGAGCAGTCGAATTAACAGAGACTTGTACACACAAACAAACACTTTTGAACAGAACATTGATAAAGAAGAATGGAAGAGGTAACAATAGATTTCGATATATTTATGTATTTCTTTTCTGTTCGGTACTGTACCGTTTGGAGTCATGAGAAGAGGAATGAAAAGAATTCTTGTAACATACATAGGTCAAATAACTATGTAAAATTTTATTTTAGTTACTTATCTTGTGATAGACCGTTATTTCCGTCAATGGAGACCCAGAATGATGGAAGAATGAAGAGACTTCAGCCACTGAGTCAGGATATCTGCATCTTCTTGTAAGAAATAATGAGATAATGTTGGATGGCCCCAAAAACAAAAACAAAAGAGAATTTAAACAATTTTGGAGTGGACGAATGCAATCATATTTATGCCTAAATTGGTATATAGATGAATGTCTGTATATGTCCTTAATCTTGCATGATGTCATGTAATATTGTTTAGATAATTAGTGTATAATATATTAGAGCAAGTTTGTTGATAACAAGAATGGTATACATTGGCCTACTGTTGTTTTTTGACTGTTACGTTGCACTTGTAGTGGTGTCCATCAAGATATATTTCTTTTTCGAACACATAGAAGAGACAAAATTATAAAGGATTTGAGGTCTTATTCAAAGTATGATAGGATTAACTTTTTGCACTATTCACACAGTAGTAGTCATATAGTTCAAATTTTTAAAGAAAAAACAAAGAATGTTATCAAAACCGTTATTTGCGAAATAGTCAAAAAAAAAAATGAAATAATAACTTAGAGGAAAATTACTTATCGTTCAATGATAATCCATTTGTTTATGGAGGGCTAGGCTAGAAATAGTACGATATAATTTTACAGCATGATCATCATGTCTTTTTTACCACTGAATTTTGGTGATTTCCAAAGAATTCATTTAGAGTTACATGTAGATGGTTGTATCCCATATACGGAACAAACTTAGAGTGCTGAGGAGGGAATATACATTTTATCTAAAACTAAAAGAGAATCAATCTCGATTTTTATCTTTGTTCTCCTTTTGCGAATGCATATTTTTATGTATTGTTAATCCCTTGGTGTTCAGAACAAGAGTATCATTTTGTTAAAAAAATACATTTTCTATCTTTTTTTTTGCTTTTTGGAGTTAGAGAATTCCGTATGAAATACGTCGAAGCTCTTTTTAAGGGCTCTTGAGTTACTTTTTGTAACTTAGTTTGTCTCTACTTCGTAATGTTTGACCATGGAAACCTCTTACAACATGTCGTGTTTATAATCAATGATTTACATATGAATGATTTTCACGAGACTCCGTATGGGTAAATCTTTTTACCAATTGTAGTAATACTAAAACTTCTAGACATGCTCAGGAATACATGTTTTTTCTTCAGAACAAATCAATCGTTGGTTCTTTTGGACTCTTAAAAAAGAAGTACGAAGAAGGAAGCGCAGAAAAATAACTTCTCTTTACTTACAAAGAGTTCAAGATATTGAACTAATAAAGCCGAATTCTCGGTTTTCTTAGAGTTAAGTCCGTAAGGATCGAGAATGAAATGTGTTTGTATGTGAGTATTTTCTTGATTAAACTAAATAAATTTAAATAATACGTCAACAACCCTAGTATTTTGGGGATGGTTACTAATAATATATTACTAACGAGATTACTTTCTGTTATAGTTGAGTTTTTTGACTTACTATTTTTTAACGTTTTTCTTCTTTTGTTTTGGACACATTTGATTGACAACATCGAATATTCCAAATAAAGTTATTCTGATTATCACCCCTTGTTATTGACGTCACTTAATTGGAAAATCAGAAATAGAACAAAAATTAAATGTATCATATTCTTTTATTCAAAAGAAGATGAAAATTGAACATTAATAGCTATGTTAAAGAATGTTTTACAACCGCACAATTGTTGTTATCTTTTTTTTGCATTTGTCTTTTTGTATTTAAAATCACGAGTAAACAGTAGAATGAAATTCTTCGTCATTTAAAGCCAGTCTTGATATCAAGAATTTAAATTTGGAAATTGTTATGATTGTACGAAATTTTGAAATCATGCTTTTTTGTTTGGGCCATCTTGCTGCTTGCTGTTTATGATATCTGATAAACAGTTTCAAACGAATAATTAATAAGGCGCTCACCAAATACTGCATTGTGGACATGTTGGTTCACAGTGTTCTGGAATACCATATTGTTCCAACATATTAATTACATAAAAGAATAATGCGTACCTTAAATAACGCATAATCCATATTACCTCAAATATGGTGGTTATCCTAAAGCAAGGGCAAAAGGGAATCAAAATATGTATTCTTTGCTTTTTATTGTATGTACTAGTTATGCAAAATAAGTAAAATGGAATATAAATCATGTTTGGTTGGTTATTTGAGCCTCTTATTCTACTCTTTTCTTCATAGCTCCCCCCAGCATGACATAAGATAATTGTAGCTATTAAAGTATCAATTACAATCCATGCTATTAATACAACAGAGTTTCTACCCATTTTAATTCTTGTTAAATCAAAGAAGATGACATCATGTATATCAGTTGCGTCATGCATGGGTAATGTATAACCAATTATATAGAAGACGTTTGTTAATGCAAATGGGGGGAAATAGTTAGTGCATTAACATTGATAAAAGACATAACCCAGAGCCCTGAATACTGTGGGTAATATAAGATAAGTAAAGTTAATACATTTATTAGCACCACAGCATGCTACAATATTATAAAGTGGAAGAAAGTGAAAACCGTAGCTTCTATCTGATCGTCAAAATTTGTTCCAAAATGTGCCGAAGTATTTTTTTTTCAACTCTAATTTGGACGCTAGTATCTTTGGGTACATGAAATACTAATAAGTTATAAACAATTACCCTTGATAACTAAAAATCAATACACTAAATTATGTTTTAAAAAATATCATGAAATTGTTCGTAATCATTTTAGACTAAATAAAATAATGTAACCCATCAATTTTTTGTGCGCTGTTGTTGTTGTTTTCTCGTTTTTTGTCAACGTTGCGCGTATGGTCTTCTAATGGACCGTAACGGATCCTTTAGGCGTGTATTTAATACAAGAGTGAACTAACAACACAAAGCTAACTTATGAGACTGAGGAGGAAAAATCTTTTATAAGTGACATATCTCAAAAAAAGATCTTTATTTTTTGATGGGTTACCAAACTCTAGGATTGATGGGTTACATGTGTAAGTAAATTAATATTGTGGAGAGGCTTTAGTTCATATGGGATGAGTTAAGATTGTCCATTGAGCTTGCATGACATAAACATAAAGGAACTGTAGTTAGTACCTCAAAAAAAAAAGATTAACGAGAGGTTGTAGATTTTGAGATAGCCGCACAAAGTTTTTCTGCTTACGTGGTTTATCCTTTATTCTCTCTCTTCTGTATCGTCTACTATTTAACTATCTAACTGTAGTAATGTTAAACTGTTTCTCAATGACTAATTTCAATGTAACAATTGACAATACTACCCTGTCTTATTTGTGGAGTGAAATATTTGACTATGTAATATTTAAATAGTTCTTATTTGTTTCAATAAAGTTTTGTTTGTTTTATGTTTTTTTTAAATAATTTATCACTTTTATTGTTTTGTTTATGAAAATATATTTTCAATAAGGTAAGTCGGAGGAACTTAATAGAACAAACTGGGGAAGAATCTTGACTGAAGCGTACGATCTGTAAATAAAAAAACAATAGTGATAATAATGAAAAGTATTTGAATATTATTATATTATGTTAATAAGAATATATAAGACTTATATCTATTTACTTAGATATGTAAATATAATTTTAAAAATGAACTAATGAAATACGCACTGGTATTTTCGTTTTAATTAAATTGAAGGGGTCCAATTGGGAAAAAGTATATGATGAAAGCAACTGTTTTTATTGACATTCAAGTTCTAACATACCATATGAATTAAAGTAAACCTCACCAAATAGGTGGGTAGTAGGACCGTATGTACCATTAGCTATAACACTTGGTGATAGACAGAATTTATAGTCTTCAACCCCCTTAATAAAACTTGATACTTGTGAGACAAGTTTAGTGACATCGAAATTTTCCAATTCATTAATAATTGTACCAATATCAGTCTCACCTTCCTTCACAACATATGAGATCCAATTGACAACGTTTTTGACACCATCTTCAGCTTCTTTAAATACAGGAATACCTGGTGTAATACTAGAGATTTCCGCTGCTAATTTAGTAAAATTTGTTGAACCAATTTGCGCAGCAATATGGGTACCAACGTTAGTCTCAAAGTGAATGATACCACCAACTAAGCTTTCAACACTCGTAACTAAGTCAGCAGCAGTTGGATTATATAACCCTAACAAAGTAATACCAGCGTCATTTAGAATGCTAGCCACATCAGTGACAACATTAATACCATCGGAAATAATTCCATTAACAACTGGGCCATTATCAGTATTATCAACAGCAACAGTGGCAGTTGCAGCAGCATTAATGGTGACGGTAGTAACAGTTGGTGTAACGTCAACTGGTGGTGTACCTTTTCCAATTGCTGAGATACCAGTTAGTACAGTAGCAACAACAGATTCACCTAGACAGACCAATGGGTCTGCATTGGTGCAAAGAGTTTGAACAGAACCTGCCCAATTAGATATGTCAGTTGCGGTTAAATCGAAATACCAACCAGTGTTACCTAATTTAATGGTATCTCTTTTCAACAAAGGATAAGTTAAAGCAGTTGAAAGTATAGAAAGTAAAGCGATTGTTTTAAAGTTAAGTTTTGAAAATGTAAACATATTTTTTGTTATTTTTTGTGTTGTATTATTTTTTGTTGCTTAATGAAACCTAAAAGAATAAAATATTGAAACAAAATTTGGAAATGATGTATTGAGAATTTTGCTCATTTATATACATTTTATGATAAGAAGAGATATCAAAACTCATGGTAAGATATTTTAAACCAACCAATTAGTCATTCAACTTCTTATCAGTAAAAGATAATAATGCGAACATAGGTAGAACTTTACACCATTTGAAAATTAATAAGTTAATTCATCAATATCACCATAAAATGTGACAACTAAAGTCTATCACTCCCTAATTTTCTCATCTCGGCAGTTTCCGTTAATGACCATAATAGAAGTAATAACAGAAAGTTTATTTCCATTCTAAGCATTAATTACACCTTAAAAAACAAAAAAATGATACTGGTGTACCTTCCTAGCACGTGTAGGTCCACATATCTATAGGTGAACGAATCGACTAGGCTAAAAAGTACATGAACAAACCAACAATCTGCCACATCACCAGGATGATGAATGATAAAACAAAAGAATACCAAATATTTTAAAATTCCCCCGCAACCACAGCTCAAGTTCTTTGCCCCTAACTTAGTATACTAAATAAAGACAAAGAGACCCTCTCTCTCATTCCGTTAACGGCATACCACAATACACTATTATCTAATTCAATTTAAACTGATCTAATCAGTAACATTCTCTTGGATTGTTTCAAAGTTAGATCTTACAGACGCAGAACAAGCGGTATCCCGGTTTCACTAAAATAGATAGACAGGGTTTCAGTTGTTAAAATAAGTCAAATTTGATAAACGTCGTTTGTTCTACGCATATTTCTCAGTAGAAGAATGATTCAAATCTGTAAAGCCGATTTCGGCGAATATTTTCTATGCGCGGGATTGGTTAAAAACAATATTAACGTTTGAAATTAGTGCAAGTGGTAGGGAAGACAACGGAGAGGGATTGGAAATGCAATATCCCGAGAAGAATGTTTCAAAACTTTAGATAAAAAGCCAATTGAGATTCAATAGAGAAAGCCATCAGAACTGTGAGGCCAAAGGTTTCTGCTATTTATTGTAACATGTAGATGTGTATCGCTTATCTCTTATCAAACGGCTTCCATCACGTAGTTTGTTTATGTTTCAAGATTTGATACGGAACAGAACATTCATTAGGTCATACTTTGTTAGAATCAGTAATTAATTGCATTTCCTGTGTTCTTTCCAGAGTTCGAAGTCGAAAAAAGTATCATCAACGATGCCTAATCTGCACGTGGATGTAACATAATGTTTATGAATATCTTTTTGTTATCACCCTCATATTACGTTGTTACTCTGATTGGTACGATAATATCATTTTTCAAGATAAAGTTATCTTATCTTTGTTCTTAAACGTAACCAAAAAATAATACAGTCATTAACATAATTGAATCAATAATGATTGGATTTAAAAGGAAAATGGATATAGAACGTGCAAACATAATTGTGTAGAATTTAAAGACAAATATGTGATAAATATGTTGAAGGTTTTTTTTTGGTCTACTAATAGACAAATATATGATGAAACTATGTTTTATCTATTGTTTCAATTTTTTGCTGAAACAGAAAATGATACGTCTTGTGCAAACATGTCCAATTTTATAATACACCCCCTTGCATGAGTCACATTAGAGAAGAACAATTCTCAATTGAAGTGATCTTAATTAAACTGGTAATCATTCGTTGTATCACGTGTTGGAACCTTATACGTATCTTCAGTGGTGATTGGAAAGTTCATGACACCTATAAGTATAAACTACTACAACCAAAGTCAATAGGTGGTGATGACATTATACATTTTATGTGATGGTCACCCAAGAAGTTTATATTATTATCAGATAATTAAACATTTATGTCTAGTTAAAGCCTAGTTAAAGCCTAGTTCTGTTGTTGAAAGCTGTGTACCTGTTATTTATCAATTAATAAATTTGTCTTAGCAATGTACACAAGTATTCTTCAAAGAAACTACGCTTGATATGTGAAAGTGGTTGTATATTTAATTATCTCTGCAAAAAGTCTAACATATAGCCTAAATAGTCAAATCAAAGATACATATAATATGATATGATATGATATGATATGATATGATATGATATATTAATATTAGTATTATGATTATAGATTTTATGTGTATTTGGAATATCTACTATGGTATTTGTTATTATGATTATTTATAGGAGATAGAGATAGGGACGAGCAGTGAGAAACGTACAAAAACAAATTATGAGTACTTTCGTTTTAAAAATTAGATCACTTGGTTTCTTCATCTGTCTTACGATGGAAGACCTTATCTAGGTATCCATATCTCTTCTCTTCAATATGTGTGACGTCATTTCCATCATCAGATTGAATTTCACTCTCGACATCAGATAATGCAACGGTGTCGGTTAATTTGTAATCTCTTAGAAGTAATGCAGCACCAACCAAAGGTATACAGAACACTAGACCTACAATACATAGGATCTTTTGAACGTGTCTGTATGATTTGACAAGAACCTCTCTTTCGGGGGTCCCCCAAGTATAAACAGTGATGAAGGTGAATGGAGAACTGTAAGCTTCAGCAGCCAATGTAGCGTTTGAGATACCTCTTTCGATTTGTTTTGGTAGAACTTGAGTCCAAATGGCACCGGAGACACTACCACCAACAGCAGCACCAACGTTATATGAAGCCAAGTACAATGCAGTGATGACGGCCAATTTTTGATGAGTCTTGGCCGAAGCTTGGATGGAAGCTTGAGTGGTATATGTGAAGAAACCAGCACCGAAACCTAATAGACATAGAGAACCAATGATACCGGAGTGAGCACCTGAGTTACCTCTGAATTGGACCAATAGACCGAAGGCAACAAACCAACAGCAACAACCGAATAAGATGAATGGTTTAGTTCTCTTGAATTTGATAATGAAGAAACCTAAAATGGTACCGGTAATGACGGAGACAAATGAATACAATGAAGTGATTCTTGTGGCTGCCTTAACAGATTCATGGACAGCAACAATTAAAACTGTATACATGTAGTCACCTTGCATGTACCAGATAAAATCGATTAAGAAACCTATAATTAAAGCAGAGTAAATACCTCTGTCCTTGATCAAAGAATATGGCGTAATTGGATATTTAGCAAATTTAACTTCCCAAACGATATACAGCGGTAGAGAAACAACCCACCCTAGCACTTCAGGAACAATAATATGAGCAGTCTTCCATTCAGTGTTGATACCACCAGCTAAAGTGAATGGAATCAAGATCAAACCGAATGTAATAGCGACTAATAATAGACCAACGAAATCCAATTTCCATAGGAACAATTCAATGACAACGTAATCCCAGAATTCACGAAGAGATTTTGGAACCTTGATTTCTTCTTTCATTAATCTGTCACTGGCATTCTTCTTAGCCAAATATCTCATATGGAAATGACATAAGACCAATGGAATACAACTCAATGGCAAGATAAATGCCCACATACCAATACCCCATTTCCAACGAGTACCTACCGCAGCTGTAACGTTACCACTAATCCATGTATTGATAATGAATGGTGTAGCTGGTATGAAGGATGCTAATAATCTGTAGTTCAAATTAGAGAAATCTGCAGCAATTAATTCAATGATCAATATAACACCTGTAGTACCAAGTTGATACAAAGATGCACCAGCAGCAAATTTAGATACTGTAGTGGCTTGTGATTCAATAATAGTACCTACAACATAGAACATGACAGCAACAAACAATAATGGAACACGACCCCAAATATCAGATGCTCTAGCAAACCAAACTTGACCTGCAGCAGCAATGACAGCTTTGATACAGTTGACAGTTGACAAAAGAGAATGTTGTGCGTAAGAAGAAGTTGCATACGCTTGGAAAGTGTATCGAATGTTACCGTCTAGACCGTAAGCGTAAGCGATTAAGAACAACGAGAAGAATAACATTGCTCTATAGACTGGTTGCTTGTATTGTTCGGAATAAACTTTAATGTTATTGACACCAGCGTCCTTCAACGAAGAAGCTTCACCATCAGCCAAAGAAACTTCTGACCTTGTGGTATTTTCCTTTTTAATGCTCTCTAGGGAGACACTGTCAGATACTTGCTTCTCAGATACTTGCTTGTTAGAATCCTCTTCAGCAAAATCCATATCTTTTATGTTTTGATATCACTAATTATCGTTAGTTTGGTCTATATATTGAACTTTAACAAGAGATATAAATTAGAAAATAGAAAGTAGATAATTCCAATTCCAATTTAATAAAACAATGATCAATTTTAAGTTCTTTATATATCATTTGAATTAAACAACTGAAAAGAAAAGAAAGAGACCCTCGGTCATCGCAACAACTTTTTCACTAACTTTTCAATTTAATAGAAAAGATCATTCATTTGTCAATTACACCTCCATTCAATGCAACCGATGAGTTTACAAATATAGTAATTGGCCAAGAATACAGTCTATCCTATAACCTTTAAAGAGGAAATTTTTCACTTTTAGCCATCGTTCATTTTTTTTAATCAAAGTATAGCCATAGTGGTCTACAATGAATTTTATCATCGCTAAACAGAAAAAAAATAAAAAAATAAAAAATGTTAAAAGAAGGTGCACTTTTAGATATTTCATGCATGAGGCTAAAGAGAGAGAGAGAGAAAAGGAAGAAGAGCAAACAGCTGAGAATGATGTAAATAGAGCAACACCCATATAATGGAATAGTATACACTGCAAGGTTTGTAAGCAGCCTTCTGTCTGTCTCTTAATGTATGTATTGCTAGTAGCAACAAATACCAAGAAAGAAATAAGAACAACTATCTCGAAAGAAGCGGGGGAGGGGTGCACTTGCAGAGGCAGACATAAAGTCGGCAGACTTTTATGGACGCTTCATTTGAGAAACAAGGTGTATTCTTTGGATTCTTGCATATTTTTCTTAAACATCTATACAAGTTCCAACAAGGCTTGAAGGGTAATTCAAAGCGTTAAACAAACCATTCTCGTTTACCAATAAATTAGATTCTTTCGGAAGGCACTATTGTGGTACGACATATAGAGAACTACTTCTATTACACATCGGAATTGTTAATGCCCTTCGAGTTTTGTGATTTACGTGCAGAGCCCGTTTAAAATTGAAATCATATTCTATTTCTCTTTTTTTTTGCTCTTTCTTTAATTAAGTAGGTTTTCATTGGATAAGAGGCCTATATGTATGACTCTCGGTGATACCTGATTCTTAAAACCTAATAGGGTTTATTGAGATATGAAAGGAACACCCTGGGATTTGCTATGAGTGTCCGGCTGAATGGCTATTGATACATATATATTTGTAAATCGTTTGGCTCTTTTCTCTCTCTCTTCCACTGCCATAACTTGTTTCTTTAGGGATAAAGGAAATATTTCATAGATTATCAAAGTGGCGTATTACCATTATATCTAATAATTCAGATATTCACAAATGGTGTAAAAACAAAACAAAAAATGTTTGATGTACATGAAAGAACATCTCAGGCTGGTTTTCTTTGGTTTAAAACAACTATGATAAAAAAATTAAGATGTATACAGAAACAATCTTGGTAGCTGGTAATTAATTGTTTTATTTATTTGTGGTTAATATAAGATTTACCAGAATTGTATTTAATAGTACTTTTCTACTTTACTTATTGATTGGGTTAACTTTGCTTTGCCACATGAACATTTAACAAAATGACAGCAACCTATTGCTAATTTTATCAGCATCGATTTCAAACAGGGGCAAGATTGTTTTATGACCACTCATCAGTACCATTAAAGGACTTATAACCAATACTATCTGGTTAAGCCTTGGCTATAAAACAATTTATCTTCCTAATAGTTGCGCCTCCAATACACTATAATATATGAGAGAACCACCGAAATATTTCACGATGACTTTTTTGTCACTTCGCCTCTCAGTTTCGAAGCCCCCGAGGCGCAGATTTACATATTGCCATATTTGGGATTCAAAGGTCTAAGCATCGATGACTTCGAAGATAGAAAAACGACACACTCTGGGAAGACTCAATCCATTCTTTATTGTTTGTTTACTGATATTAGAATGGGATAGGCAGTATTGGCTGTTGTTTTGCCATGTCAGGTCTTGGGACAAGGTGTTTTTTATTTTTTTTTATTTTTTTGCTTTGCTTAGTGTCAAAATGTTGCTGTGTTTTCCTAATATGGAATACCATTACCTTTATTGGAACAAAGAGCAAAGGAAAATGACATCAGACCAGATAGATGAGTATATTTTTCAAGTTTTTTTCTTACTTGTTTTGCAGGCAGACTACGCGAAGGATCTACGTTCTTAAGTCCATTATGGTCTTATTAACTCCATCAAGATGGCTTTGACTAAGTAATTCTTGACGCACTTATATCATTCTCATTTGCAATCGATGTATTTTGTAGTAGGCATTTGGGAACGAAAATGAACTCAAAATGAATCTGAAAGTTCTAGTTATATAATTAGCTATTTTTAGTTTCATGGTTTAATTTTCCTCTTTGACTTTGGTTACGTTTCAACGATTATTAGTTTTTTATTTTTAAATTCAGTAAAAAATTGCCAAAAAATATCTTAACGTTTAAAGATTCTCATAATAGTGATATTCTGATGTATTATGTCAAACTCAACTACTATCACTACGGAAGAGTTATATGGATTTTCACCAAACCACGGCGCTGCTGTGTTCTTCACCATAATTTTCTCCTGTGTCACAGTCTCTCAATTTGCTCTATTATTTATCCATGCTAAGAAGAATAAATTAGCAACTCATCTAGATTATCATTTGGAAAAACCTGAAAGTTTGGTTTTATCTAATTATCTTTCGTTATCCCTGTTTTATATTCCGTTGGTATTAGGTGGTGTCTGCGAAATTATAGGGTTTATCACAAAATGCATATCAGCATTTTCTTATTCCAATCTAAACTCGTTCATTGCCCAGAGGGTCTGTATTCTAGTGGCACCTAATTTGTTTATGACCACAATGTATTTGGTCTTCGGAAGATTAGTTCAATTGATTAACATAAATGATAATTTATTGTTTTCAGAGATAGTTAACAGGCGTCTATTTGTCACAGGTAACTTAGCTGGATCTATCTTACAAGGTGTCGGTGGTGGTATCTCGAGTAATGGTACTCAATCAGATTACGAAAAAGGTAAGAAACTGTTGCTTGCAGGTTTGTTTGTCCAATTGGGGATATTTATTATCTTTGTCCTAAGAGAATTTTTCTTGTTTAAGATTATTAAGAATGGGGACAACAACATTGCCTACAATACAAAAAAATGGAGGACTCTAAACCTGGTATTATTAGCCAGCGGCATACTAATCATGCTTAGATCTATTGTCAGATTGGTCGAAGTCTTTGAAGGAAGCACCAGTCCAATACTAAATCACGAATGGTTTGGGTACGTTTTCGACTCCTTACCGATGTTGGTGCTGATGGTGTTGTATGCCATGACAACTCCGATATGTTCACTATACCATATCCAAGCAGAAACTGTTGAATTCTTACAAAAGGACTACGTTTAGTTTCTCGAATGGGTCCATTTATATTTTTTTTGACTTTCTCTCCCCACTCAACAAAAATGTATAGTTGCGTACATGCTTATAATTATTAATAGTAACATTTAGATCTAAACTACCACCCTAGTAACCACAAGGTTATCACCACGACGGACTTTATTCGAAATCGTTTCCAGTCATTGCCTCAATTTGAGTCCTCTTTGTCCTTGATAAGTAACTGTATCCCCTTTGGGGCAATGAGTCGTGGATCGCATCACTTCTCTTTTTATTCTGCGTATGTTTCTGCGTTGATGAGATATTAACGTCATGCCAAAAACGCGTTTTGCTTTGTTAATGGTAACAGCGAAAGTGACCAAAAGGGAACAGACGATGACTATCTTCCTTTTAAAATGGTTAAAATGGACTCTGTAGCTTATTTAGTTAATGGTTTGGGTCTTTTGGAATAAATTGTCGATGAAAGATCATTTATATACTTATATATGTATATATATATATATAAGGCATTGTGGTGATGAATGTGTTTCTCAATCAATTATCTATAATGGTTCTTTTATGAATGCTCAATACTATCGATAGAACAACAAGGAAAAAAAGACATATAAACAACAAGAATGCATTTGCAAAATATAGTGGCCGCTGCCTCTATTTTGTACTATCTATCTTCTGTACATGCTTGGTCTCCAACAGACAGTTATGCACCAGCTCAAGGTTCATGTAATGGCAATACTAATTTGGTTAGAGAAGCCAACGGCCTTTCTTCAGCCGAAACAGAGTGGTTAGCCAAGAGAGAAACTAACACCAAAGTCGCTTTAAAGAAATTCTTAGAGCGTGCAACTAAAGATTTTGCTGATAACTCTATTGTCAGCGAAATTTTCAGCTCTGCGACTCCTAGAGCAGGTTATGCTTCCTGTGGTGGTGGTTACAGAGGTACTTTCATCGACGCAGGTATTGCCGCAGCTATGGACGAAAGAACCGTGGGTGCCAATGAACATGGTCTAGGTGGTCTATTACAAGGTATGAGTTATATGACTGGTCTTTCTGGCGGAACTATGTTTACCTCAACACTGTTATTCAACAATTGGACATCTGTTCAAAATATTGTTGACCAGATGAATGATGGTGATAACTCCATTTGGGACATATCTGTATCCCCATTGGCTTTAGCAAGTTCTAAAGACACCACTACCCAAAAGATGTTCGGTAGCATCTTGAGTGCTATTAAAGAAAAATACGATGCTGGGTTTGATGTAACGTTAGCAGATGTTTACGGTTTATTCACAGGTTACTATCTATACCCATCTTTGCCAGATGGTGGTGCTACTGCCTTGTGGTCAGATATCCAAGAGATGGATACATTCAAGAACGGTGAAATGCCACTGATCATTGAATTATCAAGTGCCGAAAAGACAGATGAAACTGCTGTTTCCCTAGGGTCCACAGGGTTTGAAATTACTCCATTTGAGTTCGGTTCCTGGGACCCTACCGTCAAGGCATTCACTGACATGAAATACTTGGGTACCGAAGTTTCTAACGGTATTCCAACTAATGAAGACCAATGTATCACAGGTTTTGATAACGCAAGTTTCTTATCTGGTGCATCTTCCAATATTGTTAATTACATTTACTACCAGGGTAATGCTATGTACCGTTCCGTAGTGACAACTCTAAGGAGTAAATTCCTACCTAGTAACTCTACTGTAGATCGTATCGATGTCAATATTATTAGACCAAATCCATTCAAGGACACTGACTTTTATGAAGGTTCTGATAACGAACTGATCGACATGGATGGTCTTTACATGGTTGATGGTGGTTTTGGTGGTCAAAATATTCCATTCACCCCATTAATGAGAAAGGAGCGTAACTTAGATGTTGTCTTTGCTTCAGACACGACTTTCAATACCGCAGATATTTGGCCAACTGGTTCCTCTTTAGTTAATACATATACTCGTCAATTCATGGCTATCGGTAAGACCGACGCTTTCCCTTACGTTCCCGATACTGAAACAATGGTTAACTTAGGTATTAACAAGAATCCAACTTTCTTTGGATGTGACTCCTCAAATTTGACTGATTTAGCTTACATCCCACCTTTAGTAGTCTACTTACCAAATAGGGCTTACAGTTTCAACTCAAACATCACCACCTGGACTTTAACTTACACGAAAGAGGAACGTCTAGCAATGATTCAAAACGGTTTCGAAATTGCCACTAGAAATAATTTTACTGACGATCCAGATTTCTTAGGTTGTGTTGGTTGTGCAGTCATGAGACGTAAACAAGAACAATTGGGTCTTGAATGGCCAAGTGAATGTGAACAATGTTTCCAAAGATACTGTTGGAATGGTACTATTGCCCAATCAAAAAACAGTTCTTCTGATAGTACTCCAGATACTAAGAATGATGTTCTACCAGAAACAGTTGATGTCTCTTCTATAGTAATCAATCAATGTACTGGTGATGACTGTTACAATACTATCCACACTGCTACATCCACCACAGTTACTTGCCATGAATGTGAAAAAAGCAAGGCTGCGCCATCTGCCTTATTCACAACCACTACTGTTGAATGTGAGGAATGTCAAGAGGGTAATGCGCAAGCTACTTCTACAGTTGAGTGTGAAGAGTGCGAAGAAGAAGTACAAAATGGTAAACACAAGTACACCACTGTTACATCTCTATCAACTACTACTGAATTTTGTGAATTTTGTGAAGAAGCTCAGGCAACCACTACGGCAGGAAAATACTCTAACGGTTCCAACGATAATGAAAATGGTTCTAACGGTTCCAACAGTCATGCAATTGGTTCTAACACTTCTAACAATATAATTAAATCTTCTACCTCAAGTCCAACTATCTTACAAGTTACCACAGGTGTACCAACATATTCTGTTATGAGTGTTGTACTAAATGAAAACATCGGTAACTCTATTGAATTGAAGGGATTCGCAACCGTTGTCGCTCTAATGGCTGCAATGATTGGTATTTTCTAATTCAATAGTTCTGACAACTTACGTAGTTTTTTTATAAATTTATTCGGTTATATTTTTTTGTAAAGACATGAAATAAATAATATCTCATTCAAGTCCTCGTTGTTAAACGTTTCAAAACAACTATGTACTAGGTGTTGCATAAAATATGTTATAGTTGATGCATTTTTTTGTGTGCCTAATATGTCGATATTGCCTTATTTCTGTTGTTAGTTGAAGTGTTTAATACCATATAAAGTTTCTTATGCGCATAACGTGCGTCTCCATATCGGAGGCCTAACTGAATAAAATTTCTGTTCCACCAAATACATAACCAACAAGAATAACCAAGTATGAAAAAACAGATAATTTCGGTTGACTCTTGTCAGCATATGTCACGATATATGATCCATAGAGCTCTGTATTTATTATCCGGAAGTTTTGTCCAGAATGAATTATTTTTTACCATATAAAGATAGTTGACTTCAAACATCTAACATGAATTAAATGAAATTCGATACCTTTCATTTACTGGAAATGACAACAAGAGAAAGCTATAAGTCAACCAACAATGTCTTATAATACCGTGAAAGTCAATTCGCCAGCACCATATTTTTGTCTTAACAAAAATAATGAACAACCTGAGGTTTCAGTTATTACAGGTAGAAAATGGAATGTTCAAACTAAAATCGAGAATGATATTAAAGTGTTGACATCCCATAATTGTGAATCTACTACCTGTCTAGCCTATTATTCCATTGGGAAGACATTAATCCCTACCCCAATAGAATCCTTAACAGATTCCATGGTAGTTAAAGGGGGCTTCATCAAATTAGATTGTCCAACTAATGAACAGATTCAGATTCTTGAAAAGAAAATTAAAGATGATAAGAAATCAATGGAGCCGATCATTGTTATGATATCAGATGATTTAGGTTCCGTTATTTTTGAACAATTAAATTTAGTTTCAAAAGTTGCTTCAAAAATTGAACTACTAGTGGTGGATTTGTCTGTTTGTTTGGAGCACTCGAATGTTTCCCCTCAATCATTGAACACAATTGAAAATTTACTTCAAATATTACAAGAAGCTTTACCAGAAAACATTATTAAGAATATACTAGTTCTCAATACAAATTTTGGTGCACATGGCAGTGTACTGTATTTGGGGAACACAGGTGACTCTTTTAACCTCCAATCCAATACTTCTGATATTCTTGACCCATCTTCGGTAGCTACTTCAGTTATAGCCAATCGTTCTCATGGATATGAAATCAACGAATCTGTATATGGTGCTATTGAATTTGTTCAAAACTCCTATTTACTTGGATTGAAGTCAGGCCAACCAAACTACATGTACAACATTGAACTTCCACTAAATCATATGCTAAAAGATGAATGTTTTGAAGCACAAAAGATGCGTATTTCAAAGCTTGTGAGATCACCTAATCCAATTGAGGAAGATTTTTTCGAATATTTGATTAATCATATGTTAGTAAAACCTCATTGGCAATCCTATGTCAATCACGACTTTGTGAAACTAATCGCCGATGGTACTTTAGATATCAACAAATTTAGATTTTTTATTGAACAAGATTACTCATATTTAGTTGATTACGGAAGAGTTCATTGTATCGCTGGCAGTAAAGCTCCAAAATTAGAAAATATGGAGGAAGAATTGGTGATTGTTGGAAGAATCCGAGATGAGATGGCTCAGCATGAAAAGAGATTAAAGGAATATTTTGGCGTTACCGACAATTCTTTTTTTAAGAATATCAAAAGAGGTCCTGCATTGAATAATTACTCAAGGTATTTTAATGATATTGCAAAGAGAGGTACTTGGGAAGAGTTAGTAGCTGCGTTGACCCCGTGTATGATGGGTTATGGAGTTGCCGCTCTCAAATATAAGGGGAAAGTAACAGCCAAGAAAGGAAGTCTCTATGAAGAATGGATCGATATCTACTCTTGCGCCGGTTATGAAGATGGTATGAAGATTGGCCAAGGCCTGTTAAACCATATTGCCAGAACAGCTGCACCTGACCAGATAGAGAGATTGGTAAGAATATACGGTGAGGTGTGCGCCCTTGAGACCAAATTCTGGGATGCTGCATTGGCTTATTAGTTATATATATCTATAAACTGAATTCCCTAAAACTTTGTAGAATATACATAGATCATTTTTCCATCTTCTTTTAATAGAAACTATATTTAATATTTTATGTAATAGAAATACATTTATTAGACATCTCTATTAATAAATACGGAAAGGTTTGGGGATATAAGGTTCTTCTAAATAGTTTAATTCTTCTTCTGTAAAGGTTACATCCAGTGCCGCCAAGGCATCATCGACTCTCTCCATCTTATTAATGCCGACAATAGGGAAGCAGCCTTTAGAAGAAACCCATGCAATAGATAAAACAGCCATCGATATTCCCTTTTTCTTTGACAATTCTTCAACACGGTTAACTATCTCTCTATCCGCAGGAGGTAAATTAGGTAAATCCCAAGCTCCGATAACCCTATCCTTAACAAATCTATCTGTCTTTGTACCTAATGGTCTTGTTAAGATACCACGACAATTTGGAGACCACGGTGTCAATGCAATATTATGCTTCTTACAGCTTATATTTAAGTCGCGTTCATCTTCCCTGTATAATAAGTTATAACATGACTGCATATTTACAAATTGATACCAGCCATATTTCTCTGCTACAGCTTGCATTTCAACAAATTCGGTAGGTAACATTGAAGATGCCCCAATGTATCTAACGTCACCGGAGTCAATAACATCATTCAGGGCCTTCATTGTCTCCTTGATTGGGGTGTCGTAATCAAACCGATGGATCTGTAAGACATCGATATATGTTCCCAATCTTTCGACTGCATTTTTGACACCGGCCAGAATATGTTTACGTGATAAACCTTGTTGATTAATCAAATTTAAGGCATAATTTTCGTCATTAGAACCTGTACGAGTCACTGCAACAGATTCATCCATTGGGAAAAACACTTTGGTCATGATAATTACTGTTTCTCTTTTAATATTATATGTTTTTAAAAATTCACATAATAATCTTTCACTAGCTCCATTAGAATAGACGTCAGCGGTATCAAAAGTACGCAATCCATGATCATAACAATATTTCAAAATGCTGAATATTTTTTCTTTATCATCTTCAACCCATGAAGCCCAATCTTTTGAGCCATAGGACATGCATCCTACGATAATTGGAGATACTTTGATACCTGTACCACCAAATCTAACTTGTTTAGCTATTTTAGTAGGCATAGTTGTTGTTTTTTGGAGTGATTTCTTTCTAATTAGTCTTGGAAGTTCTGTAGTTTAGAATCAATTAAAAAAAGGTTGAGTAATTAAATATATTTATTGTTGTAAAAAGAACATTATATAAACAAAATGTTCAAAAGGAATTCAATTTCAAGTAGTTGTTGTTTTGATAAAGAAGTTAAGTTCAGGGGGATATAGTTCCTTGTTCCTTGTACTGTTGGTTCGGCCGAAAATTCAGCAGATCATACTGCATATATTGAGTTTCACTAGCATGTTACGTACTTTCTCGTGAACTTGTGGACTTGTAAATAGGAATAAAACAAAAAGTAATCGTAAGATGTGTCGAAGAAGCAAACGTGAATATTTTGATTCCAAATATAATACTGGTATTATTATTTAATTATAGTGTGTCTGTGAACCTATAGGCCACGTGACACACATACTCCGTTTCGGCCGAAAGACACTCCTTTTTCGTTAATAATATCGGATATAGAAGGCCAAACTTACCAGTAGGCAAAGAAAATAAAATAAGAGATATAGTTTATTAAAATAGGGATATTGTTATTTTTATTAATTTTAATTAATTAAATAGTATGAATAAATAGTTATATGAGTATGCAAATGCAAATGCGGGAGGTTAGAGGAGTGTAAGTGAGAAATGACCAAATCTCAATGCTAGAAAGAATGACGCTGAATGGTATTATTATATGTAGCTCAATAATATTGTTTTTGGTCGATTTTTCTTTTAAAACCTCTTTAGAGCTTTTTGATTCTTAGAAAAAGCTAAATAATTGTTTGCATTTCTATTCTTCAATGGATAAAAATTCTTGTTTGAAGAAGTAACAGTCACCGCAGCAGGCCTTATAGATCTATTGATGGAAGTAACAGTCGTAGTTTTATTGCTGCTGTTATTAGAGTTATTATTTGTTTGTCTGGATCTGTGACTCTTTGAACAAGCTCTTGTTAAAAGCAACGGTTTTCTTGTAGATGATGCTTGTTCTCTTTGGTTACGGTTGAAAGGAGAACGTAGGGCTCTTGAGTCCTGTTCATTTTCCATCTCAATGAAGAATTTTTCAAAGGAAGAGGATACAATTGATGATCTCATCATCATATTGTTGCTGTTGGCAGTAGTAATATTGGAATTCATTATATCTATTGTTTGGGAGAGCGTAGTGATGATTAGTTAAGTCAATTACTATTGTAGTAGTATACTTGTTTGTTTGTACTTATTATTTTTATATATCTTTTAGTAAGTGAAAACAAGAACAGAAAAGAATTCTAATAGCCTAATATCCCAGCCTTTATATATACATATTTTTTCAATTACTTTATTAGCTCACCTTCTTGTATGACATAAGCATGATTATTAATCCAGGATATATGTAGCCCCTCTCTCTATTGGGTATGTGAAAATAGGCACATACATACATACATACATAACTATCAAAAGACGAATATCTCCTCTCACGCGCACTATTAGCTCATCTCCTCCGCTGACTAAATTTTCTTACTAACAAAAATTCCGAAAAAGAGAGGAGGAGGCGCATATATTGCTCCGTTCTCCGTTCTCTATCTCTACCTGTAAACCGCTACTATGTAATAATGCACTTATTTGTCTTCCGTCCGAACTGCGGGTCCCGGATTTTTGTAAAGACAAACCGAATGAATTCGGACGAGAAGAGAAAATTTTTCACTTTTTGTTTTTTGCTTCGAGGGAGAACAGTTCAGGTTGAGCCAATTGGCAAATAGAAGTTATGCATCTTGGAGGCAGAGAGCAGAACAGTGGGGCTACCACCGTCAAAACCCACGTTGAAAATAGTTTAGGTAGCTAGATATGTGTGTGTGGTGACCGAGCTATTTGCCCGTCTTTCGGCCGTTCTGGGTTGGTCAGTTTTTTGCTCAACTATGTCTTTCTCTCGAGAGCAGGCAAAATTACAAATGATTATTTCATCTTCATTTGTAATGAATAAGAGACGGATTTGTTTTTTTGCATGTTGCGCAGTTTCTCCTACGTTGGATGAGGAGATAGGTGTGTATGTGAATTAAGTATCCATGTATCTTTTCTTTCTTTTTTCTCTGTGTGCTCGTAATAAACTATGTGTTACTCAATTTATTTTCCATATCACCCAAATAGTGAGTGTGAATCGAATCTCCTCTCTTGCAGTTTCTTTCCTAAATGTCTGATCGATTTGTTCGTCGCCCCTTAGTAACGGTGTCGGTATATTCCCCTCTCCCCCCTCTGTCAAATGTCTTTTAACTAAGAGCGATGCCGATCAGCTAATGCATTTTTTGATAGGAATAATAATAATAGGCTTATTTTTATTTCACAGAATGATTCGTTTTGAAAATATTGCATACGATTAATTCAGTCATTCATATATTGGACACTTAGAGATACCTTATTAAGCTAAAATTCGTATATATATTTCTGAATTTTTCGAAGGTACAACGATGTCCATTGTGGAAAATTCTGCTAATGTGGCTCAACAACGTAAGAGGAGACGGATTCCAAAATCATGTGAAGCTTGTAGAGTGAAGAAATTGAAATGTGATCGTGTTAGACCAAGATGTTCAAGTTGTATAATTAGACAAATAACAGATTGTCATTATGAAGAAGATCGTTTAGGTAAGAAAGTTAAAACAACAACAACAACAAATAGCGATATTTCTGAATGTGCAATTTCCAATATAACAACAACAACAACAACAACAACAACAACAACTTCTGGAGAGAAAGCAGTATCCAATGAAAACTTATTGGGAGCGAATGTAAACCCTTTTGCGAATGTGATTTATGTACATAGATGTCTTCCGAAAGGGAGAGTGATGGTACAAGGTCCCACTTCATTGAAATCATTTGTAGCAAATATTCATCCTCCATTTACAGAGAAATTCGAACAATTGTGGAGGAAAACAGAACCTGAAAGATTGTTATGGCAGGATGAAAATAAGGAAATAAATGGACAAACAAATCCTTTAAAAAACACAAATGGACCGTTGTTAGGTTCCGAGACAAGTCTCCTAGAGTTATGTTCTAGGTTACCTGAGTATCATGTTCTTTTACAAAATATGACTCAATTCTTCTCAGGAAGCCCATTATATGATATAAGTACAATCTTATCGAAGAAGGATACAATGGAAATATTTTATACTTCTTTTATTCCCGATGGGACAGTATGGAAATTCCAAGATAGATTGGTTAAAAAAATTGGAATGCCTGTAGGGGTACATCATTATCAACTAGGTGTTGTGTTAATGATTAATAGATTGGTTCATTGTAAAGAAAATATCGATCCTATGGTGGAAGTTTTTTTAAACAATTTGGAACATCAAAGCCAAATGAATGGATCGTTCATGGTGCAATGTCAATTCTTATTATTACGCTGGTATCATAGAAAACTTTATTTCACTAAGATTGATGATGTCAAGCTATTAAACCTTGTGAGTCGTATAGTAGATACCTCAATGAATTTAGGTTTACAACTTGACATTGAAAAGATTTACTCAGGGGATAAAAATTTACAAGTGTTTAAAAATATGTGGTATTGGATCCAATTTGCAGATTTAAGTATATCATTCCAATTTGGTAGACCACTGAAGATTAGTGCAGTAGTTTATAAGAATTTCCCATATAATAATAATGAAGAATCCAGTTTCATTAAAAAATTGCATAGATTCTTGATGACAGTTAGAGAACCTTATGATTCAATTTATGATCAATCAGTAAATCCGAATCTTCTTTCTGCTTGCGAACAATTAACTCAGTTCCTAACCATTGAATTTCCGAATATTTCCAAATATTTTGAAGACCCTTTCGATTGGAAAATTGCCATTAGTGAATTAAGAATTTTAACATTAACTCTTGGTATTCTAATTGCCATGTACGGTCTTCGATTTAAGATGATAGGAGAAAGAACACTTAAATTGAAAAATGATTTTACTCAAGTGACATTGGTATCATTTAAATTAATAACAGACATGTTAGAATATTGCTGGCGTTATGATAATGAATTTTTCCCAACTTTGGTAACTTCATCTAATTCGTTAACACCATTTTTGACCTCTGCAATTTCCTTATCTGAAGGGTTATTCCAAAGAGCGCATATGAATTTTATGAGTTTAATATATTACAAGATTACATTGTTTAAAGATGGTCACTTCAGACTATACGATCTTCAATCAATTGATTGGGATTTGTCCACATTAGAGACACGTAATGATAAAAGTATCACTATACATACAGCATTCGAATTATACACGGAGATATTTTCTCGTTGGCGTAAACCGGCTGCTATAAATATGAAAAGTGTATTAAAGAGATCCTACCCTTATTTCTTGATGATTCTTTTGGAAAAGATCGGCAGAATGATCGTTGATAAAGTTATTCAATTTAGACAAAAATCTGAAGAAAATGTTAGAGGCACTGTAGATCCGAACGGATCAAATGTACACCTTGAAAAGGCAGATAGTGACGATGTAAATAATGGGTCTACAGATGGTGTCTCAAAGGAGAATGCTGATGGAGAAGAAGTTCCATATGATGAGACTGCATTACTTGAGGCCCAATTGAATAATCAAATATCCGACGAGTTTTGGGGAAGTTTTAATGATTATTGGGAAGAACTTCTTAAGAATGACTGCAACCAGACACAGGATTATATATAGAGTTATACACAATTTTAATAATGATGATGATGATTACGATAGATAGGCGTATAATTTAAGGATTTATATTCTTCACTTCTGTAGATGTTCTTGTTATACACACATATATAGTAGCCCTAAAAAAATAACCAAATAAATTATTTGGACTGCCTAATGTGAGCTTTGGGAGGTCCACGAGTAGAGCAAAAAAACAAATATATACGCAAAAGAAAACACGGCGGAAAAAAAATTTTCATTTCGAAGATACATTCGGATTTGTGTTATATATATAAGCAAAACTTCATACATTAGCACTAACCTGAAAGAGATTGGAAACAGTTAGCAAATTGAGTATGCCAGTCTACATGGAGTAAGCATAGTGAACAAATAGAAGTTGATGGCTTTGATCCTCTCTAGAGAGGAGGTCTAATATTAGGTATGTCGTTAGGAGACGACAACCTCTATTCGTCACAATGATTATTCTAAGTATTCATTCTACTTTTAATCTTTTAACCAAACCTTTTTGTCAGGGGGCAGTGTTCGCATTTTCTTCATTCTTAATAAAATGAGAAATTACTATACGGCTGTCTCTGTTACTGTTTTGGAAAATCAATATTATTCGTGATCCAATATTTCTTCGTTCTGAAGAGTCTCTTTTGGATTATCCTAATACTTTAGCTTCGTTCTGAAGTTTACATATTGTATTTGGGAAGAATAACGAAGATCTTTGATGAGTTGAAAAGAGACGTTTGTGACATTTATGTTGCAATGTTTACACCCTCTTTTCTTAGTAAAGAGCTTCACATTTTTCAATTTTTTATTATATATCTATGTATGTATACATTCTTTATAGTTATTGTAGAGAAACTGTTGGGAAAAAATTAAGATAATAATTAGTACATCTTACATCTCATCAGTACAGTCAACTTCTTGAAACATAACTACTTTTCTCTAAATAAAATGAACAAATAGAACGTGAAAAAAGTTTTTATTAATATTAAAATTATTTAAACGTTATATATTATTTAAAAAAGTTGTTAAAGAATTTTGTTTTAAAATTAGGATTAGGATTAGGATTAATAATAATATTTTTATTATTTGAAAGATAAGTCATTAAAATTTTTTTGAATTAAGACGAAAAGAAAAAATAAAGATCATTAAGCTCATATACTTTATGAAATTGCTAAAAGGAAATTGTATCAATTATAATTGTTTCGCTTATAGCATTCTCTTGTACCATGGCTTATCGTCATGAGCCATAGCTTCAACATCGTAGTCGGCACCTCTCTTGGATGGTGGGACCCATTGAGCAGACTTCCATGGTAGGACACCTTCGACCCACATAGTGTTGACTTCTTCTAGAGATAGACCCTTGGTTTCTGGAATGAAGAAGAAAACGTATAACCATGAGAAACATAGACAACCCATGAAAACGTAACCGTAGTAGAAGTTAATGGCACCAGTGATAAATGGAGTGAAGAAACCTAGTAAGAAATTCCAGAACCAGTTAGCAGCAATAGCCAAAGACATACCCTTAGCCTTGATTCTCAATGGGAAAGATTCAGAAACAATAACGTAAGCAGTTGGAGCCCAGGTAGTAGCGAAACAGAAAATGAAGAAACAAGTGAAACAAATCATACAGTTACCAGCACCCTTAGAAGAGATATCCTTGTGGTCTGGACCTTCTGGCCATAGCTCAGTAACACCGACAGAAGCGAAGATAACGAAACAACAGATCATACCAGCAGCACCCCATAATAGACAGGTTCTTCTACCGAATCTTTCAGTTAAGTATAAAGCTGGGAAAGTGGAAGCAAAATTGACAATACCGATAACAACAGAGGTTTCGAAACCATCATTCATACCGACAGCTTGGAAAATAGTAGTACCGTAGAAGAAGAAATAGTTAGCACCAGTCAATTGTTGTAAACTTTGAATCATAACACCCATGATAACTCTGTGTAAGATCTTACCTTCTGGGTTGAATAATTCACCCCAGGAAGCGGAACCAGCAGCTCTTTCAGCTTCAACACCGGCAGTCAAGAATTCGACTTCGGCAATAACAGATGGATCATCGACACTCAATTTGTTAGATCTAGCAACGGACTTCTTAGCTTCTTCGAATTGACCGATTTCAATTAAGAAACGTGGAGATTCTGGAACGAAGAACATAGCAGCAATCATGAATAAAGCCCAAGCGAAACCTAGACCCAATGGAACTCTCCATTGGACAGAGTTATCATAGTTTCTGGTACCGTAGTTAGTACAGTAACCTAAGAAAATACCTAGAGTAATCATCAATTGGTAACAAGAGACTAAAGTACCTCTGACATGCTTTGGAGAAACTTCAGAAATCAATAATGGAGAGTAGACAGCAATACCACCAACACCCATACCGGAGATAATTCTACCGATGAAGTATTGGTACCATTTGTCAATGGAAGCAATGGAAATAATTAAACCGATAACGTAAACAATGGTAACAAAGACTAAAGCCTTTCTTCTACCGTAAATATCACCAAGTCTGGACCAAAGCAAACCACCGATGGCACAACCAATATTGAAAATAGCTAATAATAGACCAGTTCTGACCTTGGACAAGTAGTAAGTACCGTCCTTTCTCTTTTGACCGAATCTTCTTAGATAATCGGTTTGGTTAACGAAACCAGAAATGGTACCAGTATCCCAACCGTAGACATAACCACCGAAGGCGACCATTAGACATAGGATGGAGACAGTAACGTAAGCGGAAGCTGGCTTCTTTGGCATTTCAGCGGCGACAATATCACCGTCACCACCGAATTCCTTAGCTTCCTCATCATCATTCTTTTGAGATGGAGCAGACAAGACAGAATTGTTTTCTGAGTTGCTGTTAGATAGGGAAGGAGACAAATTGTTAGTTTGTTGCTGTGGGTCTTGGACCTCTGCAACAGGTTCTTGATTCATTGCGATTTGTTATAATAATAATGTATTAATATGATTACAAATCGTTGAGTTGATGATTTTTATTAGTAAATGTTAAGAAATAAATTAAAATATAAAGGAAAGATTTGAGAGAAGAGAGAAAACTTATTTTATGAACATTGATTGATGAGTTTATATATGTTTCCTTTGAGGATTGATTTTCATTCCCCCACCCCCACAACGATAACGACGGTACATGTGTTTACTCCAGAAAATAAATTTCAATTAGTTGTTTTAAAAAAAAAAAAGCAAGTTGATCCTGCAGTATGCAAACTATCATAATACTTTCCCCAGTTTTTCCAGCTAAGAAGTTTTCCATGTCTCCATGCTTTCCCCTCTCCACCCCTCTAAGTTGCATATCATAAAAAAATTTATTAGTGTTGTTATTATTCAACTAACTTCAATTCACTTATCAAAAAATAAAGCAACCAAACACACGAAGATGCAAATCTCAGTCGAGATAAAAATAAAAAGCAAGAACAAAACCCTGTAGAATACCTGTTTCTAGTGACCATGAAATAAAAATAATTTAACGATCCGATCATTTGAGTGGTGTTTTTCGGTAAGCATAGGAAAAGTAACTTTACTTAGTTAACAAAAATGAAGATACATATTCCTCTTTTGGTAATTAAAGTTTTTGCTTCGTACGGTCAGCTCTCGGCCGGGACACAGACGTGTCCGCAACAGTTTTCTTTGTCAAATTCGACCAAATGGAAAATTAAAAAGAAATAATGCGAGAAAGGATTTGCTGCGGATCTCTCTGCTTTCTTTCTTTGAGCCAAGCCGTTTGTTCAAAGATGTTACCTCAGAATATGGAGGAGGGGATAAAATATGGAAAACTTTTCTTTATATTATATTATATTTAAAGGGCCCAGAGCCCCTTTCACGATATTTCTACAATGTATTCACTGGACCCGGGGCTTGTTGTTCCGAAGGTACCCACAGGAAACACCTAGACAATAAGGCGAAGCAAACCCTAGAAGCGTTTCAGTTGTGAGGGGTAGTGCTTGCGGAGCATTGCCCTCCGTGGAGTCTCATACGAAGCTGAAAAAGCAAAATCTTTTTTCTCGAATAATTATGATGGGTAAGCATTTATCGTTTAAGGTGCAGGACATCGCCCCCCTTCCCCCCATTCGGCTAACAATGCTCCGCTACGCCACTAACCTGAAAGAGATTGCATTGATAATGTTAAATAGTAATTTTCATGATACCACGCCGCACTGCAACTACATTACAAATATGTTTACATATGCACAGTCTGTGGAAGGGGGGAACATTTGCTAATGAAAATTTTGTTTCTGTCTCCATTTCACCCACTCCCTTTCAAACGTCTCTGCCACCTCCTTACTGTTTCCCCTCCCCCGCCAGCCGACATAATCAAAGTAGTCTATTCCCACGAAGATTTTAGACCAACATTATGAAACTTTTTGTTGATGTTTTTGCCAAATGGCGTTGTGTGCTCCGAATTAACGTTTGTTTGTTGTTTTGACCAGCTAACAACGTTAAGGTAGGTTACCACTATTACATTTGATACGTACTACACTGGTGCGGGGGTGGGGGTGGGGAGAGACAGGTATACAGAGACACCAAACTTTCAGATGAATGAGATAGATCAAGAAGGAGAAGAAGTGGTGGAGTGGTAGTATTTCTTGGGAAGTTGTTTTTAGAACATGCGGCTACGCGAGGGAGAGAGGAGGGAGAAGAAAACTGAAAGGAAACCTTTACAGAACGTTCGTATGGCGGAGGAAATGGGGTAAGAGAGAAGGAATGGTAGTGTTACATACACCATGTAAGTTACGTATTATACATGAGTTATTACCGGATCAGGTCAAGATTATGATACTTTTGGAACAAGGAGAGAAGGACATGGTACTGGCACTGGCACTGACGCCGGGGTGGGGAAAGGAAGGGACAACAGTTCTCCGAGCCAACTGAAAACATTCTCTCTCCCTTCGGTCCTCCTCCCCACTATAAATTTAAAAAAAAACGGAGAATGGGATGTGCCCTCATTGCTGTGGAAGGCCCGCGACGTATGGCATTAAACGCCAAAAATAGTTTATGTTCATCGCGGGGAATGGGAAGGTTGGAGTTCAGCGGCTAACCTACAAAGCCGCGGTTTGTATGTACAACTACAGTAGAATAAGAGATAGAAAACGGTTTGTTGGTTTTTCAAGCATGTTTATTCCAGTTCTCTCGCCCTTTCTTGTAATCCGGCGTTGCTGGAGCTGTTGCTCGGAGATCTGTCCCATTCTGTCGAATCTCCTCGTCTTTACTTCCCCCTCCCACTGTTCATCATCGCAAACGATGTGGGGTCGCTCGGAACATATACGTAGAGCCCCACTACTGTTAGTTACTCCCTCGTGTTCGGTGCAAATTGGGAGAATATTCCGTTAGAAGGGGGTTGTGTGGTGTGGCGACGGCCTATTTGCTCTTTCTACAATATATTGCCTATTGATTGCGCTGTTACGCCGAGTAAAAAAAGTATGCGGGGCGACAGTAACAGCGTGTTCGTGTTGCTAGACGTTTAACAGTCGGCTAACGGAGTTGTGTGAGTTGTTGATTTGGATGGGTGTTGGTTTTCTCAGTAGGCATCAGATTGGTCTCTATGAGGACGTCCACCGAAGAATTGCAAGGATTTTATGATTGCCTGGGGGAGGTCGTGATTTCTTGAGGAATATGGGATGTCCAACAAACACGGAATATCATATATACATTTGGGTTGTTTGTTACGTGGACTTCGCACTATTTTTTCTTAGCGGAAGTTTGATTCGTTTTTGCAACGTTGGAAGTACCAAATGTTAGATCAAGTCTTGAAAACCCCTGGTACGCTAATTCAACTCTACTGGTTGGGGTGTGTTCCATCTGTCACATATAAATTTTCTTGTTGATAAGTTACTTCAATTGTGTTGGGATGAAAACAACCACACAACCTCTGTTTCATATACAAAAGTAAGACGGAACAAATCGTACTGTTTGGTCTCTGTCTTCCTTTTCTTAAAACAAGAGTATTACGGTAGCGTTGTTGTAGCCTGTGCAAAACCGGTTTCTCATAGAACTTCCTGGGAATGGTAAATCGTGGGACATGGCTACGGAGATGTATTATGTGTATTCCTAAAATATTCAATTGAGTTATGTTACTTACGACTCTCGAAATATTCTATTGATGAGAATTTCTTGTGAACTTGGTAGTTAACTCTTCTGAAGGTGTGCCGAGTTATTTGCTACGTTTCGCCAATACTTTGCACTGGCGTCAGCTGTTGGGAATACCATACCATACCTTATGTAGAAACGCTGACATCCTTCTCCCACATTCGGTTCACTAATTTGTCACTCTAGTAGGAAAGAAAGAAACCCACCCCTGCGCAGAATCGCTTTCCCCCGGGCTAGGTTAGGTAGGTGGCTCACCCTCCCAGCGAACTAGAGACGCAACAGTCTGGGCAGTAGAAACGTTCTGGCAACATCCCAGAACGTTTCCTGTGACTGAAGAACTCGGGCACTTTGCGATTTTGAGGATTTTCTGGTCTAAAATGTTGGGAAAACACCATAATTTGGAGAGATGGCACTCCACTGGACACTAGAAACAGACAAGAAACAAACCAGCAACTATATATGTGTGTTACTCCCACTGCATAAGAGCGGGCCGTTGGCTGCTCGGAGACTACGTGCTCGTGCTGGGTGTTTCGCTCCAAATTGGGTGGACGAGCACACAACAACAACACCCACGCACCCTTTGGCCAAATTTTGACTGATGTGAAAAGTACTAAAATATATAGAATACGATGCAAATGAACATCGGAAACATATTAGCAACAAACGAGCAACATACATTATTAAGTCGTTGCCTCTAGTATTATTTAGCCAGTTAAAGCACTAGCTGCAATGGCGCTAATTCCTTATTATACAGGTGTGTTAGGACCACTTTCTGCTGTGTATTAAGTGCAACAGATACTTAATATGTTGTGCAAGCTAATTATGTGCTATATACTAAGAGATACGAGTTCTGAATAACGAATAGAAGATCTATGAAAGTATTGCAATTTGCGTTCGTTCATTGACTGCGGCACAACGAGATAAAAAATAGGAGCCCCAAGACTATTTGGACCTGATATTTAACGCTTCATTAATAAATCATCACTTCTCTTAGGCTTCTATGAATCTAGTATATACTTATCAAATTACCTTTTCTTAAGTTTAAGTAACCTCTAATTGATGCACATCTTTGTTTTTCCAATTGGGTACCAGAAATTCGCGACCAAGAAATGTTGCAAAACAAGAGCATTCAATTTTAGTAATAGTACCAGGTTCATCCTTATAGATGCCGCCGCTTGTTCCTGATATTTGTCAGTTGTACTTTCTAAACCTGTTTTGGTATCCATAGCTAATAGTCAACCCTTAAAGGGAAACCAAACCGTTAATTTAATTTTTGACACAATTATCATTATCTGGCTAGTTCCGCGGGAGAACAGGAAACTAGTTGTTCCCATGGGGCGCGCAAGTAGACATTGTGGAGCGGCCCAGCAATAAGGGGATCTTCCATCATTAATCCGTTCGAACATTACGTAATGCAATAATGATGAACACTGCAAAAGAAAAATGTATATAAACAATGCATTAAGAGTATAAATCCAACAACCATTCCCTGATAAATACTAAAACAACAAAGTTTTAAATTACACAACAATGTCTCTATCGATCAATGCCAAACAATGGGTGCTGAAAACACGCACCGAGCCAGGCCATCCTTTCAATATGGATTCTTCAAGCCCTGAAGCTTCTTTCGAGCTTAAAGAGCTAACATTGAAAGAAAATTCCCTTCAGGATGGTGACATCCTAATTGAGACTATTTACCTGTCTAACGATCCAGCTCAGAAATTCTGGATCATTTCGGCTGATAAAAATTATGCTGCTGGTGTCGCTCCAGGTGAGCCAATCCCAGCTAGAGGACTAGGAAAAGTGCTTGCTTCCAATAATGACAAGTTTCCAGTAGGTGCCCTAATATCTGCTCAAACGAACTGGTCTACACATACTATTATTCGTAAAGAACAGTTAGGTGTTGCTCGTGTTCTACCCATGGAAGGTGTAGAACATCTATGGTGGTATCTTTCGGTTCTTGGGGGTACAGCTGTAACTGCCTATTTTATCTTTTATAGATATGCGGATTTACAAGATTGTGAACCAGATTCCCATGGTAAAACATTTTTGATCTCGGGTGCAGCAGGTGCAGTTGGCTCAATGTGTGTGCAGATTGCAGCTAACGTATTTAAGGCAAAGAAGATCATTGCCATTGCTGGTGGACCTCAAAAGGTTAAATTTGTTGAATCCTTAGCTCCATCAGTTGTTGTTGGCGTAGACTATAAGGATCCAAAATTCAGTGAAAATTTATTGAAGGCAGCTGGTGGAGAAAATACAGTTGATTATTTCATCGATAACGTCGGTGGGAAAATCCTTGATTTAGGGTGTAGTCTAATGAAACCCCAATCTACTATTATAGCTTGTGGGTCAATTAGTGGGTATAACGATCCTTCTCAATTAGTTTTTAAAAACTATGTTAGTGTCATTACCAAAAGACTAACCATAAAGGGTCTCCTATTAATGGATAATTACGAAAAATTCCCAGAAGCTTATGCCCATTTAACACAATGGATTAAAGATGGTAAAATCGACAAGGATACCTCCGCAACCATTGTAGATGCTACTAGTGATAAGTTTAATAATGTTCCAGCTATATGGGATGGACTTTTCCACGGTAAGAATACAGGTAAGTTGATTACTAAAGTTAATGAAGAATGAGTAAACTAGTGTCTTCAATTTTTAATTATATTTGCTAAATAAAAATATGTAATAATATTTATTAATATTACAGAAAACATTGTTGAAGTATTTATTTTTATATTTGTTACTTCTACATTGAATTTTTAACAAATTTAATATTTTGTTTGACTTTGGTAACAATATTGAAATGTCTCAATCACCCTATCTCGGTAAACAAAAATATAAAAGTGATAAAAAATTACATAATAAAAAATGTGGTTACACTACTAAATAAAAACGATAAAGTTAATTAAACTATATGCATATATATACACACATAATTTTACAAATATTTAGCCTTCTTTATATACTGCTGAGTACTAAAAGTATAATATATCATAATGCACAACACTAAACCAACTGGAATTAATATCATTTTCAAATTTGAGATTACGTCATCGATGTGTGTGTCATGTAAACCTAATTCACCTACTTTCATAGTGGTTTCCCTTAATTTTTCTTGTTCTTCTAATAAGTTTTCCAAATTGCTATTAATCTTTAAGAAATCGTTAAATTCTTTTTTATCCTTTGTGATTGGATCTTTTGAAGAATCGTCGTTTTCGGTAAATGTATTTAAGATATGATCCATGAACTTCATTAAACCCTCTTGAGTTTGAATAACAGCATCTAACCTTTGATCTAGAGGTCTAATGTCGTTAACTAGTATATTCCCCTCGACTTTATCCAACTTCTGGAATAAATCGTAATTACTAACTTCATCATTTCTTTCTGCATCAAACCTCTTTTTATCAATCAATTTTGTTTCTCCAGTCTTACTATCTCTCATCTGGGTGACAATTTGAGGTTGTGGCATTGACTTAATGTTTGGGATCTTAGACGCATCATTAGCACCACTGAAGGAATTAAATTTTAAGATTTCGAAGGATTCTTTATTGTTGTCACCATTATCAGCAGTAACACCGATTTTAAAACTGGCTCTCGATCCAGCTCCAACAAGTTTCACTTTTCTAGTTTGGAAACAAATTCGATTATCAATTTGCACTTTTAATAGATGATTATCATCAATATCATAAGTGACCCTTAAAGTCGATGGGACTGAAGCTTCCTGGTAACCAATTAAACATGATCCCAAAGTATTTTCATCCATAGAGGCCTTTGACAAAGGGCTGGAACCGTCACTCAGTTGAGCACGTAATGCTTCACCATATGGACCAGAGTTACCAATTAATAACTGTAACCCAGTGAATTGAGAAGGTCCATTATACAATTTTTTATCATTTTTATTAGACATTGCAGAATCTATGATCCAAAAGGCAAGACCACCTGAGGAAAACCCACGGTAATCAAAACTTCTAAAAGTCCATTCAAAGGAAAAAGATCCTTCCATTTCAAAAGGAGATTTCAACCATAATCCACCTTTTGAGCTTGGTTTTGGTGTTAGGATGATTCTACCTTCATTCAATGTTGTGGACCCATCTGTTGCGAAAGTTGACGGAATTGAATTCAAATTGTATATCTGTGACATGGACATTTCTTTTAATAGTAAACCATTGTCATTACTGGGTATTACATGACCATTCACCGTCTGTGAGTTTAGCCATAACGATATAGACAACAGCGCGATCCAAAACGTATTATACATTGGGAAAAAGCAAGGTTGGGATGGAGATAAAAAAATATGAGAAAAAGGAAACGTTAAAATGTCGTTACTTTACGTAAAGGAGTTGCTTGAATTTTCTCTTAATATATCTCTTTTTTTGTGTGTTCTATTTCTTTAATCCCAACCTCTGTTAAACTTAATGTATGACGATGTCTATTAATATTTCAAAGGAAATTCAATTGTTTCAAGTAATAAAGCGAGGTGAAAAATCACCTGCGACGGGCTGTGCAATTGAAGCTATAGAGATTGAATGAATAAATTATGAATATGATATAAAATGATGGTACTTAATGTTATTTAAATGATTATGGATTGTGACTGAGGGGAGGGATCGATTCTATCCACTGATATGCATAAAAAAAGTGAATAGTATCGAAATGCAAAAAAGAATTGGTTTTAAAAAAAAAAAATGAAAGTTATGCTTCATAAATCTAAATCGATATCGCTTCTATCTTCGGAGTATAATTGATCTTCGAACAACATCTTTGGTTTCAATTTCTGGGAGTTTCTAGAGAGTCTACGTTGTTTAACTTTTTCACCTCTCTTGTTTACGTATGTGATATATTTATCCAAATCCGGTTCTTCTTCCATCAATTGCATTTTTCTTAATACACGAGTCTCCTTTGATGGGACTCCGCTTGACATGAAAGGGTTTTCCATTGTCTCCTTCGATATAAACTGAGACTCAGCATTATCTTCGATATCAGAATCGTTAGCAGTCTCTGCGTAGTCTTTATTATACCATTCCTTTGACAATTCAAAATTCGTTATCTTTTCATTTGGAGTATTGAATGTCTCACTATCTGTTATACTTGTAGGTTGTTGTTTTGGAGTACTTGGAGGTAATAAAATTCCAGGAACATTTAATTTCTTTCTAGCTGGTTCATCTGAATTATTAGCACTAGTATTATCTTGAAGGGATTGATGATCTGTTGGGAATAATACTCGACTCACACTATTTAAAGTTCCTTTCTTCCCCGTAATCGATAATCGTCTCATAGGAGTATATTCTGGTGACTTCAACCCATTAAATGGTGAATTAATAGCGGTCTTTGCGTTCTCTTGAGGTGGTTGCAAAAAAGGTCCATTCTTAAACACCAATTTGTTAGCATTACCCATACCATTTGCCTGAGGTTGGGAGGACAACTGATTACGAACGTTCAACGAACCGTTCTTATGCACTGTGGAGGGGGTCATTGGTCCTCCCAGTTCATTGCCTTTGTTTGGTGTAGCCGGAAACAACAACTGTTTCTTTGGCAAATCTTCTGTAGGTTCCATATTTGACCATCTAGACCTTGGAGGCGTTGCTGGATTATTACTCATAGTAGAAGCAACAAAGTATATTTATATATATATATGTATGTGTGTGTGTGTGTGATGTTATTGAGAAAGGCTCTAAAACAAAAAAAAGAAAGTTTAGTCTAGTCTCTCTTGGATCTCTCTAGTATTGCAACGGTGATTTTTTCTAGTGAAATAACCAAATCAAAAGAAAAAAAAAAGGTCTGCTAATTATATGTCGTTGGTAGACTAGTTTTTCGATACGACATTATTTCTAGCAACCCAAAATACAAAACTCCCACTCACCATCTCTATATATAACCTTCTACTTCTTCCAGACAAAAAAATATTGAGATGACTGGGTCCCTGAACCAACTACCAACGTTTGCAATCCCATTAATTCCAGTTGCAGTTTCTCCCTCTTCGGAAAGTCCAGCATTATGTCCCCCCAAACCCCCAAAAACGAAGCACGTCGCGAAAAAAACCCAGCCAGTTCGTTTTTACATGAAATTTTGGCGTTTGGCGCTGGTGGGCGGATTATCGTGTTGCACGGCTGGGAACGGTTATATTTTGATGGATTTCTTTCTTTGGTTGAAGAACAAGAAGGCATTAAAGAGGGCTGAAAGTTATAATTTGGAACCGTTGGAGGTCGGTTACGTTTGATCGATGATTAAGGAGATCAACGGTTTGCCTGATTCGGAGTGGTGAGCAAGATGGTATGTGCTAGTGGTACTGTTTTATTTTTCTTTGCTTCCTTTTTTATTTTACTAACTTAATTCCTGAATAGAATGCCTTATATAATCATGCTGTGAAACAAAAGAGTCAATTACAAAGAGACCTCCATCGATTTGAGAAGAATCCACAGACTGCCCCGATTTCTTTACAAGGGTCGATTTCTGCTACGTTGGTTTCCTTTGAGAAGACTGTAGCTCAATATGCGGATTATTTGACTAATCAACCTATATTGAATGATCAAGAAGATGATATAAATAAAGAGAAAAACCAAAGTCGATTGGTGTCTCTAAGAGAAGAGCTAGATCATTTGCAGACAAGCTTTAAAGATTTGAAAAAATTGTATAATGAAGCTAATTCTAATACAAATCAAAGAAACCAGTTGTTTGGCTCAACAACTACTTCAGAAAACCCTTATAATGATATGGATACAATGATGAATCAAAGGAGGACTGCTGGTTCAAATGCAGGGGAACAACGTCAACAGCAACAGAATATGTCATATAGGGATGGCCTACAAAATGAAAACTCGGTGTTTCAAAGAGGTAACTCACAATTGGATTATATCTTGGAAATGGGTCAAAACTCATTAAATGATATCATTGAACAAAATCACATCTTAGATACTGTACAGGATAAATTGACTAAATCGTTGAGGACGTTGAACGTCTCGGAGGGAACCATTCAATCTGTCAATAGTCGTCTGTTCAAGGATAAACTTATCTTTTGGATTGGTTTAATTCTAATGTTTTTAGGAATGTATTTCATATTGAAATGGTTACGATAAATTTGTATAAATTTATATAGAAATAGGAACGATAAACTTGTTGTTATTATCTTATTATATGGACATGAAATTTTTGTATGTGTTTTTATTTGATTTTATTTACGTTTCCAGTACATACAACTGGAATCTTTACCAATACTAACACTTTGTTTGGTTGGATCGATTTTAAATGTTGACAACGTACTTAAATCCTCATTTTCTAAATATTGTTTTCCTGGTTCAATCAATAAAGGTAACTGTTCAGGTTTATTAAATTTATACTTGGATTTTTGCCAATTACCTATCTGCCCTACATTGTTCAACCCCCAACTCTCTAGATCACCATTACTCATTTCACATATGACATGATTAGAATTCTTATTACCGATCCATTTTTGAATTTGTCCATCAATTTTAATTCTTTGTGGTTGAAATTGAGAATTTCTAAATGATCCATCACCTAATTCTCCATTAGATCCATTACCCATCGAAAAATATTTTTGTTCACCAAGTGCATTGGATATGCTCACATATGTTGTCTCTTTGTTACAACAAACATCAACACATCGTAAATCAAACTTGAGACCCATCGACGGTAAGATACGAACTTCACTATTCGCATTTTTCTTTTCACTCCTAGATGGATTGTCATTAAAATATGGAATAAAGCTTGTCATCGATAATTGTTTTGGATATGGCATGATTTCATTCTCATACGAAATATTAAAACCTAATTGACCAAATCGATTCCAACCAAATGTGAAAAAATGGCCCTGAGAATCAATAGCCACAGTATGATAATCACCACATGCAACCTTCACAATCTTTCTAAAATCTATACCTTGTGTGGAAGAAATCGATTTATTCAATAATTCAATTTCATACAATTTGTTTAAGTCAGGGTATTTAGAGTATTGAGAAAGTGATGGTATACCAAATTGACCTCTGGATTTTTCTGGGCTTGTTATAAGTTCGTCCTTAGCAAGACCAGTTGAACAAGAATATGCCTTCGACGCATCAGATAATAAAACTAAATGGTTAGAACCGGTATCAAAATCCACAATTTTTCTTTCACTTATTCTTTTATCAAATGCCTTACTAGTATCAATCTTTAAACCATATGCTTGATATTCATTAATTTTACTCAATTTTGGTAGGAATCTTACTCGTTTACGACTTTCGAAATATTGGGATAGTGAATTTAAATTTTCCAATGGCATGATTAATATTTCACCTTTATTATTTAACCCATATAAAATATTGTTAGATTCTTTAACTTTGGTCAATTGTTGACCCATTAAAATATTAGCTATTTCATTATTATTTTGATCCCAATTCAACAAATTACCTTTTTGGTCAACAATCAAGTTTTTCTTTTTATCAATTAAACATACATCTCTAAGGATCATTTGATCAAATTGTTCAATTCTCTTTGGAATCGATGCCCATTCAGTTTCATTTGTGCATTCGCCCCATACATACAAACCAGGTTCACTGGAGGTTAATTGATCCAACGGCACAACGGGTTTAACTTTAGACAATTTACCATTTTTTCTCTTACTGTTCTTATTTTTCTTTTTCTTTTGCATCGAACCCTCACTAATAGATGCCCACTCAAGTTCTTCTATAAGTTTATTTTGTTTTTGTTTCTTATCATAAATATAATACGAACCTGTCAAAGTCAGTCCTAATAAAGCAATAAAAATTATGCTCCCCTTTTGCAATTTCTTCATTCTTTCCAGAGTGAGTTCTTTAGAACTATCAGGTGCATCTTCATTCCCTAAGAATGGTAAGTTCACTCTTTTACTTTTGAATTCATTATTATTGATCCCCTTGGCCAGGATCTCAGCGTCATCATATTTCGGTTCATTAATCAGGGATCTTCTAAAGACTGATGAACGGTTTGCAACAGGAATAAGTTTGTGGCTTATAGTAACTGTACGACTCCTAGCAAGCTTCAACATTTTCTGTCAATTTCTTGATCCACTCTTGCTCCGTGGTTCAGCCTCTTGACGTAAATATTTCCCCCCTGTTAACTTTTTAAGTCTTAAGAGTTATATGAAATTAATTAACTGCAAACAAGATACTGAAGAAGTCCGTTAAAAAAAATCTACAGAAGATGATAATAGTAAACTAACTATATTCTTGTTTAAAAAAAGGCTAAAGCCATCAAATCATATAATTGAATAAAAAAGGTAAATAATATATAAAAAGAAATATATAAATATCTAAGATAAAATAATTAAAATGAGTTGTTGATTTAAGCTTGGTTAGTGAAGTATTCTGGGAATTCTCTGTAGTTAGCTTCTAGAGAACCCTTTCTGGACAAGAACTTAACGAAAGCACCGTCATCCTTGACTTCACCGGCGTCTCTTCTCTTGACGTATTCGGCTCTGTCCAAGTTGGTGAAACCCCATTTCTTGGAGATAATGATCTTTTGTTGACCTGGGAACTTGTATCTAGCTCTTCTTAGACCTTCAATAACGACGGCCTTGTTGTTGTCCTTAGTTCTGACAGAGAAGATAATTTGACCAATATCAACTCTAGCAGCTAGACCGTGAGGCTTACCCCAAGCACCTCTCATACCTTGTTGCAGTCTATCGGCACCGGCACAGGAAAGCATCTTGTTGATTCTTAGAACGTGGAAAGGATGGACTCTGACTCTCAAGTGGAAGGATTCTCTACCAGAGATGGTGGTGACGTACTTGTTAGCACAAATACGGGCGGCTTCTAAAGCTTCAGAAGACAATTGTTCCAATTCGTTGGAAACTAAGTGGACACACAATGGGAATTCATCGACAGTGGCCTTCTTCTTACCTAGATCGTAAATTCTGATCTTAGAGTCTGGAACAGCTCTGTTGTATCTAGACTTTGGATAAGGCTTGTTCTTTTGGTATCTGTAACATCTAGCTGGTCTTCTAGCCATTTTGAATGATTTAATATGTTAGTGATGGTGTCTTTTTATTGATAAGAAGTAAAAGAAATATAGATAGTACGAATATAAAATCGGAGTGACAAATACTATAAGAACGTAAAGATGGTCAACGTTTATATACTAAACCGCTTCGAACGCCACCATGATTACAAAGAAATTGAATCTATCAAAAAGTTCTTTCCCATTACAAATCCATTCATTCATTACCTGATTGATATTGAGCGATGGATGTCTCTGCATCGAAAAATTCCTTCAAAGTTCGCCGTCATTATTACTAATGGAAAGAAAGATATCAAACCGCCTGAATTTTCTGTTTGTGCATTTTTGCATTTTGTTCGTGTCTTGTTCAGTTCCGTGCTTCCGTCTGTGTTTTGAGAAGTGCGGCACACAGAACATGCCGCAGGTCCCACAAATATAAACTTATCCGTCAAGTTCCGACGATCCAACCATAATTTCCGTTTGAAATCAAAAAAATCAAAAAAAGTTTCAATAAATTGCGTGGGTGTACAGATGTTATGTATGGTGGGTGCACGGATGCAATTTCTTAAATAAAAGTAGTCACACCAAAGCCACGTGACTTTGAAAATTTTTTCTTCTAAAATTTTTTGGAAGTTTCAATCTCATCTCATCTCATCTCATCACCGAGGGAAAGAGCTAGAATATTTGCATGACTTATCTTTAGAGTTCCATAAAAGAAGAAAACCTTCAGGATCCACTGTATTTATTTGGTTGCACTCAACTCATAAACACTGAAACAAATAAAAAGAATAGTAGTAGCAATGGGTAGATATTCTGTAAAAAGATATAAGACGAAACGGAGAACGAAGGATCTGGACTTGATTTACGATGACCTTTCATCTCAGGATAAGATACAGAAACTATTAAACCAACCTCTGGATGAAACTAAGGCGGGCCTGGGACAACACTACTGTATCCATTGTGCGAAGTACTGCGAAACTGCAATGGCTCTAAAGACACATTTGAAAACTAAAGTTCATAAAAGAAGAGTTAAAGAACTGAAAGGTGTTCCTTATACTCAGGAAGTTGCGAATGCCGCTGCCGGTGTGAATTTGAATAAGTTTTTGAATAGAGTCGAACAAATTAAGAATAGTGTGGGCCCATCAAAAGATAATAATGAAGTATTGTTGAAAGATCATTTAGATGTGACGTTAAAGGATATCAAGTCTACAGAGCCTGCTTTACCTTGGGCTGATGGCCAACAAGAAACAAATGAAAATAATGCAGAAAATAATCAAACTCCTCAAGTTGAAAATGCTACAAACGGTACATTTATGGGGTAAATGTATACACCAATAGATTCAAATAATTTCAAATATTTTTTTAATCTTTTCTTTTACCATTTTTGAAACGATATTCCAACCATTTCTTTTTTGACACAAACTCAATAATATATATATTTATATAAATGCATACACCATTATCCTTCTACAACGTTTTCCTAAGTTCAATGCTATTACCATCTGTAAAATAATAATGTACGTGATAGAAAATATTTCCATAGTTTCAATAAAGTTTCTTTTAATATATATGTATCTCATATGTTATTTGTAAAAATATATACTCATTTTAAGCTTGCCCAAAATCAGTATGTCCTGTACTCTCTGCATGTTTCGCTATCTCTCTTTCACCCATAAACGTCTTATGACATATGTTACAAACGATATTAGCCTTTTGAGAATTGAAAGATTTACCTCCCTTTTTCATCTTTGTAGCGATTTCTAAAGAACAAGCAAGAACCATTTGACAGAATGCTTCATCGGTCTTAACATTAAATACTGTCTTCTTTGTTGTCGATTCAATAGCATCATAATGGACACCACTAAACAATATGATTATAAATTCATCATATTTATCCTCATTAAATTTTTCAAATTTTAGTGCATCAATATCCAAAACGTATACAGCCACATTTAATACTTTGGAAAGAATAGCAATCTCAATACCACCACCCCATGAATCCTTTTGAAGGATCCAATCCATATACAATCGTGGTGCTTTACCAAGGATTGCCTCATTATATGTCTCTTTATCTTGCATGATTTCTTTTGCTACACGCTCTCTTAAACCTTTCGAAAGGGATATATCCTTATACATACAGTACGATATGGCATGGAATAAACATGAATTATCATCTGGGACAACATGTTGTTGCAAAATCCATTTAACTCCATCATCTGCAACAAATGAACTTTGATTATCCTTCAATGCAACCTCCCCATTATTCTGTTTATTCTGTGGAGAAATATTACTCATATCATTGTCATTCTTTAATGTCACTCCGATCTTCTCACCTGATGATAATCCAATATCCTCTAATGGTCTGACTATACTTTCATCGTTTATTTTCACCGTTTGAGGAGGATAACCAAACCTTACAGAGATGACATTATCCATATCTATCCCAAAAGTTTCTGCTATCTCCTGTAACAGTTCACCTAATAACTTTTCATTACCATCAACAGAAACAACTTTGTCTCCTTTACCACTGACATTCACTTTAAACCTCATTTTGATTTTCGTATTTATGTAATTTTGTTACGTGTGGTGTATGTTCTATCTCCTTATTGCACTATATCTCAAGGTGTGTTCTTAAAGGTGTTGAAATTTTAACACCCTTTAAAAAAATAATGAGAGGCAGTGCACCAGATGATGCCCTTTATTGGATGAGACAAAAAATCCTAATGCATTAAAATTTTTTCTATAAAACTAATTAAAAGCAAATATATAAAGATATGGATATGCCACGTTTAAATACTGTAGTTAAAGTAACTTAAAATGGAAGATATTTCATTCATCTACCTCATGCGATGCAAGCAATCTCGTCAACTTATCGAGAATCTTCTCTGATAATTCTGGAGAATTTTTGTTCTTGTGAGCATTAGATGTAATACCTAGTAATGACCTTAGTGACTGTAGAAACATATGTTGCTGATCGTGGGATTTTAACATGTCGCTCCTAACAGGTGTTTCGAACAATGCCTCAGTTGTAGCTTCAATTCCGTCTGTATTATAGAGTTGAAATTCAATTAGTTTGTTCATCTTTTTGTTTATACTCCACAAAGCATATAACAAAATCAGAAACAATATAATATTTAGTACAAAGAGTATTGTCATCACTGAAGGGCTGGTGAATATTGAATTCGAAGTTGCAGTTGGTTCATTATTTTGGGAGGTTACAATAACGCTCTCTGTGTCTGGAGAATTACCCTTTGATATTGAAGGAGAATTTTCTCTTGTCTTCGAAGTTGAAATAGTTTTATCAATCACCATGTAATCTAGGATTGTATGCTCTTCAACATAGTTTTCAATCAAATTAATGAAATCTATTGTTGATGAGACTAATCCACTCTTACAACTAGACTCTACCATATTTTTGATCCAAGAGGAACCAGTCCATTCTACCCAAAATGATAACTGAAGTTTGCATCTTGTAGAATCATGCCATTGGATAATATATCTTGTCTTAGTTGAAAAATTCGTTCCACTAGGTACATTTGGAGTTCTAGTTGTATTAATTAGTTCAATATAATCATTTATATCGTAATGCACAATTTGTTCCTCTACATTACATTTCGTAGTACTGGGACCAACAGGGAAATGTAATTGCTTTTGATATGAATACTCTCTTGTTTTCTGACCAGAATCATTAATTTGGAATTTGCCAATATCTGTGAAGTTTGATGAATCTTGTTTCTTCAAGAATTCGTGTAAAAATGTCGGTTTAGTTTCATTAAACACGAAATCAAAGAGCATCCCAGGCGCACAGGACAGTTCAATATCAGCCAGGAGATACTCATCTACAGACCTTGTGGGGATATTACTAGTGAGTTTTGAATTATTGTAAAGTGGACCGGCATAGTCAATCAGTAAATAATCCGAAGCACTCTCGTTTAACTTGTAAATAGGTACTTTGATATCTTTAACTGTGGTATCATCATCCTCGTCAGCATCTACAGATATCCCACTTGAGTTAGAGGAAGTCTCGTCTATAGATCTTATTATATTCTCAATGTCTTCATCATCGTTTCTGGTATTCTTTGTAGCTTCAAGACTAGTTAAAAGTTTAATACTTGATTTACCAATGGGGTTAGTCTCAGCCCCAGCTACTATTGAAGATTTTTGAATCACAGGAGGATTCAATCCAACCGAATAGTTCAATAGATCTGTTCCTTTTTTACTATCATCTGTATAAAGCACAGGATCTACTTCTTTATAATTATTGACAAGCATTTTTAGAGTTTGGAATGTTGTTTCTAAGTTCTGGAACCCGTTAAATCTAGTCATACCAAGGGAAGTCTCTACACATATTTCATCATCATATATCGAATTCTGTTTATTCGTCGTCAAAGATCTTATTTCCCTAACAGGTATTTGTATTTGGGCTAACCAGTCCAATACTGTTGAATTAAAACACAAATGATCCTCTGTGACGTAAAGTTTACCCTTATATGGGTAATTTCTATGTAAATTGCAATCGAAAAGCTTTACGAGCTTCTCTTGCAAGGGGATCAGTTTAAATAATGTATGGAAATCCCTGTCATCAATTTGTGATGCATATGTAAACCCTGCAGATGATTCTTCTGGACTAATATCTGTCTCGGAATCCTTTGCGAATTTATTAAAGTTAAACGAAGACATGATATTATCAAAGAATGAAGAGTTAGTTTCACTTAGGGATCCAAACTGTCTATTCTTCAACGGTGATTCCAGGGGAGTACCAGGACTTGTCGTTATTGCCATGGATTTCAAATCATTTATAGAATCATTAGTTGGATCGTTCGCAATCATCGACACAGAAGTAACATCTGATATGTGAGGATCCGCTGGAGTAGATTTCATACAACGAGGCATTGATAAATCTATAGAAGAGTCTGAACCTCGCTTATTATGATGGTGACCCCATTGAATTGTTTGTGAGTGAATACTCACTTTACTGGAAGTTGTACCGTCACTAGATCTCTCATTCTGATCTCGTTTATTACTGTCACTAGGTTGCACAGAAGAAATCTTAATACTACCGCCATTAGTAGAGCTCTGTCTTGACATCTTACTCAGTTACAGATACATGCACAGCAAATGCCACCAATTATTGAAAAAGTTGGGCTGATCTCTCAATTGTAAAATCTGACTTGCTCGTTTAGAGTCGTTACAAAGCATTAATCACCCTTATATGTTGTACTTTGCCATAAATCAAAAATTCCATGTGTGCGTTACCCTCACGGTTAATTTTCTCCGTTTTCCACTATTTTTTCAGATATTGACAGTTCGCTAAGAATACTAATAATAATGATAGTAGTAATTAATGGTAATTGCATATATAAAAACTGATTAGTTAATAGGAAGAACGATAAAAGTCACCTATTTTACTGAACAAACAGATTGTTTAAACCAGATATCAAGTGATTGAGACAACCGTTACGCTTAAGTGGGTGTGCTGAACTAAAGGTTTGCTTGTTCATTTTTTCATTTTACATATTATTATTATCATCGCTGCGTTTGACATAGAAAAGAGAATTTGAAAGTTTCACTTCCAATAAACGTCATTTATTTATTCATTTTATTTGGCCCGAAACTGATACTTAAAACAAGAAGTCTTAGCAAAAAAGGAGACATAAATCAACCAACTTTCATAATGAGCAGTGCAGACGTAGATTCCACAGGCGTAATGATCGGTAGAGATGGCTTAACAAACGGGATTCACGATACTAATGCTCCTAATACCATTGACTCAATCACCAATGTCTCGACAGCTGAGAGCCATTCGATGAATCCGGAGTTTAACGAAAGTAGTATCCCTAATAAGAATAACGATACTACCACTACAACGACCTCGAAACTACATACTGTACTTGTTGATGGTGTTGCACCCGAGATCCCACATGTTCAAATTAATCAGACACCTTTATCGATGGTTATTAGAAATTTGACCATTTTCACAATTAAAGAAATATCACAATATATGAAGATGAATCTTCACAGGACAACTAATGGAAGTCAAGGAAGTAATAACAACAATAATGGATCCTCGGCGAAGAAAGTTAATTTTTTGCAATTGATAATATACTTGAGAAATCAGTTTTTGAAATTATATGTATTAATTAAATGGGCCAGAACCATCAAGAGTAACAATTTCAATGCACTTATCGATTTATTAAATTGGTTCAGAACAACAAATACATCTGTGAATAACTGTCTATGGGCCCTTAAAGCAAGTCTGGATTCCATGACTAATGCAAAATTACCTAATGCTGATTTAATTACCGCATTAGAGGTCTTAAGTCTTGGAAGACCTAACTTGCCATCACACTTCCTTAATATTACTGCAGCTGGTGGGATGAGTAATACAGATAATGATTCCACCGTTCCACCAAAAGTTGTCTTAAAAGTTCTAAGAGATTTGAACTTTGTTGTATCTATTAAAATGGCCTTGATGGATTTACCACCTCAATTTAATGATTATTATGTGAAAAATGGTCGTGTCTATATTAGTGTTACCAATGAATTTGAAATACAACTATCTACCATTGATCGTAACTCACCTTTTTTCTTCGTCGATTTGAATTTTTTATTTAGATCAGAGCAAAATTTACCACTGAACAAAGCAAGAGTAGAAAAACTAATCAATGATTTATTGTTTAAAAATAAAGACAGGAAACCGCTGTTTTTGTTATATCAATTTCTACATAAGTACATCTTAACATTGAAATTATACATGATTCACATCGAATTACAAGCATTAGAAAATTTCGGGAAATTCTCAGGCGGTAACCTAATTCACATCTATGATTCTAAGAAAAGTATTATCTCTGGTAGATATTGGATAAATGGGAAAATAGGTAATAAAGGTAAGTTTACAATTGGTGTTGACAAAAGAAGTGAGAAATTAATCTTAAGATGGGATAATGATTTTACATCCGAGATATTTAGAACAACCGACGATAAATTGCATCTAACCGGTGCTGATAATGGTATATCTGGAAAGAACAATAACAACACAGGGAAACAGGATGACGTTAGTGGGAATCAAAATACTATACACGATAAATTCAACAATATGCCTATAATATATAATCACATTCTAGGAAATGTTGAAAGTATTCTAGACGAAATCATGTTCAATCATGCAAATATCATTAGAATGAAACTTCTATCTACAGGAATATTTCAAGAAGACGAAGGTAATTCAGATATATTATTGTTTCAATTACCAACAACGTGTATATCTACAGCCCCTATCCAAATGAAGATAGATCTTATCACAGGTGTCTTTTATTTTAAGAACCCATCACCGCTATTACTAGAATATATTCAACAAATTAATAGAACTGAGAAAACCGAAGATTTGATTAAAATTTTACAGAAATTGAAATTAGATAAGATAACCCATGTCCTAAGGAATATGTTTGAAAAAACAGGCTGGATTTGTAGCAAAGTCGTAAAATTAGATATTCTAATCCCAACACAATTCAAAATACAGTCTCACGAAAGTGATTTGCTTCAAAACGATTTATTCATATCGTTACCCAAGTGGCCAGTTAATTGGTATCTGATTCTAACGGTGATATCTTCCAATTCCTCTTGTGTCATTGAGAAACGTATTGGTAAGATCGTATCTAGTAAAGGTAAATGGGAATTAAAATACCTGGATATGTCTAGCATTGTGTCTTCTAAGTTGGAGACCATGACCTACCAAAAGATACTGTCTCTACAAAAGACTATCTTACACAGAATTGTCAATCACATGCTAATTGACTCGTTAAATGAATTGAAAATCAAAAATCAAATCTGTTCTGCCGAGAGTGTATCGATGAACCTGCCCAAGTATGTTATGGAGGATGATTCCTCCGATAAGGATACAACAGCTGGCGGAATCATTGCATCTCAAGAGGACGAATACACTTCTATCATAACCATGGAACTAGTATCTTTTCTAGAAGGCTCGAATGCGCTAAATGGAATCCTTGAAAGTTCCATGTTCATGAGGATCGATTACACAAATTCTGAAATTAGATTGTATACCAGATTTAAAAGAGATATAATGATCAAACAAGTACAATGTGAAGAACTTTTGATACATTTTGTTAAAGATGATAACCTAGCATTCTATATGTGCGAACACTTTAAATCTTTGAGCCAGATTGTCCATTACTTAAGTACGTTCAGACAGAAATTGATGCAATTGGTTATTCTCACTGACGTTGTCGAGAGACTACACAAAATTTTTGCATCTGAAAACTTCAAAATTATTGCATTGAAGCCAAACGAAATTTCATTCAATTATCTTAGAAATAATTCTACCCCGATGTTACAAGATAAAGGAGACAAACAGGATTGCGCAATTAACATAATAACAAGTGACATGAAGGTGAAAAATCTGACGGTAAATTTGTCAAAAACGAACCCTCAACATATAATACAACCGTTTATTAACAGCGGAGGCTATGACTATCATTTTATCTTCAATTACTTACAGTTCACCTCTTCTCTCTTTACAACTCTAAGAGACATCATACATGAGAGACAAGAGAATAAGGATAAGAGTTATACTAAAGTGAGTCTTGGTTTACACAACTTGAGTGAATATCAGTTAGTATACCATAACGCTGAAGTTGGCTCGAAGATCACCTTGATAATAGAGTTGAAGAATGCTTCTCATAATGGTAGGAATAACATCCAATTCTATGTACATTTCTCTAATGATGAGCATATTACGTCGAAGTCTGCTGCATACCCAATGATTCATCGTGTTCGTAACGAAATTTTCATTTTAGATACAAAAGTGAACAGTTCATTAACAGGTCCTGAACCAAAAACTTCTCCTGCTAGTAATGAAGGGGTATCTACCGCATTAAGAAAGTTCCCTCATTCTATTAGATTGGTTGACGGTATATCGTGTGACTCCAGAGATATTGAAGCCATTCTAACCGAAATACATTCCATCTTAAAAGTGGACAGCAACGATAAATCTAAGCAATAAAAGTAATTACTTATATATATATATAGAGGTATATATTAACACACCAGAAACAACTGCAACATAATACGATATGGCACTTGGTCCTTATATTCCCAAAAAGCACGTTTATGACGTATTTTCTCGAACCCCCCGAACAATTCTTCAAGGAATTGTAATACATATTTATATAAGTTCATATTTTCTTGCAACAAGAATCATAACATTTTTGTCTATTTGATCCTGTTTCTACAAAAATTGCATTAGATTTCATATTCGAAAAGTTATCGCAACCTAAAATGAGTGAACAAACTGCTGTTGTACTAGTTAAAAAGGAACATCTAGAATTTCAAAAGCGTACCATTCCAGAGGTTCAAGACCCTCATTACGTTAAGGTACGTGTAATGGCTACAGGAATATGTGGTTCCGACATTCATTTCTATAAGGAGGGAGCAATTGGCCCATTTATTGTTAAATCTCCTATGATCATGGGTCACGAATCTAGTGGGGTTGTTGTTGAGGTGGGGGATGCAGTCACAATGGTTCAAATAGGTGACCATGTTGCCATTGAGCCAGGTGTGCCTAGCCGTTACTCAGAGGAGACAAAGGCAGGCCATTACAATTTATGCCCACATATGAGGTTTGCTGCTACACCCCCTGTGGATGGAACGTTAGTGGAATATTACGTTTCTCCAGAGGATTTCGTTCACAAGGTCCCAAAATCTCTAGCCTTTGAAGAAGTTGCATTAATGGAGCCATTATCTGTAGCTGTACATGCCAATAAATTGGCTGGAACCAAGTTTAATGATACAGTGATAATTATGGGGGCCGGACCAATTGGGTTAGTATGTGGTCAAGTTGCTAAAAGTTTTGGTGCAACTACTATATTATATGTGGATGTCAATGATTTCAAGTTGGATGTAGCTCAGAAGTCGTTTGGGGCAACACATATTTTAAACAGCAAGAAATTAAAAAGTGATGTTCCTGTAGAGGTCGCCATCAAAAAGTTATTGGGAAATACTAAAATAGATACTGTATTAGAGTGTACGGGTGCTGCTCCTTGTGTAGATGCTGGCCTAAAGGCTCTCTCAGGAGGTGGAACTTTTATTGTGGTTGGTATGGGTGCTAATAGTATTCCTGTACCAATGAATTTAATCTCAATGGGAGAGCTAACTATCAAAGGCTGTTTCAGGTATTGTCAAGGGGATTACAAAGACGCTATTGGCCTAGTTAGTCAAGGAAAGGTAAACCTGAAAGAACTTATTTCTGCTAAGTATAAGTTTTCAGATGCAATCAAGGCATATGAAGCTCAATTAGACCCTTCTGTCGAGAAGAGAATAAAGACCATTATACTTGGACCAGAGTAAGACAAACTATAACGGTAGTTACAGTCCGGTTTCCTTTTTCTGTTTAAGTTATATATATATATATATATATTTATGTTTCACTATTTGTATGTAGTGGTGAGCTACTCATCATTATTTCGCAGTCGCACTTTACGGAGACAGCTGCCGGCGAATTAGAAATTGAAATTCTCGAAATCAAATAAGGACAAGGTTAATTTCAAGCATATTTTCTGAGATTACAAATAATAATATATACATAAAAGATCAGTAAGCACATTTGACTGAATTTATTAGGTTACTGGTTTTTATTTCCATAACTCAGTGAATCGTGTATAAAGAAAAAAGGAGGACAATATGGTGTTATTGTCGAGGAATCTGAACTTGTTTCAGATGCGTAGCGCACTTTCTAACCCTACAAGGATCTTACGACATCAGGAAGCCTTGGTGGCATCTTCGAAGCTTAGAAAATTTGCTTATACTCATAGGGCATTCCATCTATCTTACAGAAAAATGTCAGAATACGAGGATGAAAAAGTCGTAATCGATGAGATCAACAAGAAACTAACCCCTGAGGATATCAACCACGCAAGGAAGTTAAGAAATATTGGTATATCTGCACATATTGACTCAGGAAAGACTACTTTTACTGAGCGTGTCTTATACTATACAGGTAAAATTAAGGCGATTCATGAGGTTAGAGGTCGTGACAATGTGGGTGCTAAGATGGACTCTATGGATTTAGAGAGAGAAAAAGGTATTACCATCCAATCTGCAGCCACTTACTGTTCCTGGGATAAAGATAACGAGAATTATCAGTTCAACCTGATTGATACACCAGGGCATATTGACTTCACCATCGAAGTTGAGCGTGCTTTGCGAGTCTTGGATGGTGCTGTGTTAGTCGTTTGCGCAGTCTCTGGGGTTCAATCTCAGACTGTTACTGTGGATAATCAAATGCGTAGATATAATGTCCCAAGAGTTACATTCATTAATAAAATGGATCGTATGGGTGCTGATCCATTCCGCGCTATTGAACAGTTGAACTTGAAGTTAAAGATTCCTGCCGCCGCTGTTCAAATCCCTATAGGTAGTGAGAACGAGTTGAAAGGTATTGTAGATTTAATTAATAACGAAGCTGTGTTCAGTGAGGGTGACAATGGTGAAATTTTAAGAAAAGCCCCAATTCCTGCTGATTTAGCTGAGTTGGCTGCTGAAAAGAGAAAATTGCTAATTGAAACCTTGGCTGATGTCGATGATGAAATGACAGAGATTTTCCTAGAAGAGAAAGAACCAACTGTCGACGAGATTAAAAGTGCCATTCGTAGAGCTACTATTGCCAGAAAATTCTCCCCTGTATTAATGGGTTCTGCTTTGGCCAATACCGGTATTCAACCTGTCTTGGACGCTATTGTCGATTATTTACCAAACCCTTCCGAAGTGTTAAACACAGCTCTAGATATTGCACATGAGGAGAAGAAAATAGATTTAATTCCATCAACACAGGAACCATTTGTTGGTTTGGCCTTCAAATTAGAAGAAGGTAAATATGGTCAACTAACCTATATCCGTGTTTATCAAGGTCGTCTAAGAAAGGGTTCTTTCATCACCAATATTCAAAATGGTAAAAAGGTTAAGGTATCAAGATTAGTAAGAATGCATTCGGAAGAAATGGAAGACGTTGATGAAGTCGGTTCTGGTGAAATATGTGCCACTTTTGGTATTGACTGTGCATCTGGTAATACATTTACAGATGGTACTGTCCAATATTCTATGTCCTCCATGTTTGTTCCAGATTCTGTTGTTTCTTTATCTATACATCCTAAAGGTAAGGACTCTACCAATTTTTCCAAGGCTTTGAATCGTTTCCAAAAAGAAGATCCTACATTCAAAGTTAAGTTTGATTCAGAATCCAAGGAGACTATTATCTCTGGTATGGGTGAATTACATTTAGAGATTTACGTTGAAAGAATGAAGCGTGAATACAACGTTGAGTGTATAACAGGTAAACCTCAAGTATCCTACAGAGAATCAATCTTATCTTCTGCTGACTTCGACTACACTCACAAGAAACAATCTGGTGGTGCTGGTCAATTTGCTAGAGTTATGGGTAACCTGACTCCAGTGGAAGGTGATAAGAAGTCCAATATTTTCGAAACTGCCATTGTTGGTGGTGCCATTCCAGAAAAGTTTTTGGCAGCATGTAATAAAGGTTTCGATGAGGCCTGTGAAAAAGGTCCTTTAATTGGTCATAAGGTATTGAACGTGAAAATGTTGATAAACGATGGTGCTATCCATTCTGTGGATTCTAATGAATTGGCTTTCAAGACTGCTACAATTACTGCCTTCCGTAACGCTTTCTTAAACTCTCAACCTGTCATCCTGGAACCTATCATGAATGTTTCCGTGACCTCACCAAATGAATTCCAAGGGAATGTCATTAGTTTGTTAAACAAATTACAAGCTGTTATCCAAGATACTGAAAACAACCACGATGAGTTTACGTTGAAGGCTGAGTGTCCATTGAGTTCCATGTTTGGATTTGTTACCTCTTTAAGAGCATCCACTCAAGGTAAAGGTGAATTCTCATTGGAGTTTAGTCACTATGCCCCAACACTTCCAAATGTACAGAAGGAACTTATTGCGGAACACAAAAAACAACAAACCAACAAGAATTAATTTTAATGAATAATACCAAGATGGTTCATCGACAAAATTACATAAAGGAAATCAGAGATACTTGTAAATATAAACAGCGAAATCCACATCCTTTGCTCGATATCCACTTCCATATTCAAGTAGATTATCAATGTGCATATACATATATAAATATATAAACTTGTAAGTATACGGTGTAAACAATATTAATATTAAAGTTCAAATTTTTTTAACTAATTATACGTTAATGGGTTATGTTACAAAAAATAATGCTGTAAGAATCATTTTCTTTTTATCATATTATGATTGAAAATACGTAAATGCTAACGGGTATAAGTATCATCTTTTTTAATCTTATCTAAAAGATCGTTTATCTTTGGACCCATTAAAGGTTGTCCCGTCCTTGTACGCTGGGTTAATTGCGTTGATCTACGTTCTCTTTGCTTAAATTTCTCCTTGGATTCATGAAGACGATCTATCTGTCTCTGACGATGGTCTACAGCCTGTTGAACATTATTTTTACGTATTTGTCTCTTGATCTCTTTCTTTTCATCCAATTTCTTTTTACCCTCTCGCAAACGTTGTTCTTTCATATCGCGAACACTCAGTTTAACTTGAGATTGCGACTGAGCTTCAGGAACCGAGTACCCTTCATCCTTCAATGCCTTCAAGTATGCCTTTCTTAATCTGGTCTTCTTTGTGATACTCTTTTGGATCTCCCGTACCTTATACTCTCTGGTGAACTTTTCTTTATTTCTCTGCTGTTTTGTAAATGCCATCTTTGCCTCTTCACTGTTACTAACGAATAATATGACAACAGAATCTTAAAATAATGAGCTAATCAAATAAGGATTAACCCTGACATCTACTTCTTCTTTAACCTTGCTTGGGAAGCTCATCGAGTTTCATTATTTTGAAATTGAGATGAAAAATTTTGGCGGGTTGTGCGGGTAAAATCCGGAGAGTTCCTGTATCGGTGAGAAGCGGTCAACCAAACAAATCGAAAAGTTTCAGACTTGGTGAATCTTTTGACTGATGATGAGCCCTTTTCATATTTAAGCAGGTTAGGCTACCGAAGGGTTCCTGGTTTTTGCAAAATTAACTAAACACTACAGTAACTAAATGAAGCTATGAATAGGCCAGTAGTTTCTTTGACATATAGGCGCAATGGGAAGCGGGTTGTCAAGAGAGTGCCAGCAATTGTGCGACAGATTTTATTATCTGATAGCACTATACCGTTAACTTCCGAAGAGAAAGACAAACTTTTCAAATATTTTGTGGACAATCGACTGACAACTCAATCATATGAAAGACAATGGACACTAGATTTACTTAGGAAACGTGGCGCTCATGAGGTTATATTAAAGTTTGGGAGACGCCATCTCTTTGTTATAAACAACTGTGACACCACTACGAAATTGAACACACTTTCAAAAACTGACAAATTAAGTGACAATAAATCTTTATCAACATTAACACCTGTAAATATTCAAAATTATGATGATAAAGAAATCACTAGTAACTATATTCATGGAAAACAACCCACCATTTTGTTGAAAGATGACGTTGTAGGTTCCGAATTACGGACATTTATTTATTCGTTGATATCAATGAGACATACAAGAGAACTTGAAACATTTATGCAATGCATTATTTCCCAAGTATCACTGGACAGACGAGGTAGAACCTGTGATTTGATCAGTGGTGTATTCAACGGATTAATGAACTTAGCACATGAAGATCCGGAAACTGCCAGTAAACATAAGATTAACGACGCTACGATATTAAATAGATGGGTTAAATGGGTAATATTACTGAACGGTAGTTGTGAATTTACTTCGTATACTAATAATAGAGACATTTTGAGAAGAATGCTGAACTATCTTACTGAAACCAAAGATACTGATGAAGAGAACACTTTATTCAAATCACTATCAGAAGGGTTAGATTTAGTAAACAAACATCAGGGAATAACTGCATCTTCTCAATTTGCGACCACATTAATTTACTTAGCGTCATATTGTAAGAATTTTGAACTCGTAGAACAATTATGGAAATTCAAAACAGAAAATAAGTTCCCAATATGTGCCGTTGATCTAACTACAATTATGAGAGCATATAATTATAAAGGTAAATTTAATGAAGTTGCCGAAGCATATGAATTATACCCCGAGGCTCATCATGACGTGTCTCAATTTGATTATCTTCTGTTAGCCCACGCAAAGACATTAAGTTGGGCAGCACTAAAACAACAATTTGACGCATTGTTTGGTATTGGGAAATTACCTAATATACGGCATTATGAAATTATTATGTATTCGATGGCTCTCTTGGGGAATGCAAAAGATATTGATAGTTTATATTCACAGTTCTTAAGAAGAGGTATGATCCCAACATATCCAATATTACAATCACTTTTACAGTGCCATTATAAATCTAGTAACCCAACGGAATGTTTCGAACAATTTCGATTGTTTGAAAAATATTCTATCAAACCAACAGCTGCAACTTACACAATCATGTTTAAAGTCTATAGAAAACTTAATGATATCAGTGGTGCCTTACGTTTATTAAAGGTGATAACTGACGAAAATAATGTACCAATTTTGGAGGATCATTTTATCATAATAATGCAAATGTGTTCCCGTATTACAAATCATTTGATTGCAAGAGAAATTTTTAATATTATGAAGGATCATTATGATATAACACCAGGGGCGTTATCTGTTTCTGCATTAATGGATGTTTATACAGAGGCCAAACAGTATAATGATGCCATAGTATTATTTGACGACTACTCAAAACGTAAGACGATTCAAAACGATCCAGATAGAATTTCCATTTATACAAGTGCATTATATACCAGGTTGAAATCCAAAGATGAAACTGGATGTGATGCCATCCTTGAAGAAGTCTCTTCGTCGAATATAACTATGGATTCAAAATTCTACAAATACCTGTTAATGTATATGGTGAACAACTTAAAGGATTATGATGGGGCAAATGATTTGCTGAAGAAATTGATTAACAATCCGAAATGGACTTCGAAAGCTAATACAAGCCATTTTGAAGTTATAATGGATGCATATTCAAGAATATCTTACTATGATGGTATATTTCAACTATACAAGTTAATGACTGATAACCATATCCCAGTGAATTCAAAAATTCTCTATTATTTGGTTAAATCAACTTTTAAAGTTCAAATGTCCAAAAAAGAAGATCTGACTAGCTCTATTGAGTTTGTTGATAAAATTATGACCAATAGTGTGGAGAGTAATTTATATACATCTGATAGTAAGTTCCATCCATCGATTATGGGGTGGGCTCTAAGGGCTGTGGCCAAATATTACAGTCCCAAACAGGCCTTGGAGATGTTAAACAGATATGATAAATTGTTTTATGATCAAAATACGAGGTCTGTGAACAATAAGTTTTCGTTAATGAGATCACTGGCGGTCTTATTTGCTGAATTAGGAGATTGGGAACAATTTGAAATCATGTATCAAAACATATGGAATCAATTAGAGAGGTATGAGAAACAACCAACATCTACAATTCCCAATATAAAACTAAGATCTCTTTTTGTCGGTATATTCACATATAAGATTCGTCATTTGAAACAAACAAAACAATTAGAAAAATTACCTGAATTGTTAAACAAATTGAAAACTAGAAACTTTGTGTTGGACAATAGTACATGGAATCAAGCTATTCTTGAATTAGCATCTGATGAAGCTACTATTAAAAGTGCGTTAGAAATCACCAATGAAAAATTTATTCATGGTTACAATATTATTCATAAGAATAGATTGTTAACAAAACTGAAAAACCAATCGTTATCAACAATGAACGATTCTTGGTTCCTTCAAAAAAAGACAGAAAATCCCAATAGCTTTATTCCTACACTGTATTTAGAAAGTGAAACTTTTGATCTATTGTATAAACGGTTAGATTCTTATTTGAATGAACAATCCGATATCGAAAGTATTCTTAAAGAATTGATAGAGAAATATGGCTATTTTATGAAAAGTTATCTAATGTCATCAAAACATGATGTTCGGAATTGGGATGTCATTGAACGTAACCATCATGCATACTTCCATGAACTGAGAACAATAAAACGTGTTATTCCTGTTCTTAAATTTTAGTCTCGAATATTCATACTGACTAAATGTAATAATCATGTAAATACATACACATACACATACATACTTATACGTAACCACTTCATCACCCAACTGATACAGTATCAATGCATAATTTATAAAGACAACAAGTTCTTCTTTACATAGTAAATTGTATAAAAGATAAAGTTTGATTAATATTCGTTCTTAAAAGCTTGTATACGATTAGTTCATACAGAGTATATACATATATAATTATATATAGTTATATATATATACAAAAGTGAGTTAGAGTTAGTGAAGAAAAGATCCTGAAAAGTTGTTTTATTCAAGAAAAACAAAAGAGATGTTTCTTTTAAATTTTCTTTACGAGGATGCTTAGAAACACTTGTGGTGAACGATGGATGGACCACTTTCGTCGTATTCTTGCTTTGAGATCCACATTTGTTGGAAAGTAGTCAAAGAAGCCAAGATAGAACCACCAATCCAGACAGAGTACTTTCTCTCTGGTGGAGCAATGATCTTAACCTTCATAGAAGATGGAGCCAAAGCAGTGATTTCCTTTTGCATTCTTTCGGCAATACCTGGGAACATAGTAGTACCACCGGACATGACGATGTTACCGTATAGTTCCTTACGGACATCAACATCACACTTCATGATGGAGTTGTAAGTGGTTTGATCGATACCGGATGATTCTAGACCTAGGACAGATGGATGGAACAAAGCTTCTGGAGCTCTGAATCTTTCATTACCGATGGTAATAACTTGACCATCTGGCAATTCGTAGGACTTTTCAATGGAGGAAGATTGAGCGGCGGTTTGCATTTCTTGTTCGAAATCCAAAGCGACATAACATAATTTTTCTTTGATGTCACGAACAATTTCTCTTTCAGCAGTAGTAGAGAAAGAGTAACCACGTTCGGAAAGAATCTTCATCAAGTAATCGGTCAAATCTCTACCGGCCAAATCAATTCTTAGAATAGCGTGAGGCAAGGAGAAACCGGCATAGATTGGAACAACGTGAGTAACACCGTCACCAGAATCTAAGACGATACCAGTGGTTCTACCAGAGGAGTATAAGGAAAGAACAGCTTGGATAGAGACGTAGAAGGCTGGGACGTTGAAAGTTTCAAACATGATTTGAGTCATCTTTTCTCTGTTAGACTTAGGGTTCATTGGAGCTTCAGTCAATAGAACTGGGTGTTCTTCTGGGGCAACTCTCAATTCGTTGTAGAAGGTATGATGCCAGATCTTTTCCATATCATCCCAGTTTGTAACGATACCGTGTTCAATTGGGTAACGTAGAGTCAAGATACCTCTCTTGGATTGAGCTTCATCACCGACATAAGAGTCCTTTTGACCCATACCAACCATGATACCTTGATGTCTTGGTCTACCAACGATAGATGGGAAGACGGCACGAGGAGCGTCATCACCGGCAAAACCGGCTTTACACATACCAGAACCGTTATCAATAACTAATGCAGCAACTTCTAAATATAATACATTATAATCCAATCAAACAGCAAAAGAAAATGCTAATTTATGAAATATATAATAAAAATTTGTTAGTAAATTAAAAATTCATGAAAATAAACAGCGTTAAAAGATACGCATTCATACTGAATTAAAAGTTAATAAAGAAATTGATTATTCCAGGTACGATATCACTTTCAACGGGTAAAATTTCAGGAGGTTCAGATCATCCACAAATAACCATATTCAATAATACTGCTTCCATATGGTTACTAGCATAATAACAGAATGATGCTAATATAGTATCACTAAGAATCAAACATATTTGATTACCAAAAGGGTTCTAGATCATTGTGGTAAAATCACAAAAAAGAATAAAACAAAATCCCTTCATCCTGAAATAATATTCTCACAGTAATCATCATTGACAGTATTGCAGTTTGCATACAAATCACATTATGATTAATCTTGAACCAGAAAATTTCAAAAACAACAACAACCCACTCTAATAACCTTCAAATCAAATATGTAACATAGGAAATACGCGTTTCCAAGTTCATAATTTTCACATACCAGAATCCATGTTTATAATATCTATATATATTTATGTTATTCCAATGTACTATTGTATAATGAAATAATTATCGGCAAATCCAACACACCTTAAATGAACAACAATACTCTTGTTACCTCTGCTCTTATCACTAGATGTTACGTCTCCCAATGGTTGTTGTTGTTGTTATTGCTCGACTGGACAATTCCTCTTACTTTGCCAATCCTACTTCCCAACGCATAACGAAATTTCACTTTTTTCGTCTTGGAAATTTCACCGCCAAAATTTTCGTTTTGCCCCTTTTTCCCTGTTAGTGGCGGAATAAGCTGGGAGATTACCCGGGGTTTCTCTGGTCACGTGAAGTTTCAAAACTGCCAATGTCTGTGACGCAAGCTGAGAGAGAAGAAGTTCATTAAGCACAACAGCAACCGTTGGATATATCAAGATGGGGTGAATGAAATACGACTAGGGATAGGTTTTGATGTCTGTTATCTACTTGCCGAGAGACAGGGAGCACGGAGGTATACAAGTGTAGGAATGGCCGGTAAAGCAAGCAAGAAACAGGTCCAAACTAATATTAAGATCCTAAGTGATCTCTACAAGATAGCCGTTCCAGTATTGGTTCTATCTTTATTACGTGCAGTTTACTCTAAGGGTACTGATGCAACATATACGGGAACCACTTTCAGATGGTTACTTTTGAATGCCCCGCTACTGGGGAGTCTCTATACTGTTGAATTATCCGGTAGACCTCGTATTATAGTGGATCCACAAACAGGTTCGAAGAAGATCGTGAAGGAAGGGTTAGATCTATCTCAAAGTGATGGTTTGTTGCAATATTTGTTTGATTTAATATACCTATCGTTGTTTGCTAATGTTGGGAGAATTTTGTTCAATTCTAACAAATTGTGGTATGTGCTATGGGTTTGTCCAATTTATATCTGTTTTAAATTATACGGCTTAAAACAACAATATTTTGGTGGATCAGGTTCAAAGAATTCTGCCAAGGTAGATGATAAATCTGAAGATTCCCCAGTGGAGACAAAGTCTAAAAGACAAACCAAGAGGGAAAAAAGAGGTGATAATCAAGTTAAATACAAATATAGGTAAATACTATTCTTTAATAATGATATTTTTTTTGTTTTGTTTATGTTTTACGTAATCTGAAAATAAAATAAAATAAAATAAAATTGGAGATAATACAAAATACGAAACTAGTACGTATGAAAATATATCAATTACTAATTGTCCTGCAGCTATTCAAAAGGATACTTCCAATTGTGTTTTTTACTTTCTATTCTATTCAATTCGTTACTTTTTATTTTATTCGTCACACAGGTAACATCATGAATAGCGATTTGATAATATGTTTATAAGCGTACCATTTAGTTAAAATATTTTGTGGTAATTTTGTAACTAATAATTGATCTAATTGTTGAATGTATTGTGCAGTGATCTCTCTTATTTTAGCATTTTGTAAATATCTTAGTTTAAAAAACCAAATATAAATCACAATAGACCATAATTTTAAAATGGACGTTAGATTAAATCGAGTTAAGAATCTAAATAATGCCATTGGTAAATCTATCAGTCCAGAACGTAAACTACAAATAATCTCAATCACTTGAGCCATTGCTAAAAATTGGGCATTATAACTCGAAATAAACCTAGTAATATTATTGTTGATCAAATTCTTTAATGAACTATTGATTGGTAAGAAAGGTAATAAATTTTCTTTAAAATAATTTAAACAATGGAATAATGAATAAATCACAGGAGAATATGTCACACCATTCAAGACAATACTATCAGTCATTACTGAACATATCCATAATGCGGTCAACATAATAAAATATTGTAAATTATCTAAAGTCTTTATCTTGTGTCTCAAGCTTGTTGTATCCATTTTCAATTGTCCACTCTTATAGAATTGATACAGGACAATCCCATAAGTAATCGATATATAGAATAATGACATCTTGTAATGGTATATCTGTGATCTAACAGAAAAGAGTGAAAGATGGAACCGAATAAAATGGTATAATGTAAAGAAATGGCCTAAAAACCAATAAAATTGAGGTTGTTTGATTCGTGATTTGATCATCACTCTAAAGGATGCTCGCGAACGAGGTGGATGTGTATCTGATCCTGTCCCCTGAGTTCCTGAACTTGAACTCGAACTCGATACCATGACTGCTAACAGAAATTCCTTGTATTTTAAAAGATCTTTAATATAATGATTCGTTTATTTGCCTTCAATCTTCCTTGTTATCCAAATATCAATCAATAATCACACACTGTGTCAATATTTTAAAAATGCAGCAACAAATTCTCACAGTTTATCAACTCTCGCAAAATAAACCAACAGACAAAGAGTAGATTATCACAAATCTTTATCCTATCTTTCTATTTCGTCTTATCACACAAACCACTTCCTTCTTCTTCTTGTTCTTCCGCGTCCATTAATTAATTTACTTGAAAGAGAATTATTATTATACCAACCGACCGACTGACTTGTTGTTTTGATATTTGTTGCACCGTGCGTGAATTTTCCACGTTTTGCTAAAATTTTATGCTTTTTGACAGCTGAATTTCTGTCAGATTATACAAAACAATGATTCAGTCTCAGAATACAGAATATATACATATATATATAGTAGTGTGATGTTGTGCAGTTACTGTTAATATGGGTTCAGATATTGCTATGCAATCAGTTCTTTTTACGGTACAGTCTGTAGAATACACGCATGTTTTCAAGCTTGATCGGGTAGTCTAGTTTGGTACCACATCTATACCATGTACTGTCGTCCTGATCGACGATCTCCCAGTCACCTTTAGATTCCTGGCCTCTTTGCCCACATAGGATCATATCAATGAGAAATTGTAATGGAAATTTCTTTGTACCAATAGTAATATGACTGTAAGATCCGGCACTCTCCACAATTAATAGAAGACAGCCCTTTTGACAATTCTTGTTTAAATTTTGTAAAAACCTTATGCTTCCAGCTTTTTGTTCTTTAAATAATTCATTGGTAGTGAACAATAACGTTATTAAATCAAGTTTATTCAATTGTAATGCCTTGGAGTCCATTTTTAATACATCATTAAGTTCACAATTTACATTGAATGATTCAAATTCATTACTATAAAGCCAATGAGTCTCGATTTGCTTCAATAGTCTATCTGTTACATGATCCCATTCGGCAATATCTACAAGATGTAAATTCAATTTCCCATTTGATACTGTCTTTCCACCATCTTCACTCTTCTTAGAGTATTTCGACATAAATGGTCTAGATGGGGTAAAGATAGATGCAATTGACACTAATTCTGCACCTGCACCACCACCTATACATAATACCGATTTATCCTCTTGTTCGTGACATGTAAGAATATTCGTGATGGATTCGAAGTGAGAGAATAATGATGCATAACCTAGAGCTCTTGCAGGCGACCATCGACAACAATACGCTACTCTCTTTGTATCGTTATCAAATGCACCAATATAATCTCTATCGTATAAATGTGATTTAACTTCTTGGATTTGTGCTTGTAATTTCTCTAGACCGGAGCTCTCATCGTTTTCATCATCACCATCATTTCCATACAATTCATGGTCAAATGTTCTTTTGAAAAGATCAAGGACTTCTTGAGGTGGTAAACTAGCTTCATTGTGTTCCGGTAGTTGCGATGACATTATATTGATTGGATATATACACTTAATTATATATATATATATATATATTATTCGAGGTACAAGTAAAAATAGTGCTTATGAATTTTTTTTTGCGATGCCTTCTTTAATAAGTACAATCAAAATTTTTATTATTTTAAAATTATGTATCTATAGGATAAAATACTATCGAAACGAATTTAATAATATATTATTGGATGATATATATTGGTATAATAAATGCTGTATATATATTTATGAAAGTACCCTTGTGATCTTGATTGAAGAAAAGAATGATGAAAAAGTGATTAATTGATTAAAAATAGAAAATACATAAAAAATTTTGAGATTAAATATTCAGTTTTTTAGGCAAAATGCACTTATTCTTCGTCTTCTTCTTCGTCTTCTGGAGTGACTTGGTAGAAGGCCAACTTGTATTGGTTAGTCTTGGTAGAGACGAATCTGATCCAGTCTCTCAATTGGTTCTTCTTCAAGTACTTCTTGGTTAGGTACTTTAGGTACTTACCAGAGAACTTGGTAGTAGAAACAATGGTGACGACGGAACCATCTTCTTCGACAGTGATGGCGTTACCTAGGTTACCGGTAGCATGTTCGACCTTGATGTGGTCGATCAAGTACTTGGCGTAGGAAGCTGGGTCGAAGACACCGTTTTCGGTTGGAGAGGAAACGTCGACAGTGAAGGTCTTGACAATCTTTTGCTTTCTGGTAGTCTGTAATAATAATGATTAAAATAATAATTTTAAAAAATTTGTTAGTAACTAATCATTTTTCAAATTGTTTTTTACATATCTTGCCTACTGCTATTAACAATCACATCAATTTCAAAAAATACTTAATATTAAATGAAATAATTGGAAAAGAGTGAATTTTTAAAATACAGCATAGCACAACAATATAAGAAAAAAATTACATTATATTAGTCCGGACTGATGCATAGGTAGAGTAGGATTGGGAAAACATATATCCACCCTAATATTTATTCATAAATATTTAATTAATTGGATTGAAGCTTGTTTTGTTAATTTAAGCAAAAGGAAACAACATATGATAAATGGGAAATCTTTATGTTATTTGACATACGTTTGGAGCCATTTTAACTGATTATTCTTGGTTGTAGTGTACGGTTTACTTTGAGAAGTCTAATATAAGAAAGTTAGCTGCAGAATAAGTAGATATAATAAAATACCTATGTTAAATGTATGTATATTATTGAAATTGATATTTCAATTTCATTAAAGATGTAAATTGAATGAAAATCATTAAACGCGTTGTTTGATCGAATTCTCTAATGTGAAGTATTCACATGACGAAGCGGTTTCAGTTATAAAGAAAAATAAAAAAATGAAGAAACAGAAAACTTAATGCTGGTGGACGGATGTTAAAGCAGGGTGTACGGATGTAAAACCAAACAGTCACATATATTTATCACTGTTACAATTTTGAAACATTAATCTAACAAGGATAGATGCACAGTTTGAAACAAGAAATATATTAGATTATTTATAGAAGAGACTACACTAATTTGCTATTTATGATTGTGGTATGCTGTCGTGAAAACTACGTAAGAGATCATCGTATTGTCTATATTTGTAATGTTATAGAGTTATTGACTCTCTCTTTATTTATGTAGATTTGTGTATTTATAACGTCTCATTAGATGTATTTTTGAAACAAATTATACACATACACACAACAGTTGTACAACGACTACTACTAATATGAGCACTCAACAAAAACAGCACCTTACCAATGGTGAATAACATTCCCAATAATTGTCAGAGATTTGGCAATGGGCAGACCCTTCTCTTTACCGTTTTGAGTAAACAATTCTCTTCTCTCACAGAAGACAACGTGCGGACACAGAAAGAAAAATGAAAACAAAACAAAAACAACAAAAATGAATTAAATAAGCAGAACGTTGTTCCGGTTACAGTGATTATTAAGCCAAAGTTATGTAAACAAAGAAAACGACACAGAAACTTGTGATCGATAATATATATATAAGAAGTTTCATCGTCTTGTTTTATATATATACAGTTGTTTTTAGGATCTAAACGGTTAATAGAACAAACCCCATATAACAGACCCTACACAATAGTCATTATTTACCTCATATAAACTTGAAAAATATGTTTAGAAACATCATCTCATTAGTACAACAAAAAATCGTTAGAAATGGTCCATCTACTCAAGTGAGACATCTAGCGGAACAAACTACCAAAAAATTGGTTAAAGGAACTATCTTAAGGGACTCTAAAGGTAGAATCTCCAAACCGATTGTTTGGATTGATTGTGAGATGACCGGTTTAGATCATAAAAATGATCATATTATTGAAATATGTTGTGTCATTACAGATGGTAATTTGAATATTGTCGATAAAGAAAATAACAATTGTTATGAAAGTGTTATTCATTGCGATAAATCTATTATGGACAAGATGGATGAATGGTGTGTTGAACATCACGGTTCTAGTGGATTAACTGAAAAAGTCCTAAAGAGTACTAAGACTAAAGAACAAGTTGAAGAAGAATTATTAAAATATATTAAGAAATATATCCCAGATGGAAACGTAGGGATTTTGGCAGGTAATTCAATTCATATGGATAGACTTTTCATGTTGAAAGAATTCCCAAAGGTCATCAATCATTTATTCTATAGATTAATTGACGTTAGTACTATAATGGAGGTCGGTAGAAGATTCAACCCAGATATCGTCTATGTTTTCCCAAAGAAAGAAACTGCACATACAGCAAAGAAGGATATATTAGAGAGTATTGCTCAATTAGAATGGTACAATGAGCATTACTTGAAGTCTCCAGAAGAGACAAAAGAATTTGTTGATATGAGAAAAGCAGAGATAAAGGAACAAGAAAATCAAGATATTTTTAATGCCATTGAAAAGAAACGTCCTATTGAGGAATCTGATAAAGAATCTGACCCAAAAAAGAGAAAAATAGATCCTGAAAATTAATCCTATTTTTTTCTTTTCTTTTGATGACCGTTTAATGTTTTATTCATTTCATTTTTAGTTTTAGTTTTATCTTTTAGTTTTTTTTTATTTTACCATATAATCAATTTAATTGATTATATTATGTAATATTAGTATCGTTTAATAGTTGTTCTTCCTTTGGAAGGATGTATTCATGGAATCCGACATTTTAATGAATTGTTGTTAAATTAAATGAAATTAATCATGTATATATGCTTATATGCTAATTGTATTATACCTACCCAATTGGTTCTTGTTTTAAAATAATAAAAATATTTGTGAAATTGTTATAATTGTTCCATGTCCCGCATAGTTGGTGGTTCCACGACACGTCTCTTTAACAAATGTGCACCTTCCGTATAAATATATTCATCCAATGAATAATTTGAAGGATCGCTAAATAATAGATAGTAATATTTTAAAGTTTGTGAAAACCAATAACTAGGTAATGCAACATTTTTCTTATTCAAATCTGCTATCCTCCATGTCCCCTTCGCACCCATATTAGTCTTTTCCATTGTAGCCAACATTTGAACCTTCAATTGACGACCCATCTCTCTCCATTTCTCATCACCTGTGGTTCTATACATGAAGAAAATAGATTTAATCAGATTTGGTGATAATAGAGTACTATTATTGACACTATTAATCCATAAGGATCTCTCTGGATCTGATTTCCAAGTCTGCATCTTTTCATCAATATCCTCATCTGAGAGAAGTATATTCATAAAGTTTTCATCCTTAATAAAATTAAACGATTTTGTAATCGTATCATCCATACTAGCTACATCATCACTGTTATCTGTGGCAAATAAGGGTTTATTTTCATCCAGGTCATCATCTTCCAAAGGTTTCACATGAATGACTTCATTCAATATTTCCTTTGATGAATCCAGAATTGATCTCTTTATTTTCTTGTTGGTGTCTTTACTTGTATCTGTCTTCATCAGTTCCACCACTGTATCCTTAGGGAAACCATTTTCAAATCCCACATACCGGCCGTCTCTAATATCCTTCATTTTATCATCTTTATTAAAGATACAATCATTAGTGATACAAGGGTCTAATGCCATTTCAGCCAATGCAGCACCTTGGGTCATGGCCAGTTTGAAACAAGTCGTAGTCAATTGACTAGCCAAGTTCATTTCATATTTATTGGAAATGTCGTCATCATAACCTTTGGGAAACAATTTGGACCCGTATGCCAATGTGGCCCCCAGGGTACATGATTCAGGGTGGAATGTGAAGTCTCTTCTTAACTGAATTGCCAAATCGTTTGTGGATGGCGAAAAGATAGGGTTTATATTTAAATTACTCATAACCATGAAATCATCATCGAATCCGATTTCCGGATGCATTGGTTGAAATTTGAAAAATTTATTCATTTGTTCCATTGAAGAATGAAATAGATATGAAGAGTTTGTTGAAGTCGTAGTATCTGAAACGTCCAACAAATCAGTTTGAGTCAAAGCATATAGTTGAGAAATAATATCATATAAAGGTAACAATTTCGAGTCTAATTTGTAAGTGGTGGAAGATTCTGGGAAATAAGTCAATTGATGACAATGAATGAATTTCAAATTTTCATCAATACTTTTCATGATTCTAGAGTCACGTTGATGATCGCCTTTCTGAACGTCCTCCGATGTAACTAAAGAACAAGTTGATGCATCGATATTATCTGGGAAAATGGAATCGATATTCAAATATTCTGTCGATTTAATTATCATGGTTAGGATATGCAACATTGTATTAAAATATTTGTTTGAGCCTGTCAATTGAGTCAATTTTGTAAATTCTGAGGCCATCTTCACTAAATCGGCGACGGAGGCGTCCATATAAGCGAATCTATTCTTAAAAGGAGTTTTCCAAGAATATTGTAAAAGTTCCACTCTGTTTGGAGTATCAAATGCCCTCAATAAGAAATCTGCCAATTCTTTCGCCTTTGTCAAAAGGATTTTTTCTTGCGACAGTTCATAAGCAGATATCAATCCGCCCAGTAGTCTTGTTGATAAGTCCACGACGTGGATGATTTCCATCTCCAACGGTGGGATCTTAAAATCCGTTGCCTCTACAGTGGTCACTATCTTTTGAAACAACAGGTGTTCTTCCATGAGATACAGAGTGTCCATGATATCGACCTCGTCTATGGGCCAAGTCGAGTCGTGATCTATGGACAACAGATATAATTTCTGTTGATCCCATGATTTCAACAAGATATTATGAATCTCCTCTTTGTCTTGAGAATAACCCAAAGGATCCCTGGATTCGTCATCGGCATCATATAGATGCGCTTGAACCTTGTGTAAAGTATCTTTCTGTTTCGTTGAAGGTTTTGAGGTTGATTGATAAAACGAAGACAAGCTCACTTCATACATCAAAGGGTATTTTTCTTTATAATTCGTCAACTCTTGCATCGACAATTCCACATCGTCCAGATCCAATGGAACCGTGGGGTCTGTCGTTGGAGATTTCAACCACAATGGGAAATATTTATTTTTCTCCTTCAACACCAACGGATCTGCCAAATCCACACTTGTCTTGCTACTTGAATCTTCATCGTTCTCTTTAGCGGGTGCTGGTGGTGGCAACTGCTGGACACCTTGCTGTACGAGATCGATCCCGTCCTGTGGCTTGTTGACCGATCGCAAATTCGAAATGAGGTCCGAGGTCTGCGCAGCAGAGTGTTCCAAATGGTCGTTATTGATCGATGGCAAATATTCGTTTTCTGCGTATGAGTTCAAGATATCGATTTCATTCTGGAAAGTGTAGTAGAATAGGGTCGAGATGGTGACTGTCAGTAGCAGCACGGATCTCAATTTGCGTACTGTTGCGAGAAACAGCTTCGAGATGCTCATTCTCCGGTTGTATACCTCTGTGTCTCGTTGTAATAGTCGTTCATGTGATGTCGTGTACTTTTCTTTTTACCTGTGTATATCCCAGACGCATCTTCGCTTATATAAATGTGCCAAGGACAAATGCAGATGAAATTTTCAAGACAGAAACGAAACGAAGCCAATAAAAGCAAGAGTGTATATGTAGAGTGGATAAAGAAACATTAGAAGTGTGTATATATATATGTAAGTATATATAAAATGTATAAAAAAAGGTTCTAAATATTCAATTATTCTTCTTGATATGGTCATCGTAGACTCTTTCATCCAAGTCCCCCTCCAATTCCTTCATTTCTTTGTCGACGTCCTTCAATTGTTCTTCCAATACTTTAGAATCGTTCTTTAGAGAAGGATCGAACAACGAGTCCTCTGGTCTTCTGTAGGAACCACCCAGTCTGTCCCACAATGTGGTGAATTGACCGAAGTTGTAACTGAAGTACAGATGGTGAACGGTATGGCACGCAGTCCCGTTCACGACCTTATTGTTGTACATGTGATTACCGTCATGAATCATGATGGTCCAAAAGTTGACAAAGACGAATAAACCTAGATAAATCAGTTTCTGTAGAGGGAAGATCATTGGGTAGACGTGGTAGGAGATGGATTGCCCGTACCCGTCGAATGGGTTGAACGCGTGGGAAGCGAATGGGGTACAAACGATCCACTTGTGATGAGGCTTGTGTAGGTACTTGTAAACCAGAGGCCAGTGCAACCATCTGTGAGCGAAGTAGACACCACAGTCGGTGAAGAAGATGAAAGCGCAGACTTCGATCAGGTAGTTATGCCAGTTTTTGTTTGGGTTGTTGAAATACAGTCTTGAATGTCCGTTACATTCCAGGACGAACCATGGGGCGGTCAGGGCGGACATGACGGGGATAGCAGTCAACGCTAGATGGATTTCTTGGTACATTTGGTTTTTCAAGTATCTTGGATGGTTGAAGATCGTCTTATCGAAGACAAAGATGTAGGACATCCAGGCCATCGATAAGTACAGCAGCCAGCCGAAGACGGTGGTGATCAGGCATAAGGAGACGAATTCTCTTAGAATGTTGTATCTTGGGAACAGCGATTGGAAAGTGGAATTGGTGAAGTCACGCAAGAATGGAGTGTGGCCATAAATTTCTTTATTGATACGTGGCAGGTTATTTTTGTAGTCCAGAGTCTGTAGCAGCAGAGTGGAGTTTTTGGAGATGAAACCGTCGTTCAAGTCCAGCAGAGACAGCCATTTAGATGGGATGTTTTCAGCCAGTGAAACAGGAAACAATTTAGTGTATATTTGATCAAACACATAACGGTCTGTGACTTCCAGAACCAAATCCATTGTGTGCTTGAGATGTCGTGATTACGTATTTAAGTACTGCTATTTATACCGGGATATAATACAGGCATGTAATGTAGACGATCCAGGTTGTAGGAACGCAATGTACATCTGAATGATTCACCTGTCCTTATATATATCCAGAGATTCAGTGGAAAATGCTTTGTTAATCGCAATAGACGACCATCTCTGTCTGCAATGTGAAAATTTGTTAAACGAGGCGACGAAGCCCGAAATTTGCGCATAGCAAGCGGTCGCTGTAGCTGTGGCACTATAGCACGATGGCGAATGTATTTCCGGCACAGTGAGCTAAACGAGCTAATTCTTGCTGTCGCAGAGACACAGGTGGAGGAGTGCACGCAACGAACCGAGTGTGAGCAGAATGTGTTTTAAACGAATCGCAGCAACTGCTATACGAGAGAGAGCACTGTGCAGTGTACCGCGTCCTGTGCCGTGTCGTCGTGTCGTATAGCCTGCACCCACACATTCGCCGGCAGACAGACTATACAGAATTGGTGTGGTCCGTGCCCTGGACTATACGGACGTCCACCCGGGTAAGCTTTGTGTGTGTGTCGGCTGCAAACGTGGATTCGACCGAGTTGTGCCTCTGAGGGACTGCTTGCTACACGCTAAATTTGCTCATGCGAATTCGAGCACAGGGCATGACAGCAATCGGGCCAATATACAATATGGGTATGGTATGGTATATTGGTCTTAGGCTGATACCCTTACATTGCACTCTGTGCTGGCAGTTTTTCTGTCTTTTGTGCGCTGCTAATCTCGCGCATTTGCTTTGTTTACGGCGATGAAGATGAAAAATATAGAAAGCTGCTGTCTACACAGACATATATATTTTTCACTGGAACAACAACAGTGGAACAGATGCTTGTTGATCGTACACAGACATATCTTGATTGACTTGTTGTTTAGTTGGTGTTTCGTTGGTCACACCGCAGTAGCATACAGCGTGCAAAGGAGAGAGACATGGACGAAGTAGATGATATTCTGAACCAAAATGAAGCAGAAGAAGAGGAGGAGGAGGAAGAGGAGGAGGAGGAAGAATTGCAAGAACTGGATGACGACGAGGAGCAAGAGAACGACAACGATGACGACGAGGGCGAGGGGAATGACAATGAGAACGATATAGATGAGGACGACGACGGCGATGACGAGAAGGACAATGAGGATGGGGATGGGGATGAGGATGAGGATGAGGATGAGGATGAGGATGGGGATATGGATGTCGATGAGGATGAGGATGAGGATGAGGAGCACGAGGATGAGGAGCAGAAAGACGACGATACCAACTCCATCCCTCAGAGGGATGCCCTTCACGACTACTACCTCTCTTTGCTCCAGTCCTCGAAAATTGCATCTGCTTATAATATTATACCAACTGTGGCCATTCCAATTCAATCACATATCAATACGCTGTCCCTATCAAAAGGGCTGAAATATTTATTTGTAGGGGGTGATGACGGTTACATCAGAAAATATGACTTATTGAACTCTATCGACGGCCAATTATCCTTGACAATCTTACAGAAACATTCCTTGGCCGAATCGATTTCAAATGCAGGGATCTTGACTGGCTATTGGGAAAATGAAATTCCACAGAAAAAAGCACAAATGAATATAATCGAAAAAAACAATAAAATCGACTATCAACCAATAGTGTCACCCGTTTACTCCATAGAGGTGCAAAGCCAATGCATGTTCTTACTTAGTGGACAAGATAATGGGGGGATAGCAATGCAAAGTATTAGATTCATGGAAGGCTCGACAATCCATTATTTCAAAGAACATTCTTCAGTGGTCAATCTCTTGAGATTGAATGACAAAGAAGATAAGTTCATGAGTGCGTCATGGGACAAACGAATTCTCGAGTGGGATTTAAATAAACCGCAAACTTTTGTGAACGAATTTAAAGGAAGTAATTCTGAATTATCATCTTTAGAATATAGACCGTTGTTTTCCTCAGTTGAAATACAACAACAATCTACGGAAAAGAATAATCCTGATAATAACGATGAAGACGACGATTCATTATTTGGTGATGATGAAGACGATGACGACAACAACAGCAACGATCACAATAACAATAACAATAACAACAAGACCGGTACACATGTGCCGAGTGACGAAATTTCAAACGAAACTTTAAGAATAGTATACGACGAAACAACATTCATGTCGTCGGGTCTGAACGGTTCAATTAATATTTGGGATAAACGTATTAGTAAATCTCCTGCATTGTCTCTCAATAGAGGACCCGGGATACCGCCTTGGTGTTTTTCTGCATGTTGGAGTGCCTCTGGTGATAGAATATATGCAGGTAGAAGAAATGCGTGTATTGAAGAATTCGATTTGAAGATGCCTAGTCAAACTGCAAAGGTATTAAAACTACCTTCAATTTCGGGACCTGTCACTTGTGTGAAATCAATGCCAAATCAACGACATTTACTGGTAGGGTCAAGAGATAATATTAGATTGTTTGATACTCAAGTAGACCCGAAGAATAATATACCATTCTTAATCGTTCCAGGTCATCATGGTGGCGCGATTTCAAATCTTTATGTAGATCCAAGTTGTAGATTTGTAATTAGTACAAGTGGGAATCGGGGTTGGCAAGGGACTTCCACCGATACTGTACTATTGTACGAAGTAGATATACAATAATTATTATAATCCGATATATATATATATATATATGAATAATTGTATATTCGACAAGGTTTTTACTATTGCTTTTTTTTTTGGCAGTTGTTGAATGTGTGACGTTTTTTTGTGTATACTAAAAACCGACAACTCAAAACATAGTCAAAAAAGAACCTATTATATATATAACACCAAGGTAAACTCAATAATATCTTATCAAGTACTGAAGTTCCAGTTTATTTTACAATCGAAAAATCAATAAATTCATATATCCACTGTATCATGACTAAAGAGGTGTCGTCTCCTTTAACGGCATTGATTGGTATGTCACAATTATTATTTTTTTACTCTCAATTTTGAAGACTGACTAAAATACTAACGTTTAACAAAATTCTATTTTTGTCTTTTAATCTATATTTTTAGTGGGCCAAACACCGACAGCACAATTCCTAGGTTGGAGATTAAGTTTAGGAAACGCTTTCATAATTTTATCTTCCAAATATGTTTCAAGTGATAGTTTAGTCTCATGGAAATCTTATAAATTTGGCGCAAATTTCTATGCTCCTAATATATTTGTCAAAGAAGTTCCTGAATTAAGAGAAAAATTGATCGAAGGGGAAAATAATGGTACTCGTTACAAAATAGATGTGCTAGTATTAGCACCAATATCTCTAGATGATTTGAAGACAGATTGTCAATTTTTATCCGAATTTATTGATTCGGATACCGTGGTGATGGTAAGTTCAGATTTTGGTTGTGAATTAGAACCTATCGTAATGGAACATTTAGAAGGGAATTTTAAGTGTGTAATGTCGATTGTTTGTGATGTTGAATGCAGACAATTATCCCTTGGTTCATACGTTTTAGTAAACGATGATCATTGTATTATTCATTTGGGGATCACATATCATTCTCAAAACTTCGAGGATAAAGCTAAATTGGTTCAAAATAAATCGATGGTTAAGAAAGAATTATTACAAATAAATTCAACTACAAATAAATTTTGCGAAATATTGACACTCTCCAAATGGTTACAAGTCAATAAGATTTTATCAAAAACACAAATGGCTTTAATGTTATGGGAAATTATTATCCCGAAGATTTCTTTGAATATATTATCAATAATTTATGAACAATTTGATTATGTTAAACTGTTAGAAACTAAATCTACAATGAAAATTTATAAAGATCTGGTATTAGAATTAATGAATATTTGTTGTATGCAATGTGGATCACATATCGGAAAATTTTTATTGCCTGAAGAGAAACTTTCGATTGATTTTAATAAGATTGTGGAATTAAGTGTTAGGAGAAGTAACGATTTGGCAACTGTAACAGTTAGTGAGCATCCAGAATATTTATCATTGACATTTGAAGCTTATTGTTTTTATCATAGATTTCAATTTCCAGCTCATATCTTATTATATCAACCTATTTTATTGGCTAAAAAGTATAAGATGGTTAGTTCTAATCTAAATTTTTTATTTGGGTTTTATACTAGATTATTAAGTTTGAGTGGATTAACTATCGATGGAAAACATTGTCAAAGAGTAAGTTCAATGTTTGAAAAGACTATAATAATGGATATTGAAGAAGATCAAAAGGATTCACCAACTACAAAATGTGAGAAACCCAAAGAGGAGTCAAATGAATTGTTTCCAACAATCTCACCAGAATTGGAAAAATTATATATCGATGTTGAAGGGTATACTACTGCAACCGAGATTCAAGAAACTGATACAGGTACGTCGACCAAATTTTCTCAGCAAGTAGATTCTTTAACCTCTCTAGATGTATCTGAATTACAAAAGACGACTCATCAAAATAATAATGATAGTGATAAAGAAGAGAACGATAATGTTGCAATCCAAAGTTTGCCCAGTGAAACAGTCTTGAACGGAATGTGTGGTTCAAGTTCACAATCAACCGATCATAACAGTTATCTGAAGGATTCGCTTTGGACAACTGACTTTGAGACTCATGGTGTAGTGGGGATTCCTCATCATTTTTCAAAATCATCCAGTTCTAATGGGTTTCAATTGAATGAAAGTATCAGATCCTTAGAGGTGCAATTAAGAACAAGTAATTATCTATTTTCCAAAGATTACGATAGAATCAATGGACAATTGATCAATGAATCAAAGATTATCACTCAGAAAGAACATAATCAGATTAGACAAAAGTATGCACCACAGGAAACACATATTTGGAAATTACAAAGAAGGTTAAATTTACATAGAGGACTAGTGGGTGGATTCCCAACTAAACCTTGTGAGGATTTATTAAACCACATCAAGATTCTTAACAGAGCGAACACTGGGGACGTTCTTCCTTTCACAACAGCAAGGTTTGGTGTAGTCGATACGTTCCATTTATTAAATGAGAATAAAGAAAGTATAATGGCATTGTTTGACAAACAGCAGTCTACCGAACCAAACAACCCAGAAGATGAACCCACAACCACATTACAGATTACCGACAGCAAGAATCATGACGAACCCCTAGCGCAATTAACTGACACAATATATAAATAAGTTTATAAATATATACATATATATACATATATATTCATACGAAAAATCCAATAACTTTTGGCGTCTCTCTCTCTCTCTTTCTATCAGAAAATGATTCAAATCACGGAGTTTTGGGAGGTTCGCTGCTTACTATTTCGGTAGGTGCGCCAAAATTTCATTGATTGTTTTGATTTATTTTGCGTCTTTTTAAATTCCCGTTCGTGTTTACTTTCTCATATTTAAAATATAAATAAATAAACAGATAAATATATAAATGGAGAAAAAAGAATTTTAGATAAAGAAGTTTTATTTTGAATTTATTTCTCGTTGTGAGCACCAATCTTATTACTTACTGTCCAATAGTACAATTACACTACAATTATGGACCTGCTGGACATGTTCAAAGCCGACACAACGGAGCTGGGTCCTGCCGAAGATCAAGATAGGGGGAAGACAAGCATACCAAGCAATAACAATATTCAACAGAATGACATAGGGTCAGGGAATCTAATGATGGATAACTACAATGCGGACGATTTTCTGCTAATAGATAAAGCAGGTAACCAGGATGGCATGTTTCTTGGAGAAATGATAGAGGAACTGGATTTCAGCAAATGGTTGACTGATGATGATGACGTGAGTCGACCAAATGATAATGCTGAAGCCGGCGTTCCTGCTACAACTGCTACAACTAGATCCACTATAGATACTGCTAGTATACCCTCACCTTTACCTATTACAGAAAACTATGTATCACATACAACTAACTCTACGCGAAAGAATAGTATATCTGATAAGAGAGCTCCTCCAGATAATATGATAGGGATACATAGAGATCGATTTACATTGAAGAGAACTAAGTCTAACCCTTTTTATTCACCTTCTCAACAGATTAGAAATTTGGTTATGAAGAAGAAAGGAGCTCTAGGGAGTACTAATAGGTTTACATTACAGAAATCGTATTCTAGTGATGTTTTGCCTTTAAGTGAACAGAACGTCAATGTGAGACGTACCAATTCAACTACGAATAATGATAATACAAAGAAATAATGAACCACCCACCCCCACTAAACAAAAACAATATATATGTAGGATATTCGATATGTAATGATACCACAATACAAAAACATTTTTGAAATTATTATTTAGCAATGTATATTCGATGGGTTTTTGAGAAGGATCAAGAAGTAGAACATCAATGTATATGTACAACGATATATATTTGTTTTGACCCCCAGGTGTGATCCTTTGTTGTACTTAGTACTAGTATCACTTCTTTACTGACCTCATTTTTTCTTGATTGACCGGGGGCAGAGAGGCCTGGCATAGAAATTTGAGAAAACGAAAAATTTTCAAGATTGATGAGCTACAAATAATATATAATAGCGATGAGCTTGTCTGACTGCAACTAGAAAAGGCAAGAACAGAGGAGCAGGATAAGGATATATAGAACTAAATTAGCGTCATGAGCAAGCAAATTACGATGGATTCCAATATGGATGATCTTTTCAATGCGTTGAAAGAGTCGGTCACAAAAGAGAGCACACCTACAACTGTGGACACAACTAATCAAGTCGATAATGACTTGGATGCTAATGACAATATTGTGGGACTTGATGGTGATAAACGTGATACAGAAAAGATATTTCGTGATATCGAGATCACTATGAACAAACTACCAAAACTTGACAATGGATTTGATTCCTTGGTGAAGACCAAGACTGTTATACCGAATGATAAATCGAGTACAGTGAAGTCAAAGATGGTACAAAAGGAAAAAACGCAGGATGACTGGTTTACTATACCAAAACCAAGTGATAGTAAGCGTAAAGAACTACAGAGAGATCTGACGTTGATTAAACATAGGGCTGCTTTGGACCCAAAGAGACATTATAAGAAGGATAGATGGGTAGTACCTGAACGCTTCTCTGTTGGTACAATCGTTGAAAGTAAAGGTGAATTTTATAGTAGTAGGATTAAGAATAAAGATAGAAAGTCTACTATTTTGGAATCCCTTATGGGAGATGATACAGGTAAGAAATATTTCAAGAGGAAATTTACAGAGATTCAAGATCAAAAGAGCAGTGGTCGTAGAGGTCATTATAACAAGAGTAAAGCCATGAGAAAGAGATACTAATAAATAAAAAAGAAGAGTAAAAGATAGAGGAGATGAAAAAAATTATACTTTTTCGATATACATAAATAAATATATATTTCAATTTTATTGTGAATTTTTAAATGTGGCTCCCTTTATAATAAATTATTATGATTCATAGAGTGGATAGAAAGAAGAAGAATAGTATTTTTAAAATTTTGTTTTCATTTTTTTTTTCCTTAAAATTAATTGATAAATTAGAAGTTAATTGGTTTATCGAAGGCAGCCATATTAGCTTCTTTAAATGCTTCAGATAACGTTGGATGAGCATGGCAAACTCTAGCAATATCTTCAGCAGATGCACCATACTCTAGAGCCAACCCAGCTTCAGCGATCATTTCACCGGCGTTTGGACCAATAATGTGTGCCCCCAATAATCTTTCAGTCTTAGCATCGATCAAGATCTTAACAAACCCGTCAGTATCTTGGTTGGTCTTAGCTCTTGAATTGGCAATGAATGGGAATTTACCAACTTTATATTCTATGCCATCAGCCTTCAATTCTTGTTCTGTCTTCCCGGCCCAAGCGACTTCTGGGTGAGAATACATCACAGATGGGATATTGTTATAGTTAACATGGCCGTAACCAGTCTTAATGATCTCTACTGCAGCGATACCTTCTTCTTCTGCTTTGTGGGCCAACATAGGACCGAAAGTAACATCACCGATAACTTTAATATTAGGATGCTTAGTACTATATTTATCGTCAATGACCAATCTTCCTTTCTTATCAACCTCTAGACCGATCTTTTCAGCGTTTAACCCTTGAACGTATGGTCTTCTTCCAACTGCTACCAATAGGACATCTGCCTCCAGAGATTCTTTTTCCCCTGTCTTGGCGTTTTCCATTTCAATGTTAACTATATCGCCATTTCTTGTAGCAGACATGACTTTTGTTTGTAATTTGAACTTAATACCTTGTTTTTTTAATAATTTCTGTGTAGTGGTGGCAACTTCATCATCCATAGAGGCACCAATCTTTGGTTGATATTCTAATACTGTGACATTTGAACCTAGTCTATTATAAACAGAACCCATTTCTAGACCAATAATACCACCACCAATAATGGCTAATCTCTTTGGAACTTCCTTCAATGAGAGACAACCTGTCGAGGAGACAATACGTTCTTCATCGATTGTGATCCCTGGGAATGGAGAGACTTCGGACCCTGTAGCAATCAAGATATTCTTAGCCTTTAACATAACCTCTTCAGAAACAGTATCTTTTAAGCCTTCGACAGGTTTCACTAGGACTTCAGTTTCTGAGTTAAATGCACCTTCACCTTTGTAATAAGTGACTTTATTCTTCTTAAATAGCATTTCTACACCACCAGTCAACTGATTAACCACTTTTTCCTTGGCTGCCATGAAATTTTTAAAGTTTAAACCTACGGCTTTTGGGTCGACATCGACACCTCTATTCTTCGAGTCCGTTAGAATCTGATGGTAGAACAACGAGTTATTTAGTAATGCCTTTGATGGGATACAACCGACGTTTAGACATGTACCACCTAGTTTCCCACGTTTTTCGATACAGGCAGTATCGAACCCTAACTGAGCTGCTTTAATGGCGGCGACGTAGCCTGCTGGCCCACCACCGATGATCACTAGATCATGAGTTTTTGTTGAGTATGCACGCAGAGATTGTTTAGTAAACACTGATCTCAGCATATTTGATATGTAATAGTAATAATGTAATAGTTGTTTTGCTTTGGATACCTGCTCTTTATGATGAGTTCGAGTGGTAAAAATCGTGTAATGGTTTACTTATATCTAGAATTTGTATTACCAATAATTTCCCTTTTTTATTGTTGGCGGTGGTAATTTCAGTTTCCAGTTTTCAGTGTGGTTGAAGCCGAGCGGAGTGCGCAAAGCTGTGTGACTCTGACCGTTGATTGGTTGCACTGCTAGCACTGCTATTAATTACATAGAAGATAGAGATAGAGATAGAGATAGAGGTGATAAGAGATGGTTGTATACAATGTGGACAGTCGCTATCCGCCCAGCGTATCTCACGATCGTTCAATCGAGGATACAATTTTGTAGTTCTATACAGCGAGCACTGGCCATGACTAACGGTTGGTGTGCAAGGGAAGTAGAGGTGGTAATCGCATCCACCACATAGCCACTAACAAACAAGGTGATCAGTGGGTGAAACTGCTTTGTTATGAGGAACTGTGTACAATGGGTCCGGGTCCAGAACTAACAAGACGTTTCTGTCTACAGGCTGCCTTGCTCATGATGGCCGACTCACGCTCTCATTATATATATATAAATAATAATAATTTGGATAATTATACAATTATAGGAATATATACAGGCATTCACAGCCAATAATAGATTACTTCACCCTTTGCATTTAGCATGTTTTGCCAGAATTGAAGTTCTCTCTCTCTCTCTCTCTCACACTGTGTTTGCTGCACACCTTTTCCTTTTTTGGCAGCAACGAAAAAAAAGTGAAAAATTTGTACTTCTTGAAACTCTTCTTGAAGTGGTGGTCGTTTATTCTTTCAGGTTGTTGCAATATACGAGGATCTGGAAAGCCTGTGTCTGCAGATACTTATCTAACGTGTTGTCCTTTTCACTGAGGCACTGCTACAACTGCTGCATTGTAGTTGAATTGCGGGAACAATATAGCACTCTTTCTTCTATCTGCTTACACACCACTATAGGCTACATTTACATTTATATATATATTTATATAGGTTATTTTCTTTTTTGCTGTGCCTTGGTCTGTGCCTGGGCTGGTCTCCTGATCTGTTTTGACAGTTCTATTTAAGTAACTTCTCACCGGATATAGTTTATTTCCTAACGAAGAACAGGGGTTGGCACTACGTTCCTCTGTGTTCAGTATATACCTCTTAGTGGAAATTGACTGCGGAATGTACATAAAACTGTATTTACAAACTGGTTCTGTAACTCCATATTCTTCTAAACAAACGCCAAAACTAAGTATATTTCCCACGTAACTACTCGAGAACTCGAATTAAATATACTAGTATGGACATGACTTCAAAATATTTAAAAAAAATATTGTTATTGTTGTCACCCCCCACTCACCTCCTCTTTCAGACTACTGTGGAACTAGGTAAATAATATATAAAAAGCAAGTATATTTCAGTCTCGATGAATTCGAAACATCCTTTTTATTATTATTTATTCTTCACATCTCTTACCTCTCTTCTTCTTTGTATTTATTTCATTAGTGTATATATCAATACTCACTCTGTGACCTATTTAAATTAAATTAAATTAAAATAAAATAAAAATGAATTTCTTCACTGTTGCACTACCTGTTGTCCTTGCTTCTTTGCAAGCCGTCATGGCTGACACCCCAGATATCAATATCGTCAATACCAACAATGGTGGTGACTTACAAGGTTTCCAAGTCTCCTTAGATAACGGTATGCTAAAATTGACCTCTGGTTCCAAAAAGGACTACCAAGTTATCACTGATGCTGGTAAATTGAAACTTTCTGATGGTACTTACGCCGTCTCTTTGACCGATGGTTCTTTCGTCACTGGTACTGAAAGTTTAGGTACTGCTGGTTGGTCCATTCAAAACAGTAAACTATACTTCAAGGGTTCTGACACTTTCTACGGTGTCAGAGGTTCTGGTAGTAGTTCCAACGCTACCTATACTTTTGCTACTAGTCAAGGTTCTGATGGTAAATCCGTCGTCTTTGATGCTGTGTCTAACACCGATGAAACTGTTGTTAACTTCCCAGATAACAGCACTTCTTCATCAAACTCTTCCTCTTCTGTTACTTCCGGTACATACACTAACTCTACTACTGGTATCAATTCTGGTAACTCTACCAATGGTTCTACTTCCACCTCTAACTCTACTTCTGCTTCTCACAACTCTACTTCCACAAGCTCTCATAAGAACGGTGCCGCCATTGCTAACGTTCCAGCTTACGGTGTCCTAGCTGCCCTAGCCCTACTAATATAAGAAGGTTTTTGAACTTGTTTATTAACTTGTTAAACATTTATCTTATATATATATATAAATGACTTTGTATAAACTATCAATAATAATATACTTTAATTTTGTGTAAGAATACACCTCAAACGTTCAAACGGATCTTTCAGACTATAACATACATAGACGTAATGGGATTAGGAACGTTGGTGTATAGTAAGCTATCAATTTAAATTTATCCATGGAATTTAATGGAAGACCTGTGGCCGGATAGTACCCACGTTGATAAATCACCCAAATGCAGAACAACGAGGTCAATGACGCATTCAGTCCATACAATTTTAATAATCTGGCAACAGTCTTACGTTTGGTTAACTTTTGGGCCTTAACTTCTTTCGTAGAATCATTATTTCCCTGATTAAACACAGTCATATTCTTAATGAAATAGAAAAATGCTGGCAATTGAAAGATTAACTCAAGGATTACCATCCAATAGAACCAAGATGGTTTCTCCAACAACAAGAAATCGTTGTTAGCAGCAATGTGCCATTCGATCATGCTGTTAAGCGTCTCAGTCATTGGTGGGAAACATATTGTAGAATCAATAAAAATCGTTAATGGGATATGAATAATAAAATATACCGTGTAAAACAACTGCTCCGCAGAAGAAGTTAGTACTGTGCAACCCATTGCTTCTATTCGATAAGTGTCCAATCTAGTTGAATGGTTATTCAATTAATTACACTCTCTAGTTAGTATCCTTTTATAAACTTATTTGTTTAAAAAGTCTCAAAACTTCTAAATAAATTATTCAACTTTCTCAGGCTACGCGGATTGCTCGTTCAAGGAAAATTGTGATTGATTATACGAGATGAGATGATAATAGAACAGATACTAATTGATACTGAATGAACAGGATATCACTACATGAATGTGCGAGAATGTATTTTAACGGTTGGCCACATATTATCGGAGTTATATATCTGTGTTGGATTGGCGTGAATCATGGGAAGAGAGCTCCTCGTATTAAATGTTTAAGAGATGCGTTCAAGCCATACTCTTTCATTAATTCAAACAACATTTGATTCACATCAGGCTTAGTGACCAACGTTCCATCAGCAAATATTTCCAGATTTATTTTTGAGCGGGGTATGACAGAACCTTCAGGTATTTCGATTTTAATTGTAAGTCTAATAAGATTATTATTCTGGTTTGCATTGTTAAGGACAATCTCACGTTCAATATCCATATAATTTGATTGGTTCTCAAAAAACGAATCTTGGATCCAGGAACGAAATTTTCCAACAATGCCACTAAACAATTCTTGTCTCTTCCAAAGCAATCTATCATATTCACTGAGACAAAATAATATTGCCGTTGGATTGTCTGAATGTTTTTTTATGAATGATCTCATATTCAAATTCAATGTTGATGGGGTGAACTTGGATATTTCAAATGATTGTAAAGTTTGTTCGGATGAATCATATAGCATTATAAACGTTATTTTTACAATATGTTTTACGTTTCTTAAAAAGCGTATAGTAACAGTAATTTTCTTATTAGATTTTTCGTTAACTCTCTCCACAATATCCATTTTCATATGCGGATATAAATATTGCCTTAAGTATCTTAATCTTACATTCATATTCAATAGAGGTAGAGTATCATATTTTGAGGCTAACTCATCTTGCATTGAAGAGTTCCCATCAATTTTATTAGAAGGAAGCTGATTTCTATCATCAATATTTGGAAACCTGTTATTTCTTGAAGATATTGACATTAAATCCATTAAAGTCTTGGCCATATTGTGATCAATTTCGTCATTCGTATCCTCAGTTTCGAGTTCCTCCGGTTGTGGTAATTCTGTACCATTTCCTTCTGGAGTGTTTTGAAGTTCTATATTCAACTCATCAACTTCTTTTAACAACTTTTCTCGTTCTAATAATAATTTCTCTCTCGTATCCTCCAATTTTAACTGTTTTCTATCTGATGCACTCAGCATGTTCAATTCTAAATCGCTTGATTTGTCAGTTGTCGTTGGTAACGTCTTAGTAGTTCTATTGGCGATCCCCAGGAAGCTGGAACTTGAGCTGTGGTGACCGCCATCATTTCTGGACACATTGACATCGCTACTCAAATCTGAAGTAAAATCCATTGTCGTTTCACTCGTATCCGTAGTAAAAGGAAATATTTACAATCGTTTGCTATCCTTTTAACGAGTTTTCTAGCTTTTAATGTCGAAGTTTTCACCTCAACAGGATCGCCAGAAATATAATAAACAAACAAAATGTTGGCGCTTAATGAATTTCGCGATGCTTAATAAAAAGGTTTCCAACAATTCAGACATTCTATATTACAGAACTTCCAGAAGAGAACCTATATAAGAAACTACATACTACGGAAATTTTGTCTAGTTAACAATGAATAGATACGATAGACAGTTGAGATTATGGGGTAGTGCGGGTCAGGATTTGTTGTCTAAGGCCCACATTTGTATCATTGGACCAGAGAACTCGTTACTACAGGAAACAATCAAGAACTTGGTTCTAGTTGGTATTTCGAAGTTCACATGGTTCAAGAGTAATGATGCACCAGCTTATTCCCAAAATGATCTATTCTATAAAGATCTTATTCAAGATATGGTTCCGCTAAATCCTCGAGGTGTCTCCATTATTCAAGAGTCAATGTTCAATATACATGAAATAACGCAAAATAATAACTTTTCAATAAGCATAGTAATATCAGAAACTAATATACCAGAAGAGCTGTTAAGGGAGTTATCATCGTCTGAGTTGTCCCCTGTAATAATGTCCCATACAGAGGGTCTATATGGGTATGTTTATACCAAACTATTTGAGCCACATTGGGTAATAGAATCTCGTCCTGACTATGAAGTACCATCCCTTCGATTGGACTCTCCTTGGGATGAATTGCGTGAATATATGGATACCATTAGATTCGAAACTTTGGACGAATATTCTATGGCGGAATTACCATATGTAGTGTTACTTTACAAGGTATTACAACATTTGCACTCTAGCACACAGATCGACCATAAAATGATAAAGGATACTTTAACGAACTGGTACGTTTCAGATATTAACCCAAAGGGTACGAATGATTTGAATTATGATGAAGCACTTCGATATGCACATGTGGCTTTGCCAAATGAAAGCTACAAAGTTGGTTTACAAAAATTAATAGATTTTTCCCAACAAGATGACAATGATAGATCGAACCAGTGGAGAGATAATTACAACAGACAAATAGTTACATTAGTTCATGCATTATCAATCTATTTGGATTCAAATTGTGGTGATTTAATGGTGAATGCTAGTATCCCAGATATGGAATCGAGTTCAAAAATATTTGGGGAGTTACAGCAAGTATACAGGAATAAAGCCACTCGTGATTTGACAGAGTTTTCCGGAGTAGTTCATCAGCTAGATGAGAGTATTCCTAACGATTTAATAACAAGTTTTTCGTGTAATGTGAAAAATATAAAACGTATTGAACCCACAGCAAGACCAATAAATGATTTCCTAACTGATTCTAAACTTACGGAGCCCTATCCAATTTTGAGTACACTTCTTAAATTTCAAAAACACCAACAAGTGGAGAGGACATCTGATAACAAATCATTTTTTCTCTATGAGAGCTATCCAACAACTTCCTTTATTGGGGGGTTAATCTCCCAGGAAGTTATTAAACTGATAACTCATCAGTACATCCCAATTAGTAACACCCTCATTTATGACGGTATGCATAATAATATCACAAGTTTCAAATGCTAGAACAAGACTGAACAGGCTAAGCTAAGAATGAAATAACTAATCTTCCGCCCCTCATTTCAGGGCAGATTGCATTATCACATCATTGTGAATGATATTTCTAACGGTTGTTATGTCTGATGCCATCATTTCTAGAGTCATCGTAACTTTGTTATCAGTTGCTGCGAGATAATACAGCGCGGTATTTTTTTTTCTTACTTGGTTGCTTCTATTATTAATGGGCCTCATTTCTCTGCCACAGACATTTTGACCTTCCGGCATGGGGGAAGAACTTCCTTTGATCCATATTTTGGAGATGATATAAATCTAAAAGTTTATATTACAACACCTATAATTTGTGGTATCTACTTACTTTCAGCAAATCACAGTTTGCTTGAAAGTTCTAATAACACAAACACTGTAAACAAAAAAATAGTTGTAACTACATTTAAGAATGGCTCAATCTAAAGATAATCCTCCTATTGTTCCAAAGGGTTGGAAAGCGATTTTTGACGATGAATACTCAACATGGTTTTATGTTGATTTGTCATCTGAAAAATCACAATGGGAGGCACCAAAAGGTACTACTTGGTCGAATTCTCGTCCAGATGGGCCGCCTCCTTACTCCAGTAAAGACAACACAAATAATAATCAATCTAGAGATCAAAAGAATAGTTCTAACAGGCAATCCCAGCAGCAACCCCAGCAGCAACGCGTATATCAACAGCAACAGCCAATGTATCAACAGCAGCCCGTTTATCAGCAGCAGCCGGTTTATCAGCAGCAGCCCATTTATCAACAGCCTGTATACCAACAACCTGTTTATCAACAACAACCTCAGAGGCAGTCTAACCATGGTACCAGAAATGGTTTCTTAGGTGCAGGTGCAGGTCTACTTGGTGGTTTATTACTTGCAGATGCGTTAGAATCACATCATGGTGGTGAGACGGTCGTTGAAAATAACTACTATGGTGATGATGGCGGCTACGATGGTGGCTACGATGGCGGTTTTGACGGTGGTTTTGATGGTGGTTTCTGATCGGATGACTTACATCATTTTCCACAACATAATATCCAATATTACTATATACTGTTTACATAACGGACTACTTATACGTTTTATACCCTGCATTTATGTATTATTATTTATAATAAAATCAATACATACAAATAAAAAACAAGAAAAAATATGCATTAGAAATAGTGTATCAAAATATATTATATATTTAAGGGATCACAAGTCATCGAATTGACCTTGAACGTCGTTGTTTTGTTTTTGTTTCTTCCTAGACTCTAATATCTCATTTTTCCAATCGTTATTCGACTCTTCATCAGAATTACCGTCGTCACCATTCTTAGCCAGTTCTTCTTCAATGGCTTTTCTCTTTAATTGCATCTTCTCTCTTCTTTTAGTTTTCACTTCCTTTGAGGAACTGTTATTAGACCAAGCCATATTCTTCTTCTTCAATTCAAATTTAAGTTTCTTTTTATCATTGATTTTTTGAAGGTTGGCCAAATCTTTCAATCTAGCCTGTTCACGTTTTGGATCAGCGTATGTATATGAGTTAAGATCGACTGGTGGATCAACCAACCAACCATCTCCAAAAGTAATTTTATGACCGGGATTTAATGGATCTTCATCTTTTAAATTCTTTGTGATTTCAGGCATTCTTGGTAAACGGAAAAGACCGTACATTTTACATAGACCAACATAGTCTAGTGTTTGTAATCTAAAGATTGAACTGGCAGAATGATTAGAATAATATCTGATAAATGCGACATACGATCTAACAGCATGATCAAATCTAGCTCTATCCTTTAATAACCATGATTTCATTTCTTCATAGAATTTGTCGTTATCGGGATTTTGTTCTAACAAGTCATTAGCTGGAGTTAGAATAATATTCTTGACCTCTAAGAAATCAATATAATCTTCTTCTCTACCTTCATTTAGGAATGTAATGGCTTTACCTATTCTATTCAATCTACCCGTTCTTCCACATCTATGAAGGAAGTAATCTGTGTCCGTAGGTGGATCCAGCTGAATCACTAGATCCACATCTGGTATATCAATACCTCTTGCAGCAACATCTGTGGTCAACAATACAGAGTTTGCAAGATCCTCTGTAAATTTATTCAATGTCTTCATACGAGAACTAGTTTGCAGTTTCCCATGTAAAGAATAGACACCAATATCATTGGATATATAATTGTCTGATGATGCTGTTTTTTGTAAATGGGTAATGAATGAATAAAAATATTGGACTGAACTACATGATGGGAAATATACTATACATTTCTTGAATCTATAGTTTTCAAGGATGTGTAACAATTGTTGTAATTTCTCCTTAGGTTTCACTATACAGTAGTTGAATGATATAGTGGATGGTGCAGAAATTTTACTATTGACAGTAATCTTGACTGGGTTTCTTAACCCTGTCTTAAAGATATCGTTCCCTGCACTCTTAATCGTTGCAGAAAACAGTCCAGTTCTTCTCTGTTTTGGCAACATTCGTAAAATTTTCTCTACGTCACCTAGGAAACTACTATCCAGTAATCTGTCTGCTTCATCTAAGATGGACATATTACATGAGGTGATCTTAACACGAGGATCTTGGAAAAATTCCAAAACTCTACCTGGAGTCCCAATCATTATCAATGGTTTGTTCTCTAACAAAAAATTCACGTCATCATGTACATTCATACTATCAGTACCGACAATAAGTTGAGATTTAATCGGATATTTTTGAGCTTTCTCTTCAGGGTATTGTTCCAAAAATTTATCGATAACAGATTGAATTTGTTTAGCCAATTCTCTAGTTGGCGAGAGAATTAATGTATGGAAATGACCTTTCTTTATATTTGTGGCTGCTTGCTCTGCTACGATCCGTTCAAGAATCGGAACCACAAATGCCACAGTCTTACCTGACCCAGTAACAGAATCTACTACAACATCTTTATTACCAGTTAGTAATGGAATCGTCGAGGCTTGCACTGGTGTCATCTGCTCAAACCCCATCACATCGATGGCTGTACGTATCCATGGTTGAAGGTTATTTTGTAGGGAATCCCATTCAAGCGATTTTGACATTGTTACAGTTTGGTATAGCTCTTAGTGAGATCCCAATACTTGCTCTAATAATCAGAAATAATCGAATATAATGGTAGTAAAATAGTCAAGAGCTCATCGCCAAACTTCTTCACTTCTTTATAAAAACACTGAATAGAAAAATTTTCAGCGATGGCGAGCCCTAACTTCGCTTCGCAGACCAAAGAGAGCCAAACCCTATATTTGACTGTCACACTAATCCTGGCATTACAAAACCCAACTGGCAAGTTTAGATGATGTGGATACTTTAAAAGCATCGATATTTATTGGCCACTCAAAGATATCCATGATGATCTGGATTGCTTAACTGTTCCATATATATATATGAGTATACAAAAAAGTATACCCTGCCGATACAAACATTATAAACTGTCTTAGATCGGATGGACTAACTTCAACATCTAATTTCCAATAGTCATAAACAATAACTGTCCACAGCTCATTATAATTGTAGTCTGCATTGCAATAAGTTACGGTTGTATTAAAATCCAATTTAATACACGATTCAGTTACCCGCCCCTATTTCTTTAATTTTGAGGCCCTGTAAGGGCCTCAAAATTTTGTCGCGTTTTGCGTTTCTCTCGCTAAATTTGAGAGAGGCTCATTCATTCCTTTTGATTTCAATAGATAAATATATAAATATAGATATAATTAGAATTTTAAGAAAGTTGGATCAGTGGGGAAGTTTTACAAAGAGGTCCATAACTACAACTAACAACCTATAGAACTATATATATATTACAATGTCCTCAGCTGTACCTTATGACCCATATGTTCCACCTGAAGATGCACATCCACAACAGAATTCCAGGACAGCAGACCTACAAGCGGAGATCGATGATACCGTCGGTATAATGAGGGATAACATCAATAAAGTCGCTGAACGTGGTGAAAGACTGACTTCGATCGAGGATAAAGCTGATAATTTGGCCGTATCGGCACAAGGTTTCAAGCGTGGTGCCAATAGGGTGCGTAAACAGATGTGGTGGAAGGATTTAAAGATGAGAATGTGTCTGGTATTAGTGATTATCATTTTATTAGTGGTGATTATTGTTCCTATTGTCGTACATTTCACATAGACAGCTATACACATTATTTTTATAAAAGAAAGTGATGTATGCTGTTGTTACGTTTTTTGTTTTTGTTTTGTGTATACTATTTAATCTCTAAATTAGAGAAAGAGCAAAAAGAAAGAAATAAAAGATTTATTTAACTATTCAATAAATATACATAGATATTATTATTAATATTATTATTATTACTTTAATTATTATTATTATTATGTTACTATTTACTCTATAACATTTACATTTTGCGCAACGAGATCAACGATACGTTTTGTACTTGGTAAATTCAGCCACACAGGGATATATGCTTCCACTTGGTCGAATTCCCTAGTTGGGATTTGAACAAATGGATCATCGAATGGACCATTTGGTGTATGCAAGAAAATATCGTTCTTAAGACCCGACTTGTCAGTAGCACCTTCAGTATTAGCTGCGGCAACTGCAGCACTCTCTTGTTTCACTAAATCGGCAACATATTTGAGAATTTCTTCAGGAATAGGGGATTCATAGTCTGCAACATGAGATTGTGTAATCAATTTTTGTAATTGTGCGGGAGATAAATCAGAGCAAATACCTCTTAGGATATTGATATCTTCAATGGTATATTTACGTAATTGTAACAATTTTGAAGTTTGAATTAAATGCTTTAAACAATCGGCACCGTCTGGTAGTTCATGAGATTTACACCATTCTTCTAACCGTGTAATATTATAATTTAATTGTAACCCACGTTTCCATGATAAGAAATTACGACGCATAATTAAATCATTGAAACAAATTGAATCAATATAATTTAATAAAGTAGTCACTACACTACGGAAGACTTCATTTTCTATGTGGAATGATCTCATACACCAATATATGCTGTTGAAAAATGTTAAAATATCGTCCATTGTATAACTATCGTTGGAATTGAAAAATTTATTCAAGAAACTATTGGATTCACTTGCACTGAAACCAGGTAGTGATTCTGACATAACAATAGCAGGAATTGCTTTCTTTTGTAACTCCTTTTGCAATTTTTTCAACCAAATGTTATAAATGTTATAACTCAATGATTCAAAATCTTCTTTTAATTCTGTTACTAATGAAACATATTCGTTATATTCATCAACGTTCATATCATTCTTAAAATTTTCTTCTGTAAGGATAGATTGTCTTGCAAAAAGGACAAATGAATATAATTCTCTGACATTAGCCAACCAAAAAGCACCGCTTGGGATTAAATCACTACCTTTTAACGTAGTGACAACTTTTTGAATGGTAATCAATACTTGTGCCAAGAAATTTTCACTTTGTTTAGTTAAACCAAATCTCCACATCTCACTTAAGACAATGATTAGGATTCTAGCTGGGTAGACAACATCTCTTCTACTCAATGCAATGGATACACCAGAGTCTGGGACCTTGAATCCCTTTAGTAGACCCTCTGTTATTTCAACGTTCAATGTCTCGGTATTCTCCAACAATCTGTATAATTCTTCGTTGATTTGAGCCAAAGAAGATGAGTTTTCATCGTTAGATAAAGTGGAGACAGTTTTCATTAATACTGGCGCACCTGAAGCGTCACTAACCATGCGGTTACCGTTAGTCATATTCATAGAAGAAGGAACAGCAGCGGCCTGTGGTAATGTTGTGGTCTTGACAGCAGTACCCAGATTGATGGAACCTTGTAAGCGAGTAATTTCTTCCTTTAGAGTCTTTACCTCGTTTTGAAGATCTGTATTTTGCATTTGGTAATCACTTAATTGTTTCTTAGCTTCTTCTAATTCTTCCAAATTCTTTGCAGAAGAATCTCTCAACTCATTATGTTGAATAGTCAATTGTTCCATTTGTTGTTTATGGTCTTCGATTTGAGCTGTAGCAGAGACTAATTGTTCATCTAGTTCTTTATGTTTGGTTTCATATTCAGCGTCCTTTTCATTTAATGCATCTTGATGCAACTTCTTTTCTTGCTCAATTGTATCCTTTAAGATAACTGATTCTTCTAAATCTACCATTAACTTTTCAATTTGGGATTTCATTTCTTTATTTTCCTTTATCTTTGCAGCAAGGTTCTCAGTTAGTTCAATAACCTTATTCTCTAGTTTATAACTAACCTCTTGTAAATTCTTGACACTTTTAGCTTCAGATTTCAAAGTTTGTAATTGAGCCATGGCATTACGTCTTCTAATCATAGATTGGATAGTAATAGTACATTTTTTATTCTTTTGGTAAATCTTTCTTGGAACAAAGGATCTAATCCTACTTTGAATAGTGACAGCAGCATCGTGTTGATGTTCGACGAGCATTTGTTTTTGTCTAAGTTGCTTCTTTATCTTTGTTTGCATGACAATGATTGTCCTTAAGATATTATTAAACTCGTGACGAATACGAGACCCTCTAATTGCCGTTTGAACCAATAGAGCAGCATTTGTCTTGAATTCATGATCAACTTTTTGACGTACCACAGAGGCCTTGATAGCAGTTTGTAATAACTTCAATGATTTCATAGTGGCTAAATAATTCTTTCTATAGTGTAGAGATTTGACATGTTTCTGAATCAAAACAATGGAACGATGCATCTTATCACTTCTCTTCTTTTCCAAATAAGCTAACATACCAGCTTTAAAGAAGATTTTAGTGTTACCAATTTGATATTTAGCTTTATCCTCAACAGTGATATCTAAGATTTTTTTACACATATTAATGATATCATCCTTTGTAGTTTCCTTTTGTTGGAAGATTGTAGCGTATTCTTCTGCAGGCAACAAGATATAATATCTTAAAATAAATTCATTGAAGGTCCATCTGGATGGGAAACCTGCACATGATATTCTGATGGTCTCTAAGACACCACATGCTCTCAACTGAGATAACACCATCAAATTGTCAAACTTCCATGCTTCTTTTTCATTGTTCGGTTTGATGCAACGAATATAATGCACATTGGTAGAATTAATGGTTTCCATTAATTCGATCAAAGATTGTTTAAACATTGAACCTAGAGTTGGTTTTCTTTGGACCGTTCTACGACCTCCCATTGGACCTGGTTTCTTGTTCAATTGTTGTTCTTCTTCCTCTTTCTTCTTTTTCATTTCTTCCAATCTTTCAGCAGACTGTTCTAAATTATCTAGGATCTTCGACAAAGTTTCGTTTGTAGTAGCCTTTAACACTTCAAGAAGACCATCAGAGACAGTGTCTCTATTCTTTTCAATAAATCCATCAGTATCATAAGCAACATCGTGAGCGTAATGACTGACAACGAATTTCGTTTGACCAAATCTTGGCTTGGAGAAGACTGTATTCATTGGTGGTTTATCCAAAGTTTGGTACAATTTTTGAGTCCATGATTCATCAGAACCTGCAGGTAATCTACTCTCTTCGTCCAATAATGATAAGATACCAATCTTGTTTTCGATTAAGTCGATACATGGTTGATTATCGTTGAATTCAATAAATGACCATTCGATTTGTTCGTTGACGTACTCTTCTTGTTCCAATTTAAAGACATGTTGATTAAATTCTTGTTGTAATTTTTCGTTAGCATAATTAATGCAAAATTGTTCAAACGAATTTTTCTCGAAATGTTCAAATCCATAGATATCCAGGACACCAATAAAGGATTTAATTTGGTCTGTCACTGCAGGGTTACAAAGGACATTATTAATGTTTTCTACAAGCCAATCGAATAAAGTTGAGTAAATAAATTTGGCTACGGAATCTCTAGCGACTTGAGCCTGATTAAAATTCAGATTGGAAACAATCTTTTCAGATCTTGTTACGATTTGTTTCTTAGTGATCCATTTGGCAAAATTAAATGGATCTATCCCTAGCAAGTCACAAGCGATCATTAAATTTGGTTCATCTGATGATAAAGATGCGTCGTTTCTTGTCTTCTTGATTTCAACGTTACCGATATGTAGCAAAGCAGCTAAGATCTTAAATATGTGTTCTTGGGCAGTTTCATCAAATCCGACTAAAGATAATGCATCAGTAGTGATTTTAAATTCTTGGGAATCGTCTACACCGACAATCTCAGTGGCACCACCTTGATTTAAATAGAAATAATCATCTGGAGAGGTCAAACTTAGGGATTCCTTTGTATCTTGTGACAACCCGGACAACATTTGGTAGAAAATATGATAATTTCTTTCATCTGTGGGTTGATATACCAATCTTGATCTTTCTAATAAATATGTTCTCAATTTAGCACCGATGATAGATGTATGGTCATCAAACAAGATTTCAAGATATTTCCCGAATCTTGACGAATTATCATTTCTTGTAGTCTTTGCATTACCAAAGGCTTCCATAATAGGATTAGTAGCCAAGATTTTCTCTTCTGTCTCTGACATTTCAGTTTGATGTTGAATATTTCCAACATTTGATGACATTTCTTCTTCCACGGAAGCAAAATATCTCATAATATACTTCGCAGAGACAGTTTTCCCAGCACCAGATTCACCACTGACCACAATAGTTTGATTTTGTTTATCGTTCTTCATTAATCTATAGGCTTCCTCAGCGATAGCAAATAAATGAGGTTCCATTTCACCACGACGTTTCCCTGCATAAGCCTGGATCATATCCTGAGAATATAGCTGATCCACACGGTCAAATGGGTTAGCGGCAATCAACACAATACCAGAATAAGTATAAATATTTAATTGCGAGTATCTTTTCTTGATCGCATGCAAAACAGCAGGCTCGTTCAAATAAGATAATGATGTCAAATCCTCAGTGGACTCTAGGATCGGTGGGTTTCTCAGCAAAGGTAGCTCGTCCTCGCTGGCCTCCATAGACACCACATCACTATCAGGATTCTCTAGCTTCAAAGATAGATGGTATTTCCCATCAGACAGCTCGTTCTTCACCACTTCTGCGCCGACCCAGCCTTGATCTTTATCCGGGTACCAACACCTCGTGCCTACTTCTAACGACATATCTTCTGGCAAAATGTGTGAGTGTTTAAATATATACTCTAGTGGTTACACCAAAGGCAAGAAATAGACCGAAAAATTACCAACCTGTGCTCTTGTATAACCTCGAGAAGTCGAAGTGGGTTGTTTATAACTGAATCAAAAAGAAATCAATTCTCTGCTTTCTCAATGGGGCCCCATCACAATAACAAAAACAACACGTAAAGAGACGAAACAAACAAAAATATATAGAAAAAGTATAAACAGCGCGCAAAATAACCTCTTTGTGAGGGTAACCCCCAGCAGGCCCTCAAAACTTTAAGAATTTTCCAAAATTGTTTCATCCAACCATTGCGACATCGATGATCCCTTTACCATTTGCTTAAGAGAAGCCAACAGGTATCAGCCAGCTTTGATCATTTCTTTGCTGTTGACCAGATTAACTTCTTGCTGTCGACGATATACAGAGTTGGGTTGAGAATAGCGAAACAGCTAAGAGGACCAAGCGTGCAGAAAGGATTTCACTCCTATTTATCATCGAGCTATTATTAGTTACAAACAGCCTCATATAGGTTGATTTGAATATATTTGAGGTATAGTAAGTGCAGATAATTGTACGATAGTCGAACTATAAGGATAAAGATAAGAAAAAGTACATTTTAGCTTGTCTGTTGCTTTTTTTTTTTTTGAAATAATGGATTTACTGGTGGATAGAATGGAGAGAAAGGATAGGGAAGGTGTTCCTACTTTTCTCTCGATGGGTGGACAGAATAACAGGTGGAGGATGGAGAAGTTGAGGGCACCTTCAATGGGTGAAAGATCCTCCAGGGACATTCCTTCCAAATTACAGAAGTCTCCTATTATAGCTGTGAATAATGTCCCTATAACAACGATGGGGATTAATGCTGATGAACAAGATCGGTCGATAGTAAATTTACAACGCTACTTCACGAACGGTTATGACGAACATGCCATGATCAGTGATTCAGAGAGTGAAGACGAATCCCGGAGTTATAGTCAGGGGAAACAACTACATGGACACGCATCAAACCGACCAGCCACTACATCGAAAAGTATAAGGAAACCGCAGTCTGCGGATCCAGTGTTTGATTTCTCAGCAGCTGGAACGGGGATGTTTAGTGACTTAGAGTTCAACTTTCCTGTAAGTCCCAAGAATCACACCCTGGCCGTGTCACATAGTCCGAGTCGTATCCTGCCATCGGCATCAATGTCGACGACGGAAGAGTCCCTGAATAGCCCCAGAGAATCTAGAAATGGGTCTATGTCGGAGATGTCGTCGATGGGGCGTCGAAACTCGATGTTTCTGTCGACGCCCAGTTCGGCATTCATGAAGAATGGTAGATCGATGTCCAGTCATTTTAGTTCCACTAGTAGTATGAATAATAAGAAGAGACTAGTCAACCAGTTTTTAAAACCTAGTGAAATGGAGAATGAGGCCTCACAGATGCAATATCATTCAGGGCAATGGCATCAGACACATCGTCCATCGACATCATCATCTAGCGCATTGTCTTCATTACATGGACCATTCCGTACAATGACTTCGTCGTCATCATCAAACGAGGTAAACTTACCACGTCGTGAGAGCAATAATAGTTCGACTTCGTCAAGTTACACACAATTGCACAACGTCCTTTTCAAAGATTTGGACGCGACACAGCAACAACAATCACCATCATTATTATCGACGACAACAACAACAGGCATGCAGGGCTGGACCCTGAATTCGTCAAAATCTTCAGCGTTCTCGTCGATGATGAATATGTATGAATTAAATACTTTTGAGGACTCTAAATCTGTTATCCCGGCTACAGCAACGCCTGAGTTTCGTTCAGTCGATTATAAGGGTATCAAAGACACCACTACAACGAACAACAAAGACAGTCGGGATGTCTTGAAGCAACCACAACACAGGGGTCTTTTACAAAATAATACAGAGGATCCCGATATGTCGCTGTATTACGAGAAGCATATCCATAGGAGTCTTTCGAACTTACAAACAAAGCTCAGAGATACGTTCCAAAACAGCGTAATACAAGAAGAGACCAAGTTTACTTCAATGTTACAGCATTTCGATCAACTCACGGAAGACTACGAAAAGGTCAATGAGAGCATCCGTGAACTCCGTCAAGTCGTGGATACCAATTACGACACCAACGTCAAACAACGGTTTAACTTAACAGACGAAGCATCGTTCCAATGCCAGATGAACTGCACAATGGTAGAGTGTGTGAATGATCTGCAGAGTCTCGAGGCCCGCATGCGTGCATGCCAGGACAAACTGACCTCACAAAAGGAAACTATCCGTAAGCTAGACAACCTACTGGTAGTCGAAAACTCTCTCAGAGAACTTGACAAAAACACCCTGTCAGTGCACAAGTACAAATACTTCGTCTGTGATGTCGTCCTCGTAGCTGTCCTTGCCATAGCAGTGATGCTGTACCGACAAACCCCATCCATATGACGCAATCATATACATATATACATTAATACATACAGACATACGTAATGCACGGACGAGACATGAACTCCCCGTAGAGTCAAGAACCCCCCCCCCTGCAACCGATGAAACTTTGATAGTTCTTCTTCTTCTTCTTCTTCTTCTTCTTCTTCTTCTTCTTTCTTCGATTGATTGATTCGATTATGGCAACTTTCGCAGTGAAATGACGCAACGGGCGACTTTTGCAGCGAAAAAAAAGTGAAAAATTTCAGAAAATGAAAAATTGTGTGTGACACACGAACGAATCTTAGTAAGACAGAGACGTCGAACAATACCCAATATATATATATATAGGCATAAAAGAAGGAACAAGCAAAGGAAGCTCAACATGGAAATAAGAGAATAGTTATTTTGACGTTTGAGCTGTGCAAAAGAAAAGCAAGTTAAACGTATAGCGATCCTACTTACACCCTATATATACACCTTAATAGTTTTTAACCAAAAGAAAAAGTAAAAGAATTTATAATACTCCCCACGAATATGTCGTCAGCTTATGAAATTGCTAAAAGTGCCAGAGTTGCTGGTAATATTTTGAAGACTCTGTCCAACGAGAGTCGTTCTGCCATCCTATACAAGATACATGATTCTTTGGCAGCCAGCAAGGATACTATCAAAGCGGCTAATGAGAAAGATCTGGCTGCAGCCGAGACTTCTAATCTATCCAGTGCCTTATTGAAACGTCTAAACTTGTTTCAAGGCGATAAGTTTGAAACTATGTTGCAAGGTATTAAGGACGTCGCCGATTTACAAGATCCTGTCGGTCAAGTGAAACTTGCTAGACAACTGGATGATGATATGATGCTATACCAAGTCACCGCACCAGTGGGTGTGTTATTAGTCATCTTTGAGTCTCGTCCGGAAGTCATTGCTAACATCACTGCTCTATGTATAAAGAGTGGTAACGCCGGTATCTTAAAGGGTGGTAAAGAATCTGTCAACACTTTCAGAGAGATGGCCCAAGTTATCAATGATACCATTGCTAAAAACGTTGCTGCCACTGGTGTCCCCCTAGGCGCCGTTCAACTGATAGAGACTCGTCAAGACGTCTCTGATCTATTAGATCAAGATGAATTGATTGATCTTGTAGTTCCAAGAGGTTCTAACGCATTGGTGAGAAACATCAAGAGAAATACAAAGATTCCTGTATTGGGTCATGCAGATGGTATTTGTTCTGTATATGTGGATGAATTTGCAGACTTAGAGAAAGCCAAAAGAATATCCGTAGACGCGAAGACAAATTATCCAGCAGGTTGTAACGCTATGGAAACTTTGTTGATAAATCCAAAGTTGTCTCATTGGGAAGATGTTCTAACAAATATGATTGAAAATGGTGTGACTTTACATGTTACTTCAGATGTAAGGGACTCTTATACAAAACAAATCGGTGATAAACTTACAGATGATATAAAATCTCATATTGTAGATGTTAATGAAAAGGAGGATTTCGACAAAGAATTCATATCCCTAGATTGTGCTGTTAAGTTTATCAAGGATACTCAAGGGGCCATCGAACATATCAACGAGCATTCTTCTAGACATACAGATTCTATCATCACAGAAAATAAAGAAAATGCAGACAAGTTCCTAAAGGGTATTGACTCTGCAGGTGTCTACTGGAACGCCTCTACAAGATTTGCCGACGGGTTCAGGTACGGGTTTGGTGCTGAAGTTGGTATATCGACTTCAAAGATCCATGCTCGTGGTCCAGTGGGTCTTGATGGTCTAGTCACATATCAATACCAAATCAGAGGTAATGGTAACATTGCAGCCGATTATTTGGGTGCTGGTGGTAATAGAGCATTTGTTCATAAGGATCTAGATCCAACTAAGGTTTTCTTGTAGAATATTGCATTTTTTTGGATGCTGCGACCTCTAAGAGAAACGTAAATATCTTTAGATCATTATGTAAATATTAACTTCGTACGCAATAATAATAATAATAATAGTAATCAATAAATTAATATACAGAAAATTCCTTTATTATCAAGGTTAAGGAGGTGGGGGGATCTTTAAATATATCTATGTATCTATAATAAAGTAGACGTGCAATACCAAAGGAATTAGAAAAAAATGGCTTGTCTTTTTTATATTTTGTCTTACTAATGCATTTTGGAACGAAGTCGTAAAAATAGAAAGGAATATAACTTAATACAAATCTTTCGAAACTTAATGAGCAACTTCTTGTTCTGGTTGTTGAACTTCGCGTTCTTCTTCGAACTCGATCTCGACCTTTGGACGTTTACTCTTTGGAGCCTTTGTCTTCTTACGTTTCTTGGAACCTTCATCAGCATCACTATCGCTGTCACTGATGTCACTTTCACTCTCTTCATCAGAGGATTGTTCGGCATCAGAATCAGCTAACCATTTTTGTAAGTCTTCTACACTGACATAGTCAGCATTAGCTTCATCAGCCACATATTCAACTTCACCGTCATCACTCTCTTCTTCCAATTCTTCATCTTCCAATTCTTCATCCTCATTCTCATCTTCCAATTTACCCATAACTTTCTTCCAGATCTTTTCGTCGACGTTTAATGGTTTATCACCATAAGCACCACTCTTTAATCTATCCAGCAATTCCTTTTCAATGGCTTTTTCGATCTTAGCAGCTGCTAGAGCTTTTCTTTCTCTGTTTTCTTCTCTACGTTTCACCTTTGGAGCCACACCAACATAGTGTCTCTCTTCTTCTCTCAAAGTCATACGTCTCTCTGTAATGGCAACTTGTGTCAATTTGGTGAATCTTTGTTTACATTTATGTTGGAAAAATTTACTCCAATAAAGTAAATGTTCATCAATTTGTTGTAAAGCCTTTGAATAATTCTTTGATAACTTAATACGTTCCCATAACTTCGCTGGAGTATGCGCTCTTTCAGGAGTCTTCATGTACAAATATATCCTACCTTTGTCACTCCTCACAGTGGCATACTTTGAGTTAGCCAATGGACATGACTGTCTGGTACATAGACCTGTCACATTGTATGGATCCCTACAGAAAGTCTGCCCACTGGGTGACTTTATACGATGCGAACAAAAACTCTGGTTAATCACTTGCCAAACAATTTCATCAGACATATCTACAATTTTTTATTTTATTCGGTTCGCTTATAAACAAATAGCTAGTTAACCACTCAAATCAGTCACTGAAACACTACACTATCTCAATTTCTCTTATACCTTTTCAAGTTGATCATCATCTCATCTCATCTCTCTTTGTGATTGAAAATTTCAACTTTTTTCAACTTTTTTTCTTCAGAAAATTTTTCAGTAATAACGCACCCACACACCGCACAGTGTTTTTATTTTGCGATGAGGAACCCTATGTTTGGTCCTTAGAAAACCCTAATATTTGGTGGAAATGAAAAATTTTGAAAATTTTGGAAATTTTTGGCTTTCTGAAGTCGCAGCAAGACCTTGAAGGAAATGTGGAACAAATATTTTATGCAGGTAGAAAGATATGGGAGCGTTGAACCACTCTAACAGGTATTTTAGGGTGTGGATTTGTGAATCGTGAATCATTTTTATTTACTTTTAGAAGTTTTGCTTCAGTTTATACTTGAGTTATTAATTTTTCCTGCTTTGGCTTGTTATTTAAGACACTTTAACCTTCTAAAGTGCTGGCCCTTTTTTTGATTTTAATTTCTTAACCAGATACACTAAAAATACAGGATCGAATTCTACTAGTACCTAGTTTTTTATTTGCTTACTTTGTGGTATGGTGTTTTCGAAGTTTACACAAGCTTATGGATCTTCTAATGGGAAGAATGAGAGCAGAAAGAAGAAAAATAGTGGATCTCCTAACCCGACCCATGTGGCAGAATGTCCCATTGAGCTCTCCATAAAGATTGAATCGCCACCATGTGTATTGTATGGCAATGCTGTGGATTCTTCAGGTGCTTTACTTGCAGGACTACTTACTTTAAAAGTAAAGAAACCTCGTTCAATAGATCAAGCAGCAAGCGCTCCATTAAGAGCTACGAAGAGCACTCCATCATCGTCACTGAAAAAAAGTACAGCTGGCTTATCTAATGAAAGGAATTCTCAGACGTCTTTATCTAGACAAGCTCAACTGGCCTCTATGGAAGGGAAAAATTACAAGAATATTAAAGTTGTTGCTGTGACTTTGCGGTTTGTCCAAAAAGTTCATTATCATATGCCGTTTGTGGCTGAATCATCAAGTATACAAAATTGTAATAAATGTAAAATCAAGATGACAGAATTGAAAAAGTGGAAAATTCAAACAAAAATGGAAGAGAAATGTATTGGCAAACACATTTATCCCTACTCGTATCTAACACCCGGAAATTTGCCCTCTACGTCATCATTGGGTGCAAGTGCAATGACTCACATTGAATATGAATTGATTGCAATTGCAAAATATAACATACTTAACGATCCTGAAACAAAGACTCTACGATTGAATATGCCTATCCAGGTGACACGTAGTATACTGAGGGGACCCGATAAGAATTCGTTGAGAGTATTCCCTCCTACTGAATTGACTGCAGCTGCAGTGTTACCTAATGTAATATATCCAAAATCTAGTTTCCCACTAGAGTTGAAGTTAGATGGTGTTTCATCTGGTGACACGAGATGGAGAATGAGGAAGCTTGCATGGAGGATAGAAGAAACAACTAGAGTTAGATCAAATGCATGTAATGATCATGAATCTCAGTTGAAAAAATTAGAAGAATCTGTTAAACAGAAGGAGATTGAAAGATCCAAAAAGCCAATACATCCAATTAAAAGATATGGGGATGTAGGCCCACAAGTCAGAGTATCTGTAAGTTCTCCAGAAAATATGCCCTTAGGTCGTATGAGAAATGTACCAGTGGGACTAAATGATTCGTTGAATACTTTGTCTCCGTTTACAGAGGGTCCGATTGATCCGTCTGTCTCTTCAACTGCAAGACCTGTATCACGATCGCAACCACAAGCACCACGAGATGGTAATTCTTCAAGACAAAATGATGTTCAATCTAGGAACTCTCGTAATCGTGATATTGACGACGATGATAATGATGATAATACACCTTTTATTCATCCCAGTGATGATGCTTTGAGACAAGAGATATTACAACAGCAACACCGTCAAAGAGAGGAACAAATGAAACAAGAATTTAAAAATAATAACAGTACTTTATTCACAGAAGAAGTGAGAATCATCTCTAAAGGTGAAATGAAAAGTGGATGGAAAACAGATTTTGACCAACACGGGAAGATTGAATTGGTCACAGATATTGACTGTATGCCGTTGACCACCGGAGTGAGGAACCCATTGCTTTATGCAACAACAGCCAAGCCTATCCCGCCTCAAACTAAGCCTCATATTAACCTGTCATGTGATATTCAGGATCTAGAATTAGGGATATATGTCAACCATATACTTGCCGTAGAAATAGTTGTTGCAGAAGAGACTTTACAATACACAAACGGCCAACCTGTCTCTAAGACACCGAAAAGTGCATCAACTTCTTCAACGTCAGTGGCGAGGGATGACCAAAGATTAGCAGAGTTATCAATTATGTTTGCAAACCAGACAGCTTGGAAAGGGCGTCCCGTTGAAGAGGATGGTGGTTCGTTATCTCCATCTTCTTCGAACAACAATTCAACACCAAAGGCTAAGACTGAAAGCAGTGTTAGTTCAAAGGTGGTAAGTGTACCGACTGGTGCAGCAAGAGTTCTAAGAATGCAATTTAGACTCAACGTAACAGAGAGATCTGGACTAGGTATATCTTGGGATGAAGAAGTTCCGCCTATTTATCAGGATGTTAAAGATTACCAAAACCCACCTAATTATGAGAATGCGGTTGCAAAGACACCAACGAATAGTTTGGATAGCGTTACATCCAACTCCAGTGTGGATGATCCACACCGAGAAGGGGACATTCAAACAGTGTCTAGGAATATACCTGGTATCCCAACCGTACCACAGATGGCACACCATTCAAATGCTAATGGACACCATCGTAATGACCCTAAATTTGATCCATTATCTTCTGTCACCTCCCCTACATTAGAAAATGTCATTAGCATACAAGGTAACGTACCGCATAGAGGACAATTATTAACTCCCGCAACAACACGTAATATGGGAATGATGAACCACTCTCATTTGTACGATTCTGATAGAATCACACAATAATGGATGATACATTTTCCCATATATATATATATATCGTAGTTTAGAGAGTAAGAAGATTAAATGTAGTTGTTGTTTTTTCTTTATTTCAGTTTAACACATTATTTATATATAAATATCGTACAAATATAAAATAGGATTAATATTATTTATAGAAATGACATCAATGACGGTTAGTAATGGTCCATGTCTTTAACCAGTCCAAGTATTCGTACTTGACGACATGTTGGTCCATACCGAATGAAATTGGAGAGAATAGAATGAAACATGCAATGTTACCTACGAAGAATAGAGAGAATAGACCCCATTTAATAAATTTACCACTTTTTGGACATTTTGTTTCCAGGCAAGTTTGTCTCAATAGGACATCGAAACAGTAAGCAAGGATAATTAGAGCAAAGTATAATGCTGGTAAGTAATGATGGACGTATGTGACTCTGGACATGATAACAAATGGCATGAAATGTAGACCCCAACCTAACAATGGGTAGAAGACACCCATCATGAAGACATTCAAGGTTTCACTGGAGGCAAAGTTTGGTAATTGTCTTTCCCATCTGAAAAATAGGACAGCGACGGCTAAGATACAGGACAAAACAGCAATGGTAGAAGCCCAAGTAGAAGTTGGGGTACCAATCAAGTAATATTTGATGGATTCATCGTTCCAACCGTTCAATCTTAGACCGATGTGAAGAGTTGGCCATTCCCAAGCAGAGGAAGCCAAGGAATCGTGCTTTTCTTGATCTGGAATCAAAGCGTTGTTAGTAGCCATCATCGCCAAGTTCAAATGGACGAAGTCCTTAATGAAGTTAGTCTTTGGATATTTGAAATTTTCTGGTCTTGAAGGCAATTTTTCATTGTCATGAGTTTCGATATTCCACCAAGTTCTCTTATCTCTTCTGAAAGGATTCTTAACACAAGCAACTTCACTTTGTCTGAACCCCCATTCTGGCAAGTTGACACCAGTTTGGGCCAGATAACATCCTAATTGAGCATTTTTAATACGGAAAGAAGAAGTCAATGGATGCAACATGGTCTTATCCTCATCACCTCTTTGGTCAGCAATCTCGATGATCCAGTTATCCTGGAAGTCACCTTGGTCCTTGTTACCGTAACAAGAGACTTCCCATTCAGTCTTAGAGACAGGGGCAGCAATTGGGTGAGAGTGTAAGTTTCTACCGGTACTCTTATGGACTAATCTATAAACCCCGTTATCTCTAACAAAATCAATGGCGGTATCGTTATTTTCTGGGTCAAATGGAGTTTCACCTCTGGCGTAGTCCAGGAACCAGTCGTTGTTAGCATCACTGAAACCGTAACATGTAATCTGTTGTTGTTGGGAACCTTCAGGGTATGTTTGAATATGAGAATGCAACAGAGCACCACCCAGGGCTTGGTTTTTAATGGAGAAGGTAGAAGAACCGATAGCGACGTCACGAGGACCCATGCCGACATCGGAGCCTTCTAGACCAGCTTGGAATAAAGAAGGCATGTTGGAGTCACCAGTACCGGAATGAGACAATAGAATGAAATGAATCTTGAAGCATAGCAAGAAGACTAGGAATGGGAACACGATCAAGCAGACAACTCTAGCCAACCAGTGGTTGATATAGGTCTTCCATGACATCTTCTTGTCAGCAAGGAAGCACCATAGATCAATGACGGTGTATATACCTACCAAAGTAATGACGAATAGACCAACCATCTTCACGGAAATGGCGCAACCTAAACTTAGACCGGTCAAACCTAACCATTTCCACCATTTTCTGGAGAAAGGCTTTGATCTTTGGTTGTGGAACATAACAAAACAGTAGAAGGACAGGACGGTGAAGAATAGAAGCATGGAGTCCAATAGGATGAATCTACCTAGAGTAGCGTAAGAGTTTTCGAAAAGCACCAAGCATGTGAATAACCAGACAGTTGGTAATTGGAAGCCGATGGCTTTAGCGGTGAAATAAGCTACAGGGACACACAAGGCGGAGAATGAGGCATTGAAGATTCTCATCTTAACGTAATCGATGTAATCTGGGTACGCTTCACCAGATGGGAAATCCCATGAACCGTTGTAGCCGGCCAAGTAACCGGACAGACCCACGAGCATCTTCCCCAGAGGAGGATGGACATCGTGGTAGAATTCGTGTCTTAGATAGTAGGAACCGAACTTACCGAAATGGGCTTCATCCCACACGACGTGGCTGTTAGCCCCGATCTTGTACATTCTGATGAACAGAGCGATCAGGGTGAAAACTACTGGCATGGCAAAAGCCTCTACCTTCAGCAGTGGGTTTTGAGCCCTGTGTACGCCCTTAGCAGTCTTTGAGACGTCTTCAGCTTCTTCGGCTACTATTTGTTCAGCATTTGCTTTTTTATTTACTCTTGATTTGAGTTGCGATGACCCTGTCTTGTCGTCAAAACCAGTGGAAGAGGACATGACTATCAACTAAAAGTAAATGTATCGTGTCGTGTCTATATGGTTTTCCCGTGGCAGAGAGATTGGTTATAGTTATTCTAAATTAAACAAAAAGAAAATATTTTGGTAGATTGTCAGCTTTATATTAGCAAGAAACTAAGAAACAATTTTTTTCTTTTATTTAGTAAGAACACGAAACCAAAGCTACAATCAATATCACTCTTCAAATTGCAAATGAATATAATAGGATGCTAGAGGGTGAAATTCTCGAGACTCTGTCTCTCTGTTTCTTTGTTGTTGCAGTAGCAATAATTATTGTTATTATTGCTTGACGTGTTCAATTTTTTCCAGAGAATTTCGCAACTGTTTGGCTGTTGCGATTTCTGCCCTCTTCGCCAGTGGAATGGAATGCTCGGGTTGCGCTGCGCTGCTTTCTCGCCGTGTGATGAGGAGCAGTTACCCTCACATTCACAGCACAGTGCGTAAATCCCTTACGCGTCGTTCTCAATTTTTTTTCACTTTTGGCGTCTTTTTGCCTCAGCTGGTAGATATGGTGAGGTAACCGACTCGTCTGTGCCACATCATATAGAAGCAAGCAAGGGAAGTTCAAGTGTTGGGTAGGCAGACTGCCGGCCTGGACCAGTGGATTTAAGGGTACTCAATGTGTCAGGGTCCCTTATGTATAATAAATATGACAAGATGCTGTGTACTGATATCGTGCTATATAGAGGTTATTCTTGATGTTAAGATGTCGTGTGTATATATTGTCCCCAACTGGGGAACGGTGTGGAACTCTACGCCTGTAGTCTTCACTGCTTGAATGTTCAGAGATATTACGCCGAGTCCCCTCAATGCGCCATTCATCGTGTGTACAGTTGGCAAATGTAGGTGTTTCTTCTGCTTTACTGGTCCAGTATGGGGGAGGTCACTAAAATAAGCTGCCATCCGAACAATAAACCAGCCAACCATCATCAATTGACCTGGCTACTACCACATTTTGTCATTGTATTAGAAGTGTACTGGCAACACCTTGGAACACTGCTTGTGCTGGTGGTTGAGTTTACTTCAAATGATGTATGGATGGATGCTTCTGCGACACCCCATCATACCTTTTCAGGACGGACAACCACCCACACACCCCTCCTGTAAGTGAGATGGACCATCCAGTTTCAAATGCTACTAATAATACGGTATTACGGTACTGGCCTGTGGAAACGAACCAGAAACAGTCACAAGCAAATAGAGAACTCAAAACGTTACCTCTTGCGAAGACCACAACAATAATTTGGCCTACAGCAACATTAGAGCAACATTCTGGAAACGTACTTTAGGTTCGGCTACTACGAGTTTGGTCCAATTATTAATAAAAGCACTATTATTGAGATATACCATGATAGAGGGGAGGGGAGGGTACGGGAAACAAACAGGAAACACACCCCAAATATGTAAGGGCCATCTGATGCGACTTACGTACACCCAGCCACCCACCCCTGCGCAGAATCGCTTTCCCCCGGGCTAGGTTAGGTAGGTGGCTCACCCTCCCAACGAACTAGAGACGCAACAGTCTGGGCAGTAGAAACGTTCTGGCAACATCCCAGAAACGTACCTGTGACTGAAGAACTCGGGCACTTTGCGATTTTGAGGATTTTCTGGTCTAAAATGTTGGGAAAACACCATAATTTGGAGAGATGGCATTCCACAGGACACTAGAAACAGACAAGAAACAAACCAGCAACTATATATGTGTGTTACTCCCACTGCATAAGAGCGGGCCGTAGGCTGCTCGGAGACTACGTGCTCGTGCTGGGTGTTTCGCTCCAAATTGGGTGGACGAGCACACAACAACAACACCCACGCACCCTTTGGCCAAATTTTGACTGATGTGAAAAGTACTAAAATATATAGAATACGATGCAAATGAACATCGGAAACATATTAGCAACAAACGAGCAACATATATTATTAAGTAGTTGCCTCTAGTATTATTTAGCCAGTTAAAGCACTAGCTGCAATGGCGCTAATTCCTTATTATACAGGTGTGTTAGGACCACTTTCTGCTGTGTATTAAGTGCAACAAAACTTCTTTTATTTTGAATCACAACTAATTGCAGGGTGGGGAAGAATATATTCTATTCACCTTCGAAGAGTAGCTTTTGTACTCCAAGGACTAGTTTCTGGCAAAACTCCTCTGCGATGTGGAAACAAATGGGGAACAAACTGGAAACTGCTTTTTTTCTTAATTCCTATTATATTTTATGACATATTTTTAGTCCACAGAAATTTGACTATTTTAAAGAGTGACACTAGTACACAACTGTGTGAATGTACATCTTACTTAAATGCATTGATTAATATAAGTTGCCAGAGGACATTTTGATATTATAGAATTACCTATAGTTATACATATAATATTTAATTTTACTTAGTGTCTGTGTCAGCTTTTCTGGTCATGTTTAGAAATAGTGTCTAGAAACTGGTAAACGATATTTCTCAAAATTGTGAGGTATTTCCTGTAAGATAAGGTTTTTAACTGTATTTAATTAATTTACAAACTAATGGTATAATTCTAGAAATATTTTACAGTTATTACATAAAAAATACTACCGCCTTCGTATAAGAATTAAAGATTTCTAAGATTTCTTCAAGTGACGCATTTCGGTGTATTAATATCTTATATAGAACAGAACCATCCTATATCTTTCATTTATGTATTATTGTCTTATTCCTTTCTGTTTCCGTTATACCAGAAACCTAAATGTAGTCCAATATCATGTCTTTATAAAATTTATCACTTTTGTTTTTTTGTTTACAGGAACACCCCCCTAATACTACTTGGAATAAAGAGCAATTCTAACAAAATATAAAAAAGAAAATTATAAAATAAAATTTTCGCAACCTCCTAGTTTCGCTTATATATAGGAAGGCAATGTATTAACAAAAGTATGTAATGAGAAGAACGATTATGAACACAATGAGACGCTTATGATCTGAGGTCTAAATAATTCGAAGAACCAAACTTATGTCCTACCAATCTGTATTACACTTGTAACTATCAAATTATGTCTAAACCTTCTTTATTACAATGACAAATAGTTAATGTAAGTTTTATCGAATCGAACGCTTAAGAAATGTTTCCATTTAGCCTTAAAATTTCTACAATGCTTTTTCTTTATTCTCTAAAATACAATAAAGACAAAATATCCTTTACTATAGAATTTTGAACCTGTTTTTTAAAAAACTCAAGCACTTAAGTTCTTACTTGTTTTAGATTTGGTAACATAGGTATATGTGAAGGATGTGATCGGGAAAATCAATAGTAGACATCTTCTATTTAACTGAACAAATTTTATTATATTATAAAATCAACTTATAGTCGTCTGATCTTTTATATCTTATATAAAGATATATAAAATAAATTACGGAAACAATTATATTCATAAATGAAATATTGTTCCATTTATATATGTTGGATTTTCATTGTCGTGATTATAAATTCACTCAACGGTGGCGTAAGTAATCTATTAGTAAGCTGTTGTGGGATGAAGCTATCAATAGATCATTGTGGGATGAATTTGTCTTCAGATCATAACCTTGGTCATTATCATTCTTATAATATATTTCCGATAAACAGGCATCAACTCAATTGCTTATACAAATATGAAATAAAATTATTTTGTTTATAAGTCACGTGATCAAACTTCACGCGGTATAAAAAGAGCGTTAGAAAAATTTCTTTTTATTGATGGCAACTTGGCCGAGTGGTTAAGGCGAAAGATTAGAAATCTTTTGGGCTCTGCCCGCGCAGGTTCAAATCCTGCAGTTGTCGTTATTTTTTTGTTTTCATTTCTTTTTGAAATTTTGTTGGGTTTTCAACATCTATTGACACTATTCTGAAGCTCATCTATTATTTTTGTCATTTTACCCCATCCCATGTGAGATTTACGTTTTATAGCGATAATAATATATTCTTTTTCTAAAATTATAATTTATTATTCTCTTCCTGAAGGATATTTGGAAGTCTTTCTCTATTACCACTAGTTATATAGGATTTATTTTCTTGTCTTATTGTAGCAAAAGAGACGCAATACAAACCCAAAGATATAACAGCTTTCTCTAGTCCCAGTTCCCTGCTTCCAACTAATACCCTTGTAAACCCTTATTGAAACTGCGTCACTATCATCCTGTACGAGGATGAACAAATTTCGTTTTTTGGTTTCAAAATTGTCATGAAAAACTTTTTGAAATTTTTCACTTTTTGTATATAAGAGAGAGAGAGCATACATAATATTCTGAATAAAACAAATTATTATCTTCTTACCGAAAAGAGTCAGGATAAATATTTTATGGATGAGAGAATATATGGCTATACATTATGATTTGCATATTACATGTATGTAGAATGGAAGGCTCCATTCTATCTGTAATGTATTTTTGCCTGATTGCTCTCATCGATGTTTATCATTTATCCCATCACTGGAATGATCTTTAACAGAAGTAAGGGAGTCTCGATTTTTGAAATCTTTTTCAACGATTCCGTTATGATACTACCGTTCCTAGAATAATAATCAAGAAGTCTATACATATTTCCCGTACGAAAATGTTGATCATGTTTTTTTCACAAGGTCAACATTGTATGTTTTAAAATTTATTGCATATTCAGAGATGAATATGGGAAAGGTACTTTCTTAACATTTTCAAATTGTATATTCGTAGTAATATTTTATAATTAATGCCCAATGTCGTATTCTTGTTATGTTATGCGTTTACGTAATTTTGGCACCCATCAAAATTCATAGAATTATGCAGATAAAGGGAAACTGCTCTTCTTCTTACTACTCATCTTGATTTCTGTCGAAATCAAAAGGAGCAGCAACTTTTCAATATGGGCACCGTCTCTGTGAGAGATTTGCATTTATTTTACCGTACAGGTTTCACGATGATTTTTTTTTGGGCAAAATAATACCATTTTTTTTTTCTCTCATAACAATTAGGTAACGAATGATACATTTTCAATATATAAATCAATGTTGGAAATAATAATTTCTTCGCTAAGAGAGGAGATATATTGGTTAATTAGTATATTCCTTATCTCAACAACTTAATTAAGTGTTTTCTATACTCATCCACAGACAGCAACCATTGTGCTCTGATTCAAGATGATGTCTCCAATTAGTCAAATGAATAGACCGGAACATACTCCATACCCAAAGCTTTCCACCACTCAGATCGAAGAGAACGTTCTTCCTCAATTGAATCAATGGGCTCTATGTAATGGTTTGATCATGGCCGACAAGGATAATGCCAGTAAAGCTACTGTTGCACCAACTACTGTCTTCCCAACTCCTATTCCAGCCAAGGTATTCGAGAACGCGAAGACTCTGCAAAAGACTTACAATCAATTGTACGCCCAAGTTTCAAACTCTGATTGGTTGATGGAAGAAAGTGCTAAGCTTACCCATTCCGATCCTGAGTTTACTGGTAAACTTTACGATATGGCCAAGAAATGTGACTCTAAGCAAACTTTGAAACTAGGTTTATTTAGATCCGATTACTTGATCGATAAAAGTTCTGAACAAATTAAACAAGTCGAATTCAACACTGTGTCTGTGTCTTTCGCTGGTTTATCTACCAGAGTTGGTGAACTACATTCTTTCTTGAACAGTTTGGGTGCGTACGATTCCACTGGTGAGATGAAGATGTTTTATGAAGGTATGGGTGAATTACCTGTCTCTGAATCATCTGTCTTCATGCCAAGGGGTCTAGCTCGTGCTTTCACCATGTATCCATCCATGAATTCCGAAACCAAGAAAGAAAAGGCTGCTATTGCTTTTATCGTTGAACCAAACGAAACCAATTTATTCGATCAAAAAGTAATTGAATTCAATTTGCTGAGATTATACGGTATTAAGAGTATCAGATTAACTTTTGAAGAAGCTCTAAAGGATCTGGAATACAGTACATTCGATGACAACAAGAGAATTATTCACAAGAAGACTGGTAAAGAAATCGGTGTCGTCTACTACAGAACTGGGTACACCACTGGTGATTACTATAACGAATCCTGCTGGAAAGCCAGAGAGTTCTTAGAAAACTCCTTTGCCATTAAAGCTCCAACTTTAGATATTCAACTGGCTGGTTCTAAGAAAGTTCAACAATTGTTGACTCAAGATGAAATTTTAGACAAATTTATTGACGACGAAGCCACTAAGAAAGAACTTGTCAAGACTTTTGTAAAGATTTATCCATTAGATGATTCTAAACTTGGTAAAGAAGGTAAGAAATTGGCTCTAGCTTGTACCTCTAACAATGCTAAATATGTATTGAAACCACAAAGAGAAGGTGGTGGCAACAATATTTACAAAGAAGAAATTCCAAATTTTTTGAAAACTATTGATGAAAGCGAATGGGATTCTTATATCTTAATGGAAATGATTGACGTAAAGGCTAGCACTGAGAACTATCTAGTTAGAGATGGTAAGCTAACCAAAGAACCTGTTATTAGTGAACTAGGTATCTATGGTACCATCCTATTTGACAAGGATTCTATCCGTTCCAACGAATATGCTGGTTCCTTATTAAGAACAAAATTGAGTTCTTCTAATGAAGGTGGCGTCGTTGCAGGATTTGGTACTGTTGACAGCATGTGTCTAGTATAAATATGTTAATATATATTTGAATATCAACGCCCTAATTTAATGTAAAGTAAAAAGATTTTTTTATTATTATTATCAAAATGAATTATGTCATAAGATATATTAGTAGCATTGTAAGTACATGCGAGGTATAAAATAAAAGTAAATTAGATTAAAAAAACAAACTCATGGATTATTGTTGTTTAGAACGTATTTTATCTTGTTCAGCCAAATGTTCTATACTCCATAAGGCTGCACCAACAACGTTACCAATCATTGTGAAGACAGAAAATATCGGTAACATCTCTAACACGCCTGTGGACATCCCCATATATATGAATGATATCAAATGTTTATATTTATATTGCATCGCCTGTTCACGATTGAGATTTTTCATATTACAAAGATAATATTGTACTAAGGAAAAACTTCTCTTAACTGAGGACAACTGATTATTTAATAAAGGTCCCAGAATAGGTACTAATGATATTGTAAATAATATAGATTTCCAAAGGAAAGATCTAATCATCTCAGCTCCTCTTACATATATTTGTAAAGTAGGATCATACTTCATACTCTTTAAAGGTTCGAACTCATGTTTTTGTCTTAATTGAGATAATAGTGTTTCATCAAAAGTTTCAACTGTAATTCTAAAGATATGTTCTTTCAAATTTGGTGATACAATATGTTTTGTAACAAAAACGGTAAATTGATTGGACAACATAATCCATTGAACATGTAATATGACTAACCCCATAGGACCTACAGTAATTACTCCCAAAGTTATCAACGGTAATAAAATCAAATATAAGGACAATGCAATAATGAAAAAAATAATAGAATAGCATGTAGTTAATAGAAACAGATATTTCCAATAAATTGGTTTCGTGACAATGAAAAAGAGACCCTGTAGATAGGAAAAAAGAAGATTTCAACAGTGATACCATTAAATGTTAGTACAATAAACAAATAGAAACAATGGAACTTGAAGGGAGTTACATAAAAAGAAAAACACGTACTTTAAATGGATAAAAAAAAGAAGGATTAACAAAATATGGTCCGTTACTTAATCCTTTCATGGATAATTGAAATTTTTCCGTATACATTCTCAAAACAACAACCCATATTGCAGGTTGTAATTGAGATGGTTCATTTGTTGAAGGAATTACTATACGGGACTCTGAGACAACTTCTGTGTCTCTAGTATGACTCAAAATTTCTATCCCGCTCATTATGGAATGATAACGTTTGGTCGGTGTAATATAGGAGAAAGAATACACTTTGAGTGGTCCATCCAAGTAACAAAACTAATTTAATGTTTATAAAATTTGAATAATTTATACTTTTCCTTAAATTAGACTTCAAAGATCAAGGGAATGTCACAAAAAAGGATGTTAAATAAAATGTATTCCGTCCATTAGTCACATGACTTTCGGAGTTAAATATCCTTGCGCGGGTAATTGTTTTCCCTGAAACGGAGAAAAACCATGACTGTAAAAAGATAAATTTCGTTGATTTAGTACCAATAACAATATAATATGTATATCAGATACATCGTACAATATATTGAAAGTCATGCGATAGTATAAAAATAATATAGTTGAGTGTGATATTAGACTCTTCGGATGGAATCTCATTTCAAAATGAAACTTATGGAATCCCAAACATACTTGTCAGGTTCTAGCCTCATATCCTGACAGCAAACTACATAGCTGTTGTAATGAAGCAAAATTAAAAATAAACAGTTAACGATTATTAATACGAATTTACCCCCTTCCGCCCAATTGTCGAAACCGAAGATAGTACCTTTATCCTTATCCTCACCACTACACAACGTACTATATACTCTAAATATACCTGTTCAAACATATCTCTTGGTAATACTGGCATTACTGTCCATTTTGCGAAGAGTCAGGTTGTGTTGCCCTTCCACATGGGAAAGGTCACATAAAATGATTAACCCCCACCATCTGTCACCCCACAGAAACTGCAGCAGCATCCCGGACATATCCGGTTTTTTGGCGGTCCAAAAAATTTTTCCGAAAGAGAAAAGGAGAAGATAAATTTCACCGCCACAGAAACTGCAGCACAACACTCACACCAATTTTTTCTCTCTGCTTTTGCTTTTCGGCCGACGCGATGGCCGAAGAACTCAAAATGGCGATTCTTGTTTCTTCTTTCAACTAAATTTTTTCTTTTCTCTTTGCAGATGGAATGGATAGAATAAAAGAAATGATGAGACATAATGAGAGAGGAAGGAGAGATGCGGTTTGTAAATTTGTGATATTCCATTGTATTGAATATTTACCCACTTATCTGGCTTATTGTCTTCTTCTTTTTTTTTTGGTTGATGAATAACTTATAGGAAAGTAGTTTTGGCACAGGTTATTATTTATATTATATTATCTTCTGTTCCTCTTTTTTATTTTACTTTATTTGTTCATCATAATATCTTTTATATTTGACGAACTGTAGTATTACTCAAATACACACCTGACTCTTACTATTCATCCACTGTACTCGTTCATATTAATAAATATAACAACAGAATAGTAATTTCTTTTGTTTTATTATTGATATGATTTCAGCTAAATCTAATCATAAACAGATCTCAAACGAGAAATCGCCATTAGGTACTACAATAACCACATCAAGCATAAACGAATCATCTAGTTCAAGTCTACAATCAAGATTCACCATGTCGTCATCATCAGGAGATGCATTAGATACCACAGAACAGATCACTAATCCACATAAATTGTACGCCATCACTAATGAATCTACACATGCATATTCTTATAATCCATTATCACCAAATTCCCTAACAGTCAGATTAAATATATTAAAGAGAACTTTACAAGTATTGATAAAAAATCCAGATATGTTAAGAGAACCATCTCAAGTAGATAATCATCATCATCATAATAATCATAACCATACAAGACATAATACGGAGTTGTTTAATGGGAACCATAGAATAGCGACATTGAATGCATTTGTAAACAATACCCAAGGAAATGATCCTATTACTCTGGGAACCATCAATGGTTCCGGTTCCTTAAATGGCTCTTCAGGTGCCTCCACACTTGTATTTAAACCACCTATTGGAAGAAGATCCATATCGTCATTAGCATATATACGTTCCGAAGAAGAATCTGAGGATTCTGATACTGAAACATTTATTAGTTCTGTAAGAGAACCTCCATTAAAACCAACACTATATCAAAATAAAGAAGCAAGTGACTCATCAGAATTGATTCAAACTCAAAGAACAGAATTATCAGACTTATTACAATTTTTAAATGAAACATTAGAAAAAAATACTTCATCAAAGGCCTCCGATTTACATCAATTATCCCTTTTGAATATCAATAAAGTATTCAATTCTGCCATGAATGACCAAACAACTACTTTACACATGAAAAAGACTTTATTAGATAGTTTGGCCGAACCATTTGTTGAACATATGGAACCTTATGTTGGACATAATATGATAATTGAGGATAAGATTCGTAATATTATTAATGCATTTACTTCCGCGAAGAATTCTCATTCAATGGCCATATTTACCGCAGAACAGGATTATCCATGGTCATTTAAATCTGCCAACGATTTGACTTGCTTGAATTTTGGTGTAAGTAAGAAGACCATTAAGATTCTAACTTTATTAGACTTGATCCATTTGGATGCCAGGGACTTCGTCATAGCGAAGTTGACAAGTCTTGATATAAGAGATAATGATATGGTAATGACGGGAGAAATTATTCCTACCATCTCTAACGGCCAATTATCTTGGAGTTCATTATGGATTAAAAAGAAAAATGACATGTTGGTTTGTGTCTTTGAAAATGTTCCTTGTGATTTCATGGATTTATCCTTAGATTATAATAATGGTTTCAAGATTAAAAAAATACATAATGGTGACAACAATAATTTGTTAATTCAATCTTCAACGATACCGACTCTTGAACAAGTAAATTTAATGAATATTAACGAGAAGAATCAATTAAATACCGCATATTTCAGTAAATCATTGAATAACTTAATCGAATCTGGGATAGAAGAATATCACGATGATGATCCAGAAGAGTTAGCCATGATCGTGGCTAAAGAAATTAATTCAAAAAGATATTTCACTTTGAACCATTTATCATCTAATATCCCATGCGCCATCGCAGCTTCAGTGTTAAATGATTCTTTGAAGTTGAAAGTTCATAGTCTACCTTATCAATCAGGGTTGTTTATCCTAAATATGGATAATAATGATCAACAATATAAAATGGTAAGTTTTAACAAATCCATTTCGAAGAATTTATTTGGTTATCGTTATAATGAATTGATTAATGAACCAATTACCAAGATAATACCCCATTTTAATGAAATTGTTCAATACATTACCGAAAACTACCCATCTCTAGATATTAGATCTAATGATAATGAGGGTCTTATCCTCACCGAGCATTTCTTTAGAAAGACACAATCTAGGATGGCTGGTAATCCTCAAGGTTTCTATACTTCTATCGGTATAGATGGCCAACACAAGGATGGCTCTTTTATTAAGATAGATATCCAATTACGTGTCATCAATGGTCATATCCTGTCCCTGTGGCTAACCCACTCAAGAGATGTTATTTTTAATGAATATAATACTATCCCATCTCAATTGCATATAATGGAACAAGAACAAGAAGAAAACTTTCAAACGTTAATGAAGGAATTAACACTAGGTGACGATTACCCAGAAAATGAAACAATTATCGAAGATATCAAAGAGGAGTCTGGTGAAGATGAAATTATAGATCAATCTGCAGAAGCCTCCTCTTCTATAGCTGATACCATGAGAGAAAGTGATGAAGGGTTCGAAATGAGAGTTAGAGTTGAAATTGCCAGAAAGACTGTTGTCACTGACAAATCAAATTTTGTTAACTCTAATTCTTTCAGACTTGACGAGGACAAGATAAACACTCCTTTACAACCTCAAGAATACCCAAACTTAGCTGCAATTGGTACTAATAGAAGGACCACCAAATTTTCTGATTTTAGTATAGTCAGAAAGCTAGGTGAAGGTGCGTATGGTAAAGTTCATCTTTGTATCCATAACAAAACCAAAAAATTAGTAATAATTAAGTCTATCGTGAAAGAGAGAATTCTAGTTGATACCTGGGTTCGTGATAGACAATTGGGTACTATCCCATCTGAAATTGATATTATGGCCAAGTTTAATAATGATCCTCATGATAACATTCTTAAGATCCTTGGGTTTTTCGAAGACGATAGTTATTATTACATTGAAATTGAAAGACATGGTGGAGAACTTGGTTGTGTGGATCTATTTGATTTAATCGAATTCAGACAGAAAATGACTGAACATGAATGCAAACTGATTTTCAAACAAATTGTATTAGCCATAAAGCACATGCATGACCATGGAATTGTCCATAGAGACATCAAGGACGAAAATATAATTGTTGACACCTACGGTTTTGTAAAGTTGATTGATTTTGGTTCAGCAGCCTATGTGAAGAGTGGTCCCTTTGATGTGTTTGTTGGTACAATAGATTACGCTGCACCTGAAGTTCTAAATGGGAACCCATACAAAGGTAAACCCCAAGATATATGGGCTATCGGTATCTTATTATATACTATGATATTCCATGAAAATCCATTTTATAATGTCGATGAAATACTTGAAGGAGAACTGAGATTCAACAGCGAAAAGATAATCAGCAAAGAATGTAAGTCCTTAATCCAGAGAATTCTTAATCGCGACATCGATAGTAGACCAGATATCGATAATATTATAACCTCTGAGTGGTTAAAAGATTGCATGACATAGAAGTAATAATGAAAAAATAAAATAATGTACGTATATTTTGTCATTATTAGTATTATGTCCAAAGATATACCTATACAAAGATCCAAACATATTTAGCATACTAGTTTCATAAATACCCTATTTAGAAATATTTTTGTAACCTTAATATAAATAATTAATGACATATAAATTTAAAATATCAAGGAAAACTTTGTAATGAAAGTTTTGTATTCCAATAATATGTATGCTCTCCTTTCCATTGAAATTGTCTAGTTTAGCTCTGAAAGTGAGTCGCTTTCGGTTTTAATTTTCAAGCTAAATTTTAAAGGAGAAGACCAATAAGTCATCTATTTCATGACAATGTAAATATAGTCAATCTAAAGAGAGCTCAGTGTAATCAGGAACAGGGGTTACAATAAACAATCAAACCAGCCTGATCTACATATGACCATGCTAGATATGTCTGACAACACCAGTTGCAGTGTATCGCAAGAGATCACTCCACAAGGGTTTCTCTCCGATGGAGAAACATTACCAGAATCTGTAAGATCTCTGTTGAACGACGACATGTTTAAGGATATTAAACAGGTCCATCATGATAAGATATCTGATAACCGTGATTGTAAATACCAAAAATGTCTCTCTTTATTTATAAGAGGTGATATTAAAGGATGTTTAGAGAGTATGGTAGAAAATGGTTTGTTATCTGAAGAAACTTTGAGTGATGATGTGGAAGTATACGATCTGTATTTAACTGCATGTAATGAAATATTGAATTTTCAGGACCTTGGAGTTACTCTAAAGAATATTGTCAGGGATACTTACTCAGCTAAAGTCGAATCTCTTAAAATGGTAGATCATTATGCTTCCGATATGGAGAAAGTAATGGAATTCTGGGATAAATATTTTAATAATTGTATCAAGACGATACCTATACGACGTGATCCAGAATTTTCAATGTTTTTACAAACTGAATTGAAACTGACATTGTCAAAAAGTGCTGGCAGGATATATATGAATGGATCAAATGGAGTTACAATCCCTACTCTATTGTATTTCAAGAAATTGGTTCATTTATATATATTCAAATTGGAGATTGAAAATATGGGAAGTAAGCGGAATGTTAAACTTTATCAGAAACTATGTTCTTCGATTCCTCACCTTTCTGAGATTTTAACCGACAATAGTATGAACGGCAAAGGGAATTCATACGAGTCAACTATCTTAGCTCAGCTGGAACCCCCACTTGAAAAGAAGACCCCTACACCGCAAATTGGTAATCACCAAGTCAAGAATTTCCAGAATCATGTATATTCCAAGGAAACGGATGCTAATATCACAAAAGAATCTCTAAGATCAGTTGATAATGATGAATCCGAACCGTTCAATGTTAAAACCAACATACTTACCTACATCAAGAGCAACCAATATATCCAACATATCATAAACAACCACAGATTCAATGCTATTATTAACCACATCGCTAATATCAAAGAACACCCTCAGACTATAATCCTAGCCTCAATAGCTTTAGCTGTCGTTCTTCGTTACGCTCATCGCCGTATTCGTTACGTACTTCGCAACTTCCCGGCGCTTTTAAACAAGCTGTTGCCCTACCTTACAGAGTTCCTAAGCTTACTTACAACTACTTGAACACACCCCAAATGGCATTAGTAAGGTACCCCAGGAGCTACTCGTAACGATGCTGGGTCTCCTTTTCTTCTGCCTGTCACTAGACACGTTGGATGGGGTTACCCGGATTACCCGCGAAAAATCTGAGAAAGGGAAGCCTGAGGAGGAGGAGAAAGCGAAACTTGGTGAACTTAAACTAAATGAGGCAGACAGAAAGAGAGAGAGAGGGCCGTGTTGACAGTTGCGAAGATGTTGTCCCTTTGTAAGGTTAACAATCATCAAAAGGTTGATTCTTAAAGGGGAGGGGGAAAACCTGAACAAGACCCTCAAATTTATGTAAATAATTGTATAGGATAGCTTCATATATTTGCACACAAGTACATAGATACAACGGTACCTAACTTATCCCTCATTTATCTTTTTTTTAAAAAATAAACTAACCCAATCCATTAGAAAGGAGAAGGTCAAAAAGAAAACAAACGGTAATATAGCTTACCTCAGAGTTAAAATCATATATATATATATAATATAAACGTTACAATAAAGGAGAATATAAGAATGTCTGCAGTTGACACAGAAAATAATAACAAAACAGCCGACGGTAACGATGTTTACCCATTGGCTTTGCTTATGGACGAATTGAAGCATGATGATATTTCTAATAGGGTGGAAGCCATGAAAAAACTTGATACAATTGCTATTGCTATGGGTCCTGAAAGAACAAGAGACGAACTGATTCCATTTTTGACTGAAGTTGCTCAGGATGATGAAGATGAAGTGTTTGCTGTATTGGCTGATGAATTAGGGAATTTTGTTCCTTTCGTTGGTGGTCCAGAACATGCCACGATACTATTACCTGCATTGGAAATTCTAGCATCTACCGAAGAGACCCTAGTTAGAGACAAAGCCGTCGCTTCTTTGAATAGTATTGCATGCGAATTATCCGAAGAACAGATCTTGAATGATTTCATTCCTTTGATTGAACATCTAGCCGCAGCGGATTGGTTTTCTTCAAAAGTTTCTGCTTGTGGGTTGTTCAAATCTGTCATTGTCAGGATAAGGGATGATACTTTAAGAAAGAACCTATTGGCTCTTTATTTACAATTAGTACAAGATGACACTCCAATGGTGAAAAGAGCTGCAGCCAAGAATTTGCCTACTTTGATTGATTTATTAAGACAAAATCCAAATCTATCTAATGATGTCGATTGGGATTTCATCTCTAATATGTTTCAAAAGATCATTAGTGATAGTCAGGATTCTGTGAAATTTCTTGCAGTTGATTGTTTGATTGCGATCTTGAAATTCTTTAACACAAAGAACGATGATGTCCATTTTAAAGATTTATTGACATCTGCTGTGAAATTAAGTACTGATGAAGCCTGGAGAGTACGTTATATGGCTGCAGACAAATTTGAAACTTTGGCTTCTCAATTTGAAGGTCATAACGAATATTTAACAGAATTATTACCACCTTTCTTAGGTTTATGCGAGGATAATGAAAGTGATGTAAGGAAAGCCATTGCCAATGAAATCCCAGGGTTTGCTGTGTTGTTTAAGGATCAACCAAACGTTATCCTAACTAAAATTTTACCAGCCGTACAAAATCTAAGTATGGATGAAAATGAAACTGTTAGAGCTGCTCTTGCTTTAAAAGTTACGAATTTGGTAGAATTAATAACTAAAGATGAAGCTATTGAAAATTTGTTGCCTATATTATTAAACATGTTAAAGGATGAATTCCCAGATGTTCGTTTGAACATTATTGCTAATTTGAAGGTTGTTAATGACGTAATAGGTATTGATCTATTATCAGAATCATTATTGCCTGCCATTACAGAATTGGCTAATGATATCAACTGGAGAGTTAGATTGGCCATCATTGAATATATTCCAATCCTAGCTGAACATTTAGGTGTTCAATTCTTTAACCAGCAATTGAGTGATTTATGTCTATCATGGCTATGGGATACAGTTTTCTCTATCAGAGAAGCTGCTGTTAAAAATTTAAAAAAATTGACTGAGATCTTCGGCCCAGATTGGTGTCGTAATGAAATCATATCTAGATTATTAAAATCAGATTCACAATTATTGGAAAATTTTATCTACAGATTCACATTATTGTCAGCTCTAACTGCTCTAGTGCCTGTTGTCTCTGAAGATACTGTGACGGAACAAATCTTACCATTTGTCAAACATTTGGCTGATGATGCTGTTCCTAATATTAGATTTAACGTGGCAAAATCGTATGCCGTGATCGTAGAAGTATTGAGTGTTCATAAGGATCAATACGATGATATTATCAACGATTCGATATTATCATCACTTAAATCATTATGCGAAGATTCCGACGTTGATGTTAGATATTTTTCTAACCAAAGTCTAGAGAAATGTAACAAACTTCTAAACCTATAATTTTTAAATGTCACGAAACACCAAACACTTTATATATAGATCCATATGTAGAGTCAAACCATCAAATCAAAACTTAATATACAAATACACAAATTATATCTTTATTATCGTGAACACTATCATTTGAGTTCTCTCCCCTGCATCTTAGTATTATAAATAGCAACTGCCAATATACATTAAAAATGTAATATATTACTAATTTACTATTTACCACCTTGCACTACTAGCATTACAAACTTTGTTGGCCAAACATATATCACATCTTCTAATTTTCGGGCCACAAATAATTTGGCCAAATCCAACAAGGATAGTATTAAAATCGTACCATAGTTCTCGTGGTAACCATTTTTCCACAGAGACCCTTGTCTGTTCAGCTGTATGACATATCTGTGGGTCGACCCATTTCCAGAGTCTACATAGCCGATGTACATGTACATCAACGCAAATTCCGTCAACCAAACCCCATGATTTTTGAAGTGCAAGATAGCCAATCTTTGGACCAACTCCTGATAAACTTGTCATTCCTGAAATTGTCTTTGGAACATCACCGTCGAAGCTTTCTTCTAGTTTATGTACTGTCTGCTCAATATATAAAGCTTTCCTCTTATAAAACCCAGTGGGCTTAATCAATTGTTCCAATATGGACCGTGGAACCCTAGACAAGGAAGACAAAGAGATTCCCAGAGGATCCTTCAAATCATCAAAACAATAACTCATTATGTTATGCATAGCCTTCGTTACAGTCTCATCTTTAGTCTGTGATGCAAGGATCAAACTAATCAGCAGTTGTAAGCGGTAATCTACGGGTCTCACTTGACTCCGACTAATTCCGAACTGTTTAGACACCAGCAGGGGGATTCTGGGACATCCCATTGTATCTACAGGTGTAGCCAACATCTGAGATCTCATCTTCCGAACTCGTGAGAATATAGACAAAAAATTACCTGGTACACCTTCATTATTTTGTAATTGTGAAACAGTTTCCTTAGATAACGGCCGATCCCATTGTTTCGGATCATCGTTAGTGATACGATCCATTCTATCAAAATATTCGTCACTGGACATTATCTTTATCGCACCAATGTCTACGCACGACACATAATTGTCTTGTTCTGTCGCTGATAACGTTCCTGTTATCTTCTTGCTCGGAAAATATCTTGAGGTTATCATCCCATCCCCATTATCTACCTCGTTATCGTCCAACTTCACCTCCACGTGCATCAACTTCCGTCTTTTCCGTGACATAGCACCCATCTCATAATGCAACAGACACACAGTAGATCTATAGCAACCAACTTCAACAGGACTTTCTCTTCTTCGTCCCAGAGCAAGAAAACTTTTGTTCTTTAAAATAAAAATAATAAAATTTTTTCAGTTTCTTGTGAAAAAATGCGTGCGGCGTTGCAGGTTCACCACCACTTATCGTATTATATAAGGGAAAACAAACAAAAATTGTCTTTTTCTGGTTCCAAAATTTTTTTATTTCATTTTATTGAAGTATTTCTTTTTGTTACTGAAGGGAACTAGAAGAACAGACAGAGAGAAATATCCTGATATATATATTTATATAGAGGAATTACTTATCGTGTTTTTGACTGTTACTGCAATACCTGTCTAGAACGTATCCTCGAGAAAAATTGAAGAAGGGGCGTCCAATTGGTACAAGAATAACGAGATACTGGTTGTAGATAACTTCGAACTAATTAAAAAAAGTAAAAAACACAGCTGCTCTGTGAGTAATAATTTAAAGTTCTGTTGCCATCATATATTATCATTGATTTCAATTGGTAAGATTTAACAATTAGAACCATCTGCTAATAATTAAAAAAACTATGAGTGCTTTTTGTCGTCGATTTATACCTGTGAAACCGGTTACTTCATGGGGTGCAAACAAGGGTAAACTAAGGGAATTGGGATTACCTGGTGGTCAGGTTACTAAGAAGGAGATAGATAATAATAGGTTCACTATGTTAACTTATAATATTCTTTCACCCGCATATATGTGGCCGCAGGTATATACTTACGTTCCAGAACAATACAAAGATTGGAGATACAGACATAATTTATTGGAGAGAGAATTATTTCAAACTTATAAATCTGATATTATGTGCTTACAAGAGTTAACTATCCGTGATTATAATACTTTTTGGAAAAATAATTTTCTGGAGAAATATAAGATGGGTTCGGAGTATATTTCAAAGACTGCTCCAAATTATTGGAAGGGTGAAAAGGATGAATTAGATGGTGTTGGAATCTTTTATAATTTGGAAAAATTTGAATTCATTCATTCTACTGGTATTAAACTAAGTGAATATTTAAACAACTTTAATAAACATGAACTAGGATTTCTAGCAAAGAAAAAAATGGACTTAACGGATGGTTCAGGGAAAGTTGTCGGTGCAAGTAATTTATTAGATGTATTGAAATCAAAGAATCAAGTATGTCTCTTTGTTTCCTTAAGACATAAACCCACTGGTACCGCCTTTGTTGTTATTAATACTCATCTTTATTGGAAATACGATGATGTGAAGTTGTCTCAATGTATGGTCATTATGAGGGAATTAGACAAAATCATAAACAAGATTAAAGAAAACCACAAGAAAGAAGGTCGTCCAGATCAACAGATCAAGATTCTCTTCACTGGAGATTTGAACTCTACTGGTGATTCATTAGTGATAAATTTCTTAAAGGGTCAAATACTTAACACGAACAGTCTTAATATGTTGAATCCGATGCGTACAAACTTGAATCATTGTGTTTACGATGACATAGTAAAAGAAAATCTCTTTGATTACACTTGTTACTCAGGCAAATTAAAAGGTATATTTGATTATATCTGGTATCATGATACAGATTTCCAATTAACAAAGATTCTAAGTGGGAAAGAAGTTACGGAAGAACTGGAGACTCATCATCAGCATGGTCTACCTAACGAAACCCATCCCAGTGACCACATTCCACTAGTCGCAGAGTTCGAATTACTATGAGGTAGCACATCATCTATGATGAACAAAACCTGCTATTATACAATCTTATTTGTTGTCACTGTTGCTCTTCAATCGATTCGATTCCACCAAACTCTTTTTTGTTTCTTAAATTTTCTTTTTCTTTTTCTCGCTGAAAAATTTTGCCAGCGAAGAAAGGAAGAAAAAATATCAAAATGAGTTGAAAAAGAGTACACAGAACATATAAGTTAGTGGTTTGATGATTTAAGCAATAGATAGCAAAAGAACAGACAAGATTGGGAAGAATAGATATTCAGTTGAAAGAAAGTTTTACTTCCTTCAATTAGTGGCCCAATAAAAAGTCAGAGATTTCTACTATTAGTGAGAGACTACAATAAAATTACTGAAATAATTAAAAACAATAAAATATGCAGAAACCAAAACAGTACTCATCTGATATTTCTAATGATGCAAACATGATGGCTCATCCAATGTTCCAGCATAATCAGCAGCCACAACAGCAGCCACAACAGCCGCAATCACAGCAACAATCACAACCACAACAGCAACAGCAACAGCGACAGATGAATCAGGGACAACGTACGAGTTACGACTCAAATATCAACATGGTAAACCCTGTCCCTATTACATTCTCTGATAAAGGTTCCAGTTTCGAGGATCCAGTAACTATGCATGCAAGACTAAAACTTGATTACATGAAATCCTTCCAGGATGACTCTCATTTCTATCCAGAATTCCCAAATCCAAATGTTCCTGTTGTACCAAATCAATACAGTTCTCATCCATCTATGAACAATTTCAATAATATTCAGTTACAAAATCAAAACCAACCACAACAACCTCAACAGCACATGTTTAGTTCTGATCAACAAAGTTCGTTCAATAGATCAAACACTCCAAATAATGTGAATTATCTGCATCAAAAGCAATACAATCAAAAGTTGAATGACAGGGAAAATTTATTATCCATATTAGCGCAAAAGAGCTTAGAAAAGCAACAACATCAATTCCAACAACAACAACATCTAAAACAAAACAAAAGACCTAATAGTCAACATTATTACCAGCATCAACAACAAGGTGACCCATACTTGGTTAACTGAATGATTCTTTTTTTTTACATAGAATACCATCATGTCCCATTTCTTTTTATTTTCATTTCTTCGCCCACACTCCTTTATTATCATTATTTCATGTTAAAAGTTGTCGTTATGATCGTTCCTCGTATTTTCTACAATTTTATCATTATTATTGTTTTCAATTATCATAAATATTTAAAGACTCTATTTCTCTAATCGATCATACAAATTCAATTCATCATATTATTTATTTTTTATCATAACAGAAATCTAATGCTGATTTTAAACTCCCCGTTGTCTAAATTCATTTTCGTTTTGCATCCACACTCAACTTTATATATATTATATATAGATGTAGCAATAGTAACAATATAGAATATCAAAAACAAACAAACACCTACAGCAAGAAGTTTTATACCTTTTTGAAATTTAACAAATTGTTCTCAAATTCATAATCTTTCAAATTTCTGAATATAATGTACAATGAAATTTTATTTTTTATCTTATGTCTTACTCATAAATATGTAATGATGAACTATTATTTATTTACTTCTCACTGGTTTCATTTTGAGCCTTTTTGTATGCAATAGAACGTTTAGTGACTCTACCAGACTTTGATCTTTGTTTCTTTCTTTTCAAATGAGATACTTTCTCACCCTTTGTGGCTCTTAGACCTTCAATGGTCAATTGTTTACCTAATGTAGCTTTATCGGCTTTACCAAGAACTCTACCGGCTCTACCCATCTTTGTCCTTTGAGATTCATTCAATTTATCAAAATTTTTACCCTTGGAATGACGTGCATCTGAGGCATTCTTTTCTTTTCTCATATTCTTACATCTAGTCACACGTAATTTTCTACCCTTTTTATTCTTAGTAGCATTGACAGAGATCATTGGCTTACCATTTAATAATAATGCTTTGTTAACACTTTGTAATTCATAAAATTGAACATAAGCAAAACCTTTACCCATATTCGTGATGGAGTCTCTGATGATACGAACATATTCAATTTCTCCACAGTTACCAAAATGTTTCCACAAGGATTCTTCATCTTCTTCAAAATCAAGATTCCCAACAAAGATAGAACGTTGCTTGTCATGAGGGGCTGGATGAATAACAGAATCGACTCTTAAATGACGGTTTTCAAAGACTGTAGCGTTCAATTTCTTAAGTAATGGTCTAACAGAATCTTTTTCCTTATAGACAATATAAGCATTAACTGCTTCTCTAGAGTCATGCAATTTTTGCTGAGCGAACGCAACTTTTCTTGGTAAAGCTTCCTTGAAAGAAATAGATCTAAATCTAACACTTTCAATAACGTATAGTTTCTTCTTATTTTTAATTTCTTCTTCATCTTGGTCCTCCTCATCTTCCTTAGGGTTTGGATCTGTACTAAATAATTTCTTGAATGACTTGAATTTATCTTTAGAAGTAATGACTTCGTTTGTTACATTACCTACAAAAACAGTTCTTTCAGCTTTTTCTAACTCATCTTCTTTCAAATCCACTTTCTTAGCCTTTTCTGCATGTTTAGTCTTAGTAGCCTTTTCATCAGAATCACTAGCATTCTCATTATCTTTATCCTTCTTATCATCATCCATTATCTTGGCGAAGTACTTACCTTCCAAATCGTCATCACCTTCACCATCTTTTTTCTTTTGTTTCTTTGGAACTGGTTCCTCCCCTCTACTATCTTCTTTGTCATCTTCTTTCTTTTGGTCCTTCTCTTTTTCTTCCCCAGTGTTCTTTCTCTTTTTCTTAATACTTGGTAGGATAGTTCTTAATTTTGTCTTGATAGAGACGGTATCGACCGCATTACTCTTTTGATTAAAGATATCATTAACATTAGATTCAACATTTTTGGAATCAACATTACCAAAAAGATTATCAATCGAAGACATGATAATAATTGCGTAAAGAGAAGTGAATTGGTGTTAGTTATTTTATTTACACAACTGCTGACTAATAAATAACTGTATAAACAGACCCTTTTAAAGAAGTTATGAGATCAGTGATCCATTTCTATAAAAATGGGTTATTACCAAAGTGATGAGATGAGATGAGATGAGTGACAAAAAGTGAAAAGAAAAATTTTCAATTGAATCGGTCACGTGCTCGAAATTAGTTTTGGAAGTAAACGTTGCTAAATACCATGTACTGCCGTAGTTTTACATATATATCTGATCATATTACTAGTCATAGAATGAGTAGAATCATCAATTGAACCTAAAGTCTATTGAACAATGGTACTATTCTAGAACTAATATAGAATTGTAGAAAATTGATTTTGATTTTGATTTTGAAATTTGGTCTTCTTTATTCATGACCATAGTTATGAGATAAGATTATAAGTAGTAGTAGTATATATATTATATAGTTAAAATAAAAGACTGGATGTTTCATGGACTGGGGTTTTAGATATGAGGATAACGTAAAAATTTATTTTTTTCATTCTTGATTGTATTTTTTTAATCATATTATAAAGGGAATGAATAAAACACAACGGTAAAAATAAAAAACAAATAAATCATATAGTCATCTCTCATTATAACCATGATATCAAACCCATGCAATAAAGTTGTCTAATGTAATAATAATTTTGGATAAAAAATAATAGTAACCCTTAAATAACGCTTATTTCAATGGAACGAAACGGGAGGTGGTGGCACCAGCTCTACCGTGTCTAACTGGGGTGTAAGTGATGGAGAATTCACCTAAGTAGTGACCTAGCATTTCTGGTCTGATTTCGACTTGGTTGAAAGACTTACCATTGTAGATGGCAACGTTAGAACCGATCATTTCTGGAACAATGATCATGTTTCTTAGATGGGTTCTGACAGCAGCTGGCTTTTCGTTTTCTGGACAAGCTAATTTAGCAGCTCTCAACTTCTTCAAGAAACCGGCTGGCTTGGCAGATAGACCACGAGCAAATCTTCTTCTAACTCTGGCTGGAGTTAGCTTGATGAAGTCTTCGGTAGACATGCCTAGTAGTTCATCTAGGTCGACACCTCTGTAGGAGTGGGTCTTAAAGATTCTGTTCTTCTTAGCTGGAGCTTCGGCAGACATGATTGGACTATATCGATTTGTGTATATGTGATGATGATCTTGATAAATGATTAAACAATATTTAAATATCTTAAAAAAAAAATATTACCAACTTATACTAGTATATGTAAACCTTTCTTTTATTTGATATATACAAGAGAGAGTTAACCAAAAAAGAAGAAGATGAATAAATTGAATTGAATTGTGTAACGAACGTAACCAACTCTCACTAAACCTTTAGACTGAAATTAGTTTGGTAGATGTGAATAAAATTAACGGTTGAAACAAACAGAGCAAACACGACGTACTTGCTTGCGAAGTGGAAGAATTTACGTCCCCCTGTGCTCGTCAGATGCGGGCAGAGCAGGCAGGGCCACAGAGAGAGAATTCACAACTTTTTCACTTATTTTCTTAGGCGGTGCGGTGGCGTGCGGTGCGTCCCGTCTAATATTATTTTTCACAATAGAATTCTGATCTGGATTTGTGACTGTTCAACCCACACACCGCACTGTTAACAGGGAACAACAAAGCGGTACAATCTGTACACCACACCATAAAGGTCTTTGACCGCAAAAAACTACTCGCAATATATTTAACAAACAACAAACAGGTTGCCCTTGCGCTCCACCTAATCAGTTGGCCGGACTGCCACTGGCTCACCGAGCAGAGAGCCAGCTGAAAAATTATTCTCTGTAAATAGAACGATGAACAGTGGGAAGGGGAGGAGGGCATTACTGCTCATGATGGTTTAGTCTTGAGGATAGAGTTGGAGGTGTCTTGGAACTTGCATGCTCTTTCAATATGGTACTGCCAATGTGAGGACACCTCTAGCTAATTCGAGGGAACCTCTCTCTTATACACCTTAAGTATCAAATATTGCTATTACTAGTATATATCAACTAACAAGAGTTTACAAAGGTGTTTCTACTATTATATAAAAAAGGTATTTGCTGAAATTTACTTATTTTTTTTTAAATAGTTCTTAATTCAATAAGTATAAATATAGATCAACTAAAGTAACATAATGAAGTACCTAGCTGCCTACCTACTATTGAACGCCGCCGGCAACACCCCATCCGCTGACAATGTCAAGGCTGTCCTAGCCTCTGTCGGTATCGAAGTTGAAGAAGAAAAGGTCTCTGCCCTAATGACTGCTCTAGAAGGTAAGACTGTCGCTGACTTGATCGCTGAAGGTAACGAAAAGCTATCTGCTGTTCCAGCTGCTGGTCCAGCTGCTGCCTCTGGTTCCGGTGCTGCCGCCTCTGGTGAAGCTGCTGGTGAAGACGCTGCTGAAGAAGAAGCTGAAGAATCTGACGATGACATGGGTTTCGGTCTATTCGATTAAGAACCTTTATAAAAAAGAAATTTACTGTTTACCATAAAACTCTTATGATATATTCCATCTTTTTTTGATTGTTTGAATAAATTGTATTGATGAAGAAATAAAATAAAATCACAAAGGAATTGTAATACAAGGAAAGATATAATCGCCATACAATGGAGTAGTATTCGTTTCCAGCAACCCCTTTATTTATTTACATTGATTTCTTTCATCCATCTATTTCTTTTAATTTTCGACTAGAATAGAATTATTATATCCTTTTTTTAATACATCTTTATATAACTCATTTTTTACATATAATTAGGTCATTATTCTTAATTTCACAACCCCCCATAAATCATAATTATTATCAACTTTTCTGCATTATTTGAATATATATAAGCATTTGCAGTGGTTTAGTCAGTTATCTCTTTTAGATAAGCCGTACACGTAATCGAAGAGGCAAAAAAAATTAAAGTGAAGCCAGGATGAAAGGAGAAGAGAGACAGGGACCACTGACTTCTGCGAACTCGAAGGGTAAAGAGACTTTCCGATAAAATATATAGATTATAAAAATAGTTAGGGGAATCTCTATTTTGTCTCAACGATTTCAAAGTTGTCGAGGATACACCTTTAGAACAAGTTTGCGAGTGACAGCAAAAATAATGCTAACGAGAAGACTTATACAGTGGCTACCGGCCTTTATATTACTGATATCAGGAGTCATGGCCATGGATCATTCAAACCAAATAATTTTAGCACCTACATCGGTTGCAAATAACGAGAATGCTGATGCGACAGATACAGCCGTAGTCGCGGATCAGTCACAGGAATCTACCTCTAACAACGTATATATATCTGGTGATTTGTTGTGTAACGATGACGATTGCTATCCTTTATTATTCGAGCCTTCATCTGAATGGCAAATAGTAAAACCGGAACAAAGATTACCAGCCGGTCTAGACATTAGGGTCAATTTAGAGACTGGTCTAAAAGAAGCAAAATTAGGAGAAGGTAATATGGTAACCAATAATAATAATAAAGAAAAGGAAGATACTAATAATGCAGCAGAAATGATAGAAGAAACATCTAATATGGTTAAGAAAGATGAAAGTGCAGTAAATAACAATTATGAATTTTCTGAACAATTTGTTGCGATTAGAGGGTTCTTAAATAAGGGCCAATACCCTGAGGCTGCAGGACAATTAGAGGATATAATGGAATTTGCTCATGACTACAAACAAGGCTATAAAATCGCCACTAGAGAGTTTGATCTATTACAATCCGTGGCATTGAATGAGTCTATCCCAATCAACGTTAGAGAACTAGACACTCGTGTTATCGTTGCATGTATAAGAAATAATCCACCTGTCGTAGAATACATCGAACAGAATTATCCAAATTTTGTCAGAGATATTTTCAATAACATTAATGAGGTGAAAAAAGTAACTGATGACGTTCAATTGCTGGTGAAAAGATTCATTAATATCCTAACTGTGTTGATCGACTCTGATCCAACATATATTGTAGGTGTAGTTGATTTCGAGACCCTAAGACGCGTCTTCTATACCATCGATGACAAGCAATTGAAGATGAGAATCTTAGAGATTGTCTCAGCTTTCATTGATAGAGTTCATCATGAGGATATTGCACCTGTCATGAAAAGAGACGGGATCCTGTTTGTCATTCCGCAGATTCAGGACTGGGTTAAAGAATTCTCAAGGTATGTTAAAGATGCAGACATTGAAGAAGACCATTTGAGAAAATTCTTTAACACTTTATACAATCTGAAGACAGATTTCGGTAAAGATATCAAAGTAGATACACCATTCTTAAATTGGCTAATTAACCAAGTTGAAGAAAGAAAGGCTCATTTAGCAAATGGTGAGGAACCAAGAGACCCCGAACAGGATGAATTTGATAGAAAACTGATCAACAGTAGACACTTGGTCTTTGGCAACGAAATGGCTGATTCTATTAAGAACTTTCACGATGAACTATAAGAAGAAAAAAAAATATTCAAAGGTATATCTCCCCTTAAAACTCCACATACATTCAAAAAAAAATAAAAATTGTCATTGTTTATCATAAATACATATATAACTGTATATATTTTTCTTAAGAGGTACCATCTACCTCTCTATGTTATGCCCATTGGTGTATAAATCATTGCTGTTCTATTGGTGGTAAAAGTTTCTTACCCTCATGCACTGGTCACTTCATCGAGGAAAGAACCGTCATTCTCTAATCTATTTTTGAATTTATCCCACCATGTATCGAACCTCTTAATTGATACACTACCATTGGCATCTAAAAATCCTGACAAATAATTGTATGCATGTTGTACAATTTTAGCAGCTAGTTCTTTTGTAAGAGCAGGATATGTCTTTGCCAACTCACCAACAGTTCGAATAGCTAAGGGCATACCCATGGCTCCATTCGGTCTGGATAGTACTAATGATGATGCATTCTTACTTTTCTCTACGTTAATTTCTTGTTTCCATTCCTGTATCTTTAGTAACCCTTGTTCTCTGGGTTCAATTGAAATACCGATTGTCACTTGGGAGAGGTTATTGTTTGTTTGAGGTGTATTACCGTCCATCATGGGATTCGTTACATTAGAATCATAGTCATCATCCATATCAATCTCTCCTAATCCATCATTTGATGGCGATATATAATTGTTTGAACCATTATTTGCAGGACTACTACCAGGAAGTTTAACTTTAAAGATAGCACTTGGTTTTTCTAATGATAAATAACCAAATAATTTAAAATCATCCGTGGGGATTAATTTAAAGTACACAGTAGCAATAAAGTTCTCCGGGAACGTTACATTCGGTAGAATAAATATAGAAATATGTGAGTATGATTTTGGCTTCGTTGATGAGAGAATTATAGTGTGTTGTAATCCATTTGAGTTGGCAACTTCTTCGGAAAGTTGTAAAGGATTACCAGCAGCGACGGCAGCAAACATCGTTTATTGAGTTATAATAATATTGTTGATAATGTAAGGATTACTGGTGTATACCGAATCTAAATTGTAATATATAAAGATGATTTGGTACCTTTAATCTGGGATAAGACTTTCAAGTATAAACTCTTTACGTTCGATCCTTTAAATTTTCGGTAATTTCAGTAAAACCCTTCCGGCTTGAAGATAAATTATTCCGGTTAAGTCGAAAGAAGTCATAAAGAGAATTACTAATAGAGAAACTAAATAATATTTACAAATAATGTTTATTGTTTATGGTATTTACATATTTTTTAAATGTTCGATTGCTGCCTGTAACCTATTTTGAGATTCAACAGCCCCTAATATATCTAAAATAACATGAATCTTGGCACCCGATACATTGCCTGAAAGAGCAAAGCGAAGAGATTGGAATAAAAGTTTCTTATTCACACCTAAAGTCTTTGTGGTTTCGGATATCGTTTCTTGTATCGTGGAAGACATTAACTTAGTTCTGGAGGTTTCCAGGATGGATATAATGGTATCTCTATTATTACTCTTGAAGAATTTCTGTGTCTCTTCTGAATGAACGGAATAATCTGGTAGATTAAAGAAATACGAAAATTGGTCTTCAAAATCATTAATAGTATTCAAACAATGACCGCAGTCCTTAAGTATTAGTTTCACTTTCTCTGTCAGTTGTATCTCATCCGGGGTCTCATATTTAGCTAAGAGTTTAGGAATAACAGTGGAAACCAACTCTTCTAGTTGTAATTCATTTTCAATTCTCTTTTGTAAAAAATGTTTATTAAAGAATAATAGCTTGCTATTATCAACTTTTACGTTACCCTTGGTAAGGTGGTCAAGATTAAACAATTGAGTCAATTCTTCAAGGGAGAAACATTCGTGGTTCTTCTGAGCCACATCTCTTGGAGGTGACCAACCTAATAATGCACAGAAGTTTATCAGAGCCTCTGGAAGTATACCTTTCTCTTTTAAAGCGAAAACAGATGCATCATTCCTTCTTTTGCTTAATTTTTTATCACTTTCAATGCTTGTTAATAGTGGAATGTGTATGAATTTCGATGGAGTCCAACCAAATGCGTTGTACAACATAATATGTTTTGGAGTAGAAGGTAACCATTCCTCTCCTCTTATAACATGTGTGACACCCATGAGATGATCATCAACAACATTTGCAAAATGGTAAGTTGGCATACCATCTGATTTTAGCAATACTAGATCATCATAACCGATCCTATCCTTTCTATCTTGAATGTTAACTTGACCATGTAATAGATCAGTAAAACTTTCGTATTTTTCAGGTGCTTTAAATCTAACAATAAATTTCCCACCTTTCTCCTTCATTTGAGCTGAAATCTCTTCTTCTGACAGATGGAAACAGTGTCTATCATACCCATCCAATCTCGACGCATCTAATTTCTCTTTACTACAAAAACAGCGGTAGGCCTTCCCTTTATCCAGCAATATCTGAATGTACTTCGCATATATTTCTTTCCTCTCACTTTGCTTAATAGGACCCTCATCAATTTTAAACCCACACCATTCCATTGTATCATATATATTTTGTTCTGCCTCTGGTTTTAGCCTTGTTCTATCTGTGTCCTCCAATCTTAATATGAATTTACCCTTAGTATTACGAGCGAGAAGGAAATTATACAAAGCAGTTCTCAAGGATCCTATATGTAATAAACCTGTAGGACTCGGTGCAAATCTAGTAACAACTGGAGAAGTCGGTTGGACAGATACCTTTTTAGACTGTTTACGAGATAGAAGGTCTGAATAACATCTAGTCGTGTCAACAGCATTGAGTCGACTAGAAATTCTAGGTAGACTCACAAGTTTATAGCTGCTTCTTCCTAATAACAACCTACTCATAATCAATAAATACTATATTACAATGCAATATACGCACCCTTCTTAGATATAGATATATATATATATTTGGGCTTAATTTGTTAATCGTCGTGATATGTTTTCCTTTATTTAGCTCCCCTTCCTTTAAATATTAAAAAATGAATTTCAACATCTCCGGTAACTAATGAAAGGTCTTGACTCGAAGCATTTGACTCAAATAACATATACTATATGATAATTTTCTATAATGAGATTTTTAATTTTTTGGACTATGTGTATGTGAAGGTTTCCACAGGTATATATGCTTATAATATATAATTGGATGTCTCACCAAAATGCTGCATTTCAGGTTGAACAGAAGGGTTAGGAATCCATGGTCCAGCCATCACACAATGAATTCTCATTCTTTCATGATAGTATAGATCGGTTAATAACTTAGGTGTGATTAGGAAATATTGGGAGGTGTTCTCCTTACAAGCATTTTCAACCATGGCCTTATGAACAATTCTTTCGTTTCTTCTATCCATACCTTGATTAATTTCATCAACTACTCTGAAAGGTGCAGTGGTAAAATCTTGAAGTGCCATCATATATAATACTGTAGACACAGCACGTTCACCACCAGATTGAGTATGTGGATCTAATTGTTTCAATACTGCATTATCTCTAAACTTGACAAGAATTTCAATTTCCCATTTAGTGAAAAGATCAGGCTTGTTTAATCTAATGGCACCTGCACTTCCAACTCGCTTGAAGAGACTAGCAAATTTTTTAGAGATTTGTTCAATCATATCATCTAATTTAGGCTCCAAAGCAGTTTTTTTACTAGTCATGTCTTCACGTGTCTCGGTTAATTGTTTCTGTTGACCAGGTAATACTTCTTTTAATTGTTTGATTTCCTTCTCCACTGTCTCCAAAATTTTAACGGAGGATGCATCATGATTTAATCTGGAAATTTCGGATTCCAGTTTATCTATAGTATCGTTAATAAATGATATATTGAAATGATCTTCATTATCATAATTTTCTGCTAATTCAGCCAATTTTTCTTTAAGATCTGGTCCATAAGTTTCGATTTCTTTCTTCCATTCCAAATATTCTCTTGAATTTTTACGTTCTTCGAAATTTTCCTTCTTAGTTCTATATTCTTGATCAAGTTCGTCTTCTTCTGCGTTGAGTGATTCAATCAATCCATTCATTGACATGGACATGTTTTTAAATTTAAAGAAGTTAGCTTGTTTAGTAATATGTTGTTCTTCCATTGTACATCTTGTTGTAACAAGTTTAATCATATCTTGTGACAATTTCAATTCTATCTTTAAATCTTCAGATATTTGATGCTTGACATCTTCAATCTTTAAAGAGACATCTCTTCTAGCGTCCTCTTTATATTTCTCTAGATTTTCTTCTAAGAGATTGCAATCATTTTGTAATTTCGAATGTTCACTTCTAAATTTATTTAATCCACTTAATTCGTCGTTAAGTTTATCGAATTCATGACCAAGTTCTTTTAATTGATGCGCAAAATCATTCTTTTCATTGATTTGTTCTTCCAATGTTTTAGACTGAGTATTTACTTGAGTGGCCATATCTTCAATTTCTCTATTTATGCTTGCCTTTAATTCATCTGACATTACACTTGAAGCATAGAAAGGAGTATTACCATTAGATTCAATGTTTCTAGATCTTGCATAGACTTGATTTGTTTGAGAGACGTTTAAAGTAATTAAAGTCTTACCATGAATAATTTGAGTAAACAATGGTTTCCCATTAGGTTGAGGTTTCATTAATGGTTCTAATTGGGAACTTGGCAATTCCCTACGAGACACTGGGATCATATGAATCTTATGAAACTCACAAAGCATTTGGATAACTTTTTTATCACCTTTAATAAAATCAGATAAATAACCTTCAAATCCATATTTTTCAATTAATTCAGTTCTTGGGATAGGTTCTTGAAATTGATTATTGGATAATTGTCTTAAATTTACAGGAAATCTTTTCACGATTGGATCAGCGTAAAGATCAAAAGCTGTATCTGTTGTAACGGTTAATGCAATGGCAGTAGCAAATGGAATCGCTGATGATAAATAAGGGGCAAACGATGGTTCTTTAGCGGATATTGTAATTAAAGGTGGGCCTAATATTTGTTGACCGCATTGTTGATCTGTTCTTGAAGTTCTTCTGACGTCTAACATAGCGTCTCTAATTGTCCTTAAATCGGGTCTCTTTGGATTATCTAATAGATCTATTTTATCATAATTTGTTTGAGATATTTTTTTCTTTTTAATTTTATCCTTTAGAGCTGTAATTTGACGATCGATGGTTCTTGCTTTATCATTGATTGAATTGATTTTTTGTTGGGTTGATTGTTGTTGAATAATGATATCATTTCTTTTTTTTGAGATTTCTTTGAATTTCTCAGGATCAGGTAAATTAATTGATTCTAGAGTAGATTTCTTTTCTATAAGAGTTTCTTCAGTAAGTTTAATTCGTTCTTTAATTTTATTAGCTCTATTTTTATAATACTCAATTTGATTTTGTTTTTTAATCATTGAATCTCTAATATTTTTTAAAGACGTTTTATTTTTTTGTAAATTTGAAGTTTGATCTTGAATTAATTGTTCGAATTGAATTAAATCATTTTTGGTAATTTGTTCATTTTCATGAATAAGATTGGTACTTGATTGATATTTTTTCTTTCTTTGAATTAGAATTTTTAATTGTTGTTTAGCTAATTTATAATCTTTTTTAAATGATTCTAATTTTTCTTTATGATCTTTTAAATAAACGTACGGTAATAAATTTTGATGGAATTTCAAGGATTCGTTTTTCAATTCGTATTCTTTAATCGATTTAATATTTTCATCCAATTTTTCTTTTAATTTTAATAATTCATCTAATCGTTTGCCATTAACATCAATTTCTTTTGCCCATGTCAATTCATTCTCTTGCAACGATTTCAGTTGTTCCAATAGATTCAACAGCTTGCCATCGATGGCTCTGATAGTCTCGTGTAATAACATCACAGGTTTCAAAGCAGCGAACTTCTCGACACGTTCCTGTGATAGAAACTGGCATAAATTATCCAATTGTATATTCATCCCCTGCACGTATTGCCTCACTGCATGTTCTGAACACTGCTTATCGTTCAGCCAGTACTCTGCCCCTCCACCACGCTTGTCTCTCACGAGTCTTCGTTTCACGGTAGTGTAGTTCCCATTAGGAGCCTCGGTGTCTCGTAGCGTGATCTCGATGGTGCTGTAAGGGCATCCGTTCTTCACGTAATTGGCAGCATCACTGGCTCTCCCCAAGTATTCTGTCTTCCCAGCGAGTCCCAAGCAGATGGCACACACGACGGTAGATTTCCCAGACCCGTTGGGCCCGATGATCATATTTAGTGATGGGGTCATAGCGAACTCTGCCAGGGTGTACGTGACGAAGTTTTGCAGTTTCAACGTGATGATATTCCCATTTTGAAATTGCGATGGGTCGGAAGTGGCCAGTTTGATCCGTTTATTGCTCTGGGTGTATTTTGCCAAGTCCATCTGTCCCTGTGTGTGTCGCCGGTCTTGCTCTTCCTGTTCTTGGGTATGGTCTTTCTTATTGAAAAGTTCAGCTGTGTATATTTATACTATTTACATTACGTTACGTTACGCTACGCTACGCGTATCTCTCAACTGTATTCCGTATGTGGCAAGAAATGCACACTGCATCACCAAGTCACTAGGCTATTATATATAAGTACATAACGGGAGCTACCATACAGCGATACGACAAGAAGAGCAGAGCAAGCAAGCAATAATACTTTGAAGGTATGTCAGTGTAGCGGTTCTGATTGTAATGGGTAGTCTTTAAACTGTCACTCATTTCTCATAAAAGAAGTCATGTTGCGGGTTCGACGCCGCACATAATGCACCATTTGTCATCATATAGAAAGTATCATTGCCAATAACGGTAGCCACTACCGTGAGGGTGTAACCTTACGTCCCCAGAGAGTTGCCATTGCCATTGCCATTGCCATTGCTCTTGTTGCTGTTGCTGTTGCTGACGGGAAGTGAAAAGCGCCAACTTTTTGCAGTTTGAGCAGCCGCCGCCGCCCGCCGCTTTTTATATTTTTTGGTTTTGCGGTTTTTGCGTTGCTCGCGGGCGGTGGACGCGGTGCGTGTCACGTGGGAGTCACTCGGGACGGCGGGTGCGTGTGTGGGGTCGTTAGGGTTTGGGGTGGGGTTGGCAGCCAGCGCTGGCTGCCAACGCTGGCTGCTATATAGCAATGCCTTGCTACACCACAACGAGGTAGGTGGGGGTAGGGGAGGGGGAGGGGAGGGGAGCAAGAATGACAACGATGGAAGTGACCCCTGTGGAGGATGTCGAGCGTGCGTGTGGCACACTGCTGGCGGCGTTCCATGACAGCAGTGCTAACGATTTTCTGAACTGCAAGTTCCAGGACGTGCCATTGGAGGAAACCCTGGCGTCACACTCGAGGGCCGACGAGCTGACTCGCAACACGATCATGTTCTACGTCGACCGTGGCGCAGAGTTTGTTCAGACCGGGGACTATGCTACCGTGGCTATCTGGACAGTGCCCCACAAGCATGTGGCTGTGGATCGCACGAAGGACGAACGCTTCAATGCCGTGTTTCTGGACGAGTCTCAACGGGTGAAGGAGAGGGTGATCCCCCAGGGCATGCAATACTACTACCTGTTCATGGTTGGGAGGGATCCCGTGTCGGCTGTGAAGGGCAGCGTCAGGGCTCTGTTCGATCACTACATCGAGAGAGCCAACAGGGAAAACGTAGCTTTGGTGCTGGAAGCAATCAGTGACCACGCCAGAGACGTCTACGAACACTTCGGTTTTGTTAACTACAATACTTTCAAGTACGGTGCGGGTGAGGTCGACAGCAACGGCCACTTGGATTCCAACGGGGACGGTCATACAGGGTACCTGATGATTTATTTACCAAAATAGTAGCCAGGGTCACTGTGCACGAGCACGCTGGCAACATGCCGGTTCAGCTCTCTCAACACAGATAAGATAAGATAAGATATATATATATATACATATATACATATATGCACTCTATTTTTTTTTTTCATTGAAGATGTTTTGACAAGAGAAGTGCAGATATAAAACTATACAGACAAGATGAGCGTGAGCAAGATTGAGGATTTCGACAGGGCTTGCACTGCCATACAGAACGCATTTCGTGAAGAACCAAGTTACTGGTATCTGGCTTGCAAATTACAAGACAAACCACTGGATATAGCAATCGGTTCGCCAAACACCGTGGACTTGCTGACTCGTGAATTCTTCACCCACTACCACGACCATGGCGCTCAAATCATGCAAGCAGGCGATTATGCGACGATCGCCATTTGGACGTCTCCATCGGTGTCTGTTCCAATGGCTCGGACTTCCGACGAAGCTTTCAACAAGATCTTCTTCGACACCTCGTTGGAGATCAAGCATAAAGTGATCCCCCAAGGGATGCAATACTATTACTTGTTCATGATTGGGAAAGATCCAGAATCGCCGGTGAAGGGGAGCGTGAGAGCAATGTTTGATCACTACACAGAAAGAGCTAACAAGGAAAACGTAGCATTGGTATTAGAGGCAATCAGTGAGCACGCCAGAGACGTCTATGCACATTTCGGTTTTGTTAACTACAATACTTTCAAATATGGTGTAGGCGAAGTCAATAATAAAGGTCAATTGGATTCCAACGGGGACGGTCATACAGGGTACCTGATGGTATACTTGCCAACCGCCACATCGACTTGATCCGGCCATCTAAATAGTAAATATGTACTTCCATAATTTTATCTTCTCGAGAAATACCTCCCTCTCTCTGTGTCGTCGTCGTCGTTGTCGTCGTCGTTGTATATGACCGGTTCCCACTGTTTGTTGGTGTTGTTTTCTCATTTTTCGGTTTTGAAAGAAATTTTGGGAGAAGAACAAACAAGAAGAAAAAGGGACAACAAACAATGAGACAACTCTCATTTCTTGAGAGAAATATTTATAAATAGAGATTCTGTTGTGGACATTCATTTGTAGTCGACGTAAACTGATAACATCTTCACTAGCATCACTCACATATACCACATTTGCCCAAGATGATGCGTGGGTTTAAACAGAAACTGATCAAGAAGACGTCAAGTTCAAGTTCTTCAAAGAAGAAAGAAAAGGAGAAAGAAAAAGAAAAAGAGAAAAAAAGATCTGTAAGTGGGAACAGTTCGTCTAATGGTTCGACGACTCCAACGTCTGAGTCCAGTAGAAAATCAACAAGTTCTTCCACGAAGAATAGTAATAATACGAATAATGGCAGTACTACTGGCTTGGTTGCATCAACAACAAACTCTACCACCACTACATCATCATCGTCGTCGTCGTCTCATAAGCATCATACATCCTCAAAACAAGGCTCCTCTGCTGATGGATCCAAACAGAAATCTTCAAGAAAACCTTCTTCTTCTTCTTCTTCTACTACTACTACCTCGTCAAATAAGAAGAAATCTAGTGTTTCAAGCTCTCACCCATCTGTCACTGTGATAACCACGGGTAACGCTAATGAATCTGAACAACAGGTAGTGACACCTACTGCAGCAGCCCATCCCACATTTATCGGTGCTGCTGCTGTTTCAATTGCGCCGGCTACTGTTGGGAATTCAAGTGCAACCACTATGGGAGGAGATCCATCCCCATCATCTCATAATACCACTCAAGGGTCACCTTCATCTCCAAGTATCGATATCCCAAGATCATCCCATTCATTTGAGAAATTACCGACTCCTGCAAAATTTGTCTCCGATGCAGATGTGGATTTGATTAGAACTCCACAACGTCATTCATCATCAAGATTCGAACCATCAAGATATACTCAAATATCTAAATTACCTTCATTTGATGAAGTGGCTCCCGAAGAAAAAATTCCTTTGTTTATAGCTAAATTGGATCAATGTAATGTCATGTTTGATTTTAATGATCCAAGTTTTGATATTCAAGGTAAAGAAATTAAAAGATTCACTTTACAAGAATTGATAGAATTTATCGTAACAAATAGATTCACTTATACTAATGACATGTATTTACATATGGTAACAATGTTTAAAGTGAATTTGTTTAGACCAATACCACCACCAGTGAATCCAATCGGTGACATCTACGATCCAGATGAAGATGAACCTGTAAATGAATTGGCATGGCCTCATATGCAATTGGTTTATGAATTGTTCCTAAGATTTGTAGAGTCACCAGATTTCAACCATCAAATAGCAAAACAATATATCGATCAAGGTTTTATTCTATCATTGTTAGAATTGTTTGATAGTGAAGACATTAGAGAACGTGATTGTTTAAAGACTACATTGCATAGAATATATGGTAAATTCTTGTCCTTAAGAAGTTTTATTAGAAGATCAATCAATAATATTTTTTTGCAATTCATTTATGAAACTGAAAGATTTAATGGTGTTGCAGAATTATTGGAAATCTTAGGTTCGATTATTAATGGGTTTGCATTACCGTTAAAGGAAGAACATAAAGTTTTCCTTGTAAGGGTACTTATTCCATTACACAAAGTACGTTGTTTATCACTATATCATCCACAACTAGCGTATTGTATTGTTCAATTCTTAGAGAAGGAACCATTGTTAACGGAAGAAGTAGTAATGGGTTTATTACGTTATTGGCCAAAGATTAACTCTACAAAGGAAATCATGTTTTTAAATGAAATAGAAGATATATTTGAAGTCATAGAACCCTTAGAGTTTATTAAAGTTGAAGTTCCTTTATTTGTTCAACTGGCTAAATGTATCACTTCATCACATTTCCAAGTCGCAGAAAAAGTTTTAAGTTATTGGAATAATGAATATTTCTTAAATTTATGCATTGAAAACGCAGAAGTGATCTTACCTATTATTTTCCCTGCTTTATATGAATTGACGGCTCAATTAGAATTAGATACATCCCTATCCCCATCAGACATGAATGATCCGAATGGAGATATGAATGATCCATATTTATTGGTTGAACAAGCGATAAATTCGGGTTCTTGGAACAAAGCAATACATGCAATGGCATTCAAGGCCTTAAAAATATTCCTTGAAACAAATCCTGTATTGTACGAAAATTGCAATGCCTTATACTTATCTAGTGTTAAAGAAACTGAGAAACGTAAACATGAAAGAAAAGAAAATTGGAAACATTTAGAAAAATACGTAGAAAATCTTAGGATAAGTGATGTCGATGGAAGACCGATCGCTGTGACCTCTGGTAATGATAATGACAATAATAATGATCAAAAATATACAAGTGGCTGATTTCAAGTAAAAGAAGAAGAAGAAAGATGTCCTACACAATTTTAAACTGAATGGTCATAGAAAGACTTTTCAATTGGAGGTCTTGATGGGATAATCTTATTTATATGGCCATTCATTATGAAGGAAATGGTATCAATTTATAGAGTATTACGCCTTGAATGTCAACGCCTCAATGATTACAAACATATATATGTATATATATACTTATACTTAGATAAAGTATTAGATATAAAAAAAATTATTTAAGAGAAAGAAGTTGGATATTTAGAAATCGGTTATATCGAAGTCCTAAACTTTTTTTATTAATTTTGGGGAGCAAATCTTGATGAGCATTATTTTTGAAAAATTATTATCGGTTATTTAAATGTTAATATATTTATTTCAAATTGGTTACAAGTATTACTAAAACACAAAAGATAAAGAAACAAACCGGTGCAGTTCTCACATATGATATGTTGAGAGTAGTTACTTCAAGAAATTTAGTATCAAGGTTTAGAAGTAGATTTTTTAGTAGCTGTTGCTCACTCACTGAAAAACATCCATTCAATGCACCAATTAAGATATTCCTAAAGAATGGTGAAGTTGTCACGTTACCACCTATACCGAAAGATAAAGGTAAGACCATTGAAGATACTAAAGCAAGAAGTATTTCCAAGATACAAGGGAGAATCAAACCGAAGGATCTTAGGGTAAGAGGGCGTCATGGTGTTACCTCAGATTATAATAATAATCGAATGAACAAAGAAGCATATAACAGTATAATAAGTGATAAAATCTCCAAGAACTCCTTCAATGTTGTATTCAGTCCGTTTGGAATTAAACAGGAAACAGTTACTTTAAAAGATAACACTCAAGATTCAGAAGGAGAACAACTACATCCGCCTCAATTAGCGGGAGAATTACATAGGGTTCTTTATCAACCGATGACTTTACATCAATTGAAAGATTCACGGTCTAGTGTTTACTTATTCGATCCAAAATTGGAGAAGATAACACCAGAATTTTTGGAGAAGAAAATATTTATAACAAGTGATCAAAGTGAACTTTCAAGCAGTAACGAAAACATCCCTTTATTTGTGACTCCTCACAAGGACAAGAGCTTGATGTCTGTGGCTAAGAAATACAAGAAAAGGTATATCTCCTCATCTAGTTCAATGACAGCTATTCTTTCACATATCCATTTTCTATTGTCTAACTTTAGAGGATTAAACATTGAGGATACACCTATATCAGATAGATTCAATCATAAACGCTGTAATTTCTCAAGAGGGGCCAAATTTCCAGCGACAGTAATATTACGTAAGATGGATGACAAAATTAGATCTATTGATTCAGACAAAACATTTGATAAAGAAATGATTCTTTCATTGTTGGGTCACTCTTTAGAGAGCTTCCTTACTGTTGATTCAAAATCACCAAAGCCGCAAAATGATTTTTATCATTATTCAAAAATAAATGATTTTATTGTGAGATCTCAATTAGATGCATATGATCCATATCTTCCCGGTACAGGAGTGTTTGACTTAAAAACTAGAGCGGTATCTGCAATAAGACATGATTTGCCATATGTAGAACAAAATAATAATGTGACTGGTTATAGGTTAGATAGGATGCATGGTGAATATGAATCATTTGAACGTGAATTCTATGAACTGATTCGTTCTACCCTTTTAAAATATTCTCTACAGAGTAGAATTGGGAAAATGGATGGTATTTTTGTTGCATACCATAACATTTCAAAACTTTTCGGTTTCCAATATTTACCACAGGAAGAATTAGATTATATCATTAATTCAAAACATAGTGATAAATTTTTAAACGTGTTACACAAACGAAGTAGCGAAATTATACGTGATGTGGGTCAAAGAGATTATATTGTGAATCATTTATATCAAGGTAGAGAAATTGCTAGTCGTGTCGCTGAGTCTGAATTTAAGGTTTCATTTGTCATATTGAAGAATGCTTTAAAATATTTGGAAAGTGAATTAGATAAGAAATTAGGTTCTAAAAATTGGGAAAAATGTAAGATTATGATGCAAACCGAAAGTAAAAAAATACGTTTGCCAAACAGCGAGGTAATTAACTACCCTGTTCTTAATATTATCGCAATCCCATTGCCATCGGATTATCAAGATGAATCAATTATCAACGCAAATAGTTCTCAAGAACAGATACAAAGTGTCATAGCCGATTACTCATCGAAATTAGAAAAAGAAGTGCATCATTCTGAGTTTGTGGAGAATATGGTGGGTGTTCAGCTTAGGGTATTCCACAAACAAGATAATGCAGAAGTTTCTAAGATTGGGAATGTATCGAGTAATACAAATATATCATTAGAAAATAAGACAACTCAAAATTCTTATTATTCCAGAGTGCAAAATTTTCAAACACCCAATTTTATACGTTCTGAGGATGTAGATCACTGGAAAATTTCCTCATGGTGGACCCCTATAAATGATTCCAAGAAACTTTGTAGGTTGTACTTAGAGTACTGTAATATTAAATTAGATGCTTTAAGACACCAATCAGAGGTAATAAATGACAGTGAGTCTGTCGTAAATAACTTGAAAAATCAACCCAAACTAACCAAATTTGAGGTGAAAGGCAAGTCCAAGCAGAACAATCCTTTTCAAACAGTACTAAGAGCATATGGTGAGAAAGGTGCCATTGCTGAAAAATCGATAATTGACCCTGAGAACAAGATTAGGTGGAATTCTTAATGACAGCACCTATGCGGAAGTGAGATATCTCAAATATCTTGGAAATAATTAGAATTAAGCATTACATTAGAAAATGAAATAAGATATGTTACATTATGAAACAAAAAAATAAAGTTTCTCGTACAATGAGAGTAATTTTCATCAATTAAGAGGTTTCGGTCAGTAATTAAATGACACGCTTTCGTATACATAGATGAGATGTTTTTCTCCTAATTATATTTGAACTATTAACTTCTATACTCTTATATACAAGATTGTTGTAGAAATATTAAGTAGGGATACTTATTATGGAAACAATTCATGAACAAATAGAACATACTTACATGGTTTATAACAATTGTTTTGACAGGATCACAGGATCATAAACTATCCTGTGAAATATATATTATAATATCTTCTAATAATTTTTCTCATAACACACGATGCGCTTCAAGAAAGTTTTCAACGATATCTATCTGTAGAGAATCTGAGATAGAGCTTTTGCCTCTAGTAGTCTCTGCAACTTTTAATTGTTTTAATTCGGACATTTTATAATACGATAATCGATCGGTCTCTTTTATTATATATAGTTTACGTATTGTAAAATATTTGATATTCTTTATATAATATATTAAGAGCTTCCTTTTATATCATTTTTTTAAAGATTTTTATTTCGTCAATAACACTTTTCATCTCTGTTTATGTTAAACAGAGTTGCTGTTGTTAAACTGCTCATCTTTTGTGCATAGTAACGTTGGACAATATAGCTCCAATAAACCCAATGTAGGGGGAACGAATACTACATTATGCAGTATATATCATGTGTTATTATATATACGGCAGTGCAGCACACTCTAAATTCTACTTATATTAGCTACCTTCACCTTCAGATGGGTTAAGCTAATGTCAGCCTTTTTAGTGCTGCAGTTATCTTTTAACACTACATTGTCCAACGTTACTATGCACAAACGATGAGCAGTTTGACAACAGCAACTCTGTTTAGCAGCTACATATCAACATATTGTTAGATTCTTATATTATGTTTTCAACAGCTTCTATTATAACGTTTTTCAAGAATAATAGCTTTTATGGCCAAGTTGGTAAGGCGCCACACTAGTAATGTGGAGATCCTCGGTTCAACTCCGAGTGAAAGCAATTCTTTTTGGAAATATTTGATTTGAAATTTTTTTTATTTCATGGTAACTCCTAATAATAAAGAAGAGTTTTGCTTTAATTATATCTTTATAATAAATAGAACGTTTTCTTATTTTGGTTTTCTTACATGAAATAATTAATACCTTCGAAATAATAGTAACCCCTAACGTGGAGTCAAATGAATAAAATTTGAACAATCTTATCTTTTATTACTATGAAAATGATTATGTTGGCAGTAGTTAAGTTTGTAAATTATAAAGTCTGTATTCATTTGGTATTTTCCGATTTACATATATATATATATATATGTAAAAAGACCCCAAATATTTGTATTGTTTCTTGAAAGTCATTATTATTATTTTTCTAGATTATCTAAAGCCTTTTCAATACTGGTGACTTCAATTTCCCTACCGTTGACCTCTAAATCAGTTGCAATATTTTGTAAAACGTTAATTAAAGTAGAATTTTTATTGGATTCATTTTTTAATTTTGAAATGCAAGTATTATCCTGTTGTGAGGTCATATGTTTTCTGATCCTTTGATAAGTATCTGTAATGGGGATATATTCCTTCGTTTTCTTCTCCTTTGGACAATTACCACAACATTTCTTAGGGTTATCATTACAAGGTTTATTCGTTTCCTGAGACATTATTGATGATGGAGACAAAGGTAATTGTTTTATATTACTATTATCGCCACCACTGCTATTATTAACGATTGATTCTGGTAAAGTTGATGAAGGGTTCATATTATCCTTAAAGATTGATTTGCAAAAAGCTTTATTGTTTGGATCCGCTTTACATCTATCACATGAACCAGGAGTCCACACTTTTAAATCTGGTAAATCATCTTTCTTCATCATTTTCTTCTTCTTACTACAACAATCTCCAGAATTATTTCCTTTACAATTTGAATTTTTTTTAATTAATGGAATTGCCTTCATTGGAGTAAAATTTTGAATCATTTCATTCAAAGAATCATTCTCTATTTTATCAAATGAAATTGAATTCTTATCACTTTCATTAGAAGCCGATCTCACAATGACTTCGTCTTTCAAAAGTTGGATTTGTCTTAATAGAGATTCATTCTCGTCAAGGGCGTTCTCTAGTGCAAATTTCGCTTCCTCTCTTTCTTTTACTAAATTATCACATCTTGTTTGCCATAATTCTACATCTGTCTGTAAATTACTTACAGTATCTTCCAATATATGTATTCTATTAGCCTTTCTTTCCCTATAAGCTCTCTGAGCGTCTCTATTTTGTTTTCTTCTCCTCGCCGCAGAATCATTACCTCTACCACTACTACTACTACTGCCGTCTTCTATAGTAATATCATCAGTTATGCTGAGGTCATCGTCATGTTTATTATCTGATGGCGATGGAGCCACTAATGTCTCTTCTCTCGATTGACCCGTCGATGGTAAACTTCTAGACGTACCTAATAAACTTCTAGCCAGTTGCAATCTAGAAGCAAGACTTTTTCTATTACTACTACTACTAGTTGCAGATGGTTTAGTTACACCTGATCTTAATACCGGTTTCCTTCCCGGTTTCAATCTTTCTGGTAATACCCAGTTCTTCGATACATGAATGGAACTGGTTGTTGATAATTGTTTATTCTCCGAATTGTCCGTCATCTGCTCCTTCACAGATATACTCGGTAACGGACTGACCATACTCCTTATATTTGAAGTCGTCATCCTTACGACAGTTGTTTTCTGTTTTAGCTGTATGTGTGTTTCCTAACTATTTTGACTGTTTCGCCGATCACTAATACTTGTATAAAATATCAACAGTATCAAATGTATAGGTATCTGTGCGAATGCCAGTAATATATAGTTATATAGCACTTTGCTAAACACAGAGAAGTAGAAATATATCGCCACTCGACAAGTATACCATATATATATAGTGGTATGTTGTTATATGCTGTACGTCTTAGTAATAACCGTATACGATATTCTGCACCCACCCAGATTACTAATCCAGCGTATGTAGCGTAAGCAGACCCGCTGACTGACGGACTGACTGACAGACACACAACGCGCCGCCTTCCCCCATCGCTCCCAGCAGCATCATCCCATGGCCATCCCACATCCGCCCCCCGACGGCGCAGGCAGCAAAATTTGTTCGATTTTTGTCACGTCAGTTTTCTCTGTGGCGACTGGCAAAGACCGAGATACCCGAGAGACTCAGTTCACTCTGAGGATTGCTATTTCAGATGCGGTGATGGTCCAATCAGCTCGGAGGTATATCGATGTATGTATTTTGCTTTGTTTTAGTAATATATATATCTACATATATATATACGTAAGAATATCTGATTGGGTATATAAAGAATAACTATAGTGGTAGTTGCTTGTGCTGTAGTCGCATACCTACAACAACAACAACAACAACAACAACAACAACAGCAAGAAATTGAAAATTCTTATGTTATCTTTCTTATTTCTTGGCGATGGCGTTCTTAGCAGCTTGATCTAATGGCACAGGTGGTACTGTTGGTGTATCGTCTTTATCCAATGAGATATTGTCCGCAACAGGTTCTTCCTTTGTGGCCCTCTTCTTAGCGTCTTCTGCTTCTTGTTTGATCAACTCTTCTTGTTCCTTCAGCACTTGTAACTTCAACTCATTCGTATCACTGTTAGGTTTCTTCTCTGCTGGTTTCTTTTCGGTCTCAGTCTCAGTTTTAGTTTCGGTCTCGGTCTTGACCTCTGGAACAATAGCCTTCTTAGTCTTAGATTTTGGAACAATAACTGTATCCTTTTCGTTGACAATAGTAGCAGTACTACTTTCTTTCTTCTCTGCCATGATGATTTTCTCTTGTTCAATCTTCTTCATTTGTTCAGCAAGTTTCAATTCCGGTTGTTCAACATTCTTTGCCTCGGCAACATCTAATTTAGCAACATTATATACAGGATCAGGAATTGAACTTAGCACATGTAAGATACCATCATAATATAAATCTAAAAGATTCTCATACTTAGAATTCTTCAACGAATTGCTATTATCTCTTTCATTCTTCACTCTTAAATGAGAACCTTCAACAAGTTTACCATCACCTAAACCACCAAATGTAAATGTGGAACTTAATACCATCAAAACACTTGGAATCTTCTCTCTAAGTCTTAATTCTAACCAAATACGTAAACTATCCTTTAATTCCTCAGGTGGAACACCATATGCTTTCAACCCACGTGAGACACACGCTTGATACAATTCTTCTTGAGTTAAACTGGAGATCCCTTCATAATCAATCACTTTATCATCATTAATAATGTTTTTCAATTGATAACGAATTTGATATCTTAGAATATTATCACTACCAAACGGTCTTAACGACATAAACTTCGCCATGGCCATTAGTTGTGGTCTAGATAAATTATCTAACACCGTATCATTCTTAAATAGACATGCAACAGTCTTAATCTCATCATGAGTGAAATAAATCTCCTTAGAGTCATTATCATATATTTTCTTGAAAAAATCATAAAAAGCACGTTTATTCTCAGAGGAATCAATGGAATTATATGCAACTAATTGACTCTCTTCCAAAGTATCATGGATCAAATTTGAAGTCTTTTGTCTAATTTCAATTAATTTATGACGTTTTTGTTCCTTTTGTGAACCAGATTCATAGGTTGATGGCAATAAATTTGGGAAAATCTTTAATGCGATAGGTAATAATAATTCTGCAAATGGAACAATAACAAACGCAGAAAATGGAACTAAACGGAATACATCACCCATGGTTCTTCTTAATTGATTAGATTCACGTCTTGATAATTCATAACCTTGTACTAATTTAACTAATAGTTTCGTAGATATCTTAATCTCATAACCTAACAATTTCGTCCCATTCACGTAATGGTTCACTTCATGTTTGATTCTAACCATTAAAGGTTCTTTAACTTTAGCTTTATCGTTCTTCTTAACTGTAGATTTGTCAGTTGATGATTTAGTGGAATAATACAATCTTGATTTCGTATACCTATTGAATGATATTAACGGTTGCAAAGTGTTGTAGTTATTAGCAACAAAAGGTCTCATGAATAACATTGACGATACACGAGTAGACGGCCTACAAACCATGGTCATCTTGGAAGCAGCGCTCATTCTTACCTATGGAAATAAATAAATAAGTGAAATAAATAACAAAGAATTGTATAGTCTTATACTGGCGAAATAAGTATCAGTTCGATGTAGTTTTATCTGCAGTCTCTTCACTTCTAAAAAAAAACCTAAATCTACCTTTGTATTAAGTCTAGATATATTTTATTGTAGTGTTTTCCCTATTATTCTTTACACCAGTCGATTATTTAACTGACTTAATTTTATATCAAAAAGAGAGTGAAAAATGCCATTTTTTTATTACTCAAATTTTGACCACCAAAAGACAGTGAGATTCAGCGATTGTGACTGGCTCGGGGCCGTTCCCGCTGTGCGAAATAGGGTAGAACTGGTGTCACAGTGTACGACATACCTAAGAGCTATGGATGTTTAGATAGTTAAATAGATAGTTATATTTATATTTATATAGATGGATATATGAGAGGTTAAATGACTATGTTATAAGACGTTAGAGAGTTGGCTCTGGCTCTGGTTCTGGTTATTGGTGAGACCTGTATACTTGCGGGACTCCGGGAATATCTTGAACGCAACAACATTACGGCGATCGAACCAATTGTACCTCCAACAGAGTTCATGAGCGACTAATTCCCCAAAACCTAACATCATACCATTGATAAAAGGTAATAGTAAGTTCACCGATGAAGAGACCAGTATTCTAGTGATACGTGTCAAATCAGACATTGTGCTATCTGTAAGTGATACTTGTGAGTCTTTCTCTTGTTCTACAATTTGATTATCGGAATCCCCATTTTCTTCTTCTTCAACAAAACTATTATTATTCATGACACGTTTCAGGGATTTCCATTGTGTTTCATTTAATTTGTCCATGTCTTGGTTCATTAAACCTTCAAGACCCATTTGTTCTTGTATTCCAGCCATATTTCACTGCTCTCTGTGTCGTTGTTCTGTCTCTCCATATATATATTCGTTTATAAAGAGTTATTTGTTAGAGCTTAAATCGCTTCCGATGGCTCTTAAAATATATGTTTTTGTTATGTGATGATGATGGAGAAAGACACAGACAGAAAGACACAGACGGAGGAAGAAGACTAAAAGATGTGTATTCTACAGATTGATGAACAGTATTAAGCCATTATCGATGTTTTCTGTTGAGACAATTAATTGACAGATGGAAGAGTTAAGCTCCCACTTTTTTTTTATAGCTAATATCTCATCGATATAGGGAACATTTGCTAACATAACGGAATAAATTCATAACTGTAATACTGGTCTGTATAAGTGTATACCTTGTCCAATTCCATTATATAATCAATGAATGAAATGTATATTATATAGTACTAATTAACCAAACATAACCAAACAAGCATTACCCGGCTTTCAGTTTCTAATTATCCGGGTAATGCGCCCCAGAGTAATTTTGGCTAATTAAAAAAATTAAAGGCGAACAAGCCAAAGAAAGCCGAGGTTCAACCTTTTTTTGCCACCCTCAAAAATATTATTAGCACATATAAGCTGTATAGCACAGTATTAGTTTTTATTATTTTAGAGGTAATTAGTGGGAATTTTTTAGTAATAGAACTTTTTTTTTGGAGGGGAGAATCAATTGATTATTTCTAATCATTACAAATTAATTAGACACATATACATACAGAGACAAAGATGAGTGGTTACGATAGAGCTTTATCTATTTTTTCTCCCGATGGTCATATCTTCCAAGTTGAATATGCTCTTGAGGCTGTTAAGAGAGGTACATGTGCTGTTGGTGTTAAAGGTACCGATTGTGTTGTATTAGGTTGTGAAAGACGTTCTACTTTAAAACTACAAGATCCACGTATTACTCCATCAAAGATCTCGAAGATCGATTCACATATTGTTTTATCCTTTTCTGGTTTAAATGCAGATTCTCGTATCCTAATAGAAAAGGCACGTATAGAGGCACAGAGTCATAGAATGACTCTTGAGGATCCTGTCACAGTGGAATATTTGACTCGTTACATTGCTGGTGTTCAACAGAAGTATACTCAATCAGGTGGTGTAAGACCCTTTGGTATCTCCACATTGATTGCAGGGTTTGATCCAAAGGACCAGACTCCAAGATTGTACCAAACTGAACCTAGTGGTATATATTCCAGTTGGACAGCTCAAACGATTGGTAGGAATTCAAAGACTGTTAGAGAGTTTTTGGAAAAGAATTATGATACTGAAACACCACCTGAAACTGTTGAAGATTGTGTTAAATTAACAATTAGATCGTTATTAGAGGTTGTACAGACAGGTGCCAAAAATATTGAAATTACTGTAGTGAAACCAAATGCAGAAATTATTACATTGGATAATGATGCAATTGGTAAATATGTTGATGATATTGAAAAGGAAAAACAAGAACAACAAGAACGTGAAAAATCAAAGAAAAAGGATTAAATAAAAAATGTGTAAAACGTAAACGTAAATGTATACATATATAAAATAAAATATTATACTATTATTATCAAAGGAAGTCATCTACTTAATTTTGATGTTAATAGACTTTATAATGTAAAATGTAATGTAAAAATTGGTATTGATAAAAGTAAATAATATTTATATAGAAATTAGTTTTCAAAAGAGATTATGACACTTTTCTTCGCTAATCTATCCGCTATAAACTTATTGTTATTTCTTGAAAGTTGGAAAATGTGAGGCTCGTTATAATTATTTATTGAAATGAAAAAGAGTTGAATGATTTTATATTTTATAGAACTAAAAATTTAATAAAAAAAGAATTAGAATTATTATTTTTTAATAATAAAAAGATTTAACTTCTTATAACAATAGAGCAGCAGCGGCTAGAGCACCGGCACCTAGACCAGCAACAGCCTTGGCAGCACCGTTAGCGGTTTGAGCGGTAACGGAAGCGGTAGCTTGGATTTGACCATCAGTGATTTGAGAGACGGCAGCAGCGGAACCCTTGGTGGTGGTAGCAGCAGTGGTGGAAGCCTTAGCAGAGGTAGAGGAAGCCTTGGAAGAAGAAGCAGCCTTGGAAGAAGCAGCAGAAGAGGAGGCAGCAGCAGAAGAGGAAGCGGCAGCAGAAGAGGAGGCAGCAGCGGAAGAAGAAGCAGCGGCGGAAGAAGTGGCAGCAGCAGAGGAAGAAGCAGCGGCGGAAGTGGCAGCCTTGGAAGAAGAAGCAGCACCGGTGATGGTGGCTAGTTCAGCTTCTAGTCTGGAAGAGTACCATGGTAGAGCAGTCAAGAATGGAGTAATAGCATCGAAGTCGACTTCAGAGTATAGAGTAGTGTAGGAGTCGTCAGTGGCGGAAGCTAGAGCCATACCGATGTCTAGGACACCAGCTGGTAGGTCAGCTAGAGAGATGGTACCAGCGGTAACTAGACCCATGTAGGAATTCAAGTTGTCCTTAACATCATTTAAGATGACGGTTAGTTCAGCAATTTGAGCACTGGTTTGAGCTTGAGCTAGAGCAGCGGCGGCTAGGAAAAGGGCAGTCTTGGCGTACATTTTATTAATTTATATTGGTTGAAGCGAATGAAAGATTTGTTCGATGACGATTATCTATTAATTGAAATAGAATAAATATAATAGAAAGGTATGAAAAGAGAATAAGATATGAAATTAATAAAAAGAATAATTGGTTCCTTTATATATGGTTTTTGGAGGATAAGGAAACCTCTTTTTTTTCCTCAAATTTTTTTTGTCTTTGGAATATGTGAATTAAGAGATTAGTAGGAAGAAAGAGTCTTTACAAAATGTGTGTTTATTTGGAATATAATATCTTCTTTTAGAAAGAGAGAGCAATCTACAAATAAACATGCACCTACAGGGATAAAACAGAAGATGGTAGTAATAAAATAAACCTAGTGTTTAGAAAGTACTGAAGAGATATAGAGCGAGAGAGAGAGAGTTAATACGACCCAAAAAAAATATTAATAATATATTTATTTTATTGAAACTTCTTTTCTTGGCTTTCTCTGTGTCTTGAAAGTATAATTGTATTGTTTACATGAAAAAAATACTGTTAGAGAGCGGTAATAATAACAAAAACAATAATCCAGGAACGATTCTTTCTTTGTTTATCTTTGGTAGTTCTGAAGGAAAAAATAAAGAGTTGTTAGTTAATAAGGTGATATGTTGATAATATAAGCGCGTTTCCATTAGATTCAGTGAAAATTAAGTAGAAAAAAGAAAATGCCGAAGTACGTTTGCTCGGTGGTGGTGGTGGTAAAAAAAAACATTAATAGTAAAAAATACGCGGCCCCAGTGCATGGAAAGAAAGCAGTTTTCTTGTTTGGTTTTGTCTGTCTGGAAGCGTAGAGTACGAGAACGTCGTTCGTTTGAGAGTGCAATAGAAGCAACAATTGGTTTGGTTTGTTTGTTTGTTTGTTTGGCTTCCTCAATTCGAGAAGCGAAGAAACAAGAACGTATGTGCTTTATGGATTGTTATTTTTCTACGGGGAACTGTTAGGGGGAGCATATATATATATTATGTATGTCAAGAGTGAAATTGTCATTGTACGATGTTTATTGTTATTTTCTTCTTTTAAAGATATGGTATTTTGTGCCTGAAAATTATAAAAAATTTTCTTCATTCGTTTCTGATTTGCTTACCTCGTTTAGATCTATTCTTTTTCGTCAAATTATAGAAAAAAAGTAAAAATCCCAGAAGGGAGGGCAGGGAGGAGCAAACAGGGCTGGAATTGGTAATATGAAAAGGGAATTAAGAAACTTCGTATGTGCTTTTGGAAAGGCACAAACCAAGTCCGCAGTAGATCATGCACATTTTATTACTTTTATTACTTTTTTTCTATTTAGTTTGGGGCACCGGAGCGAAACAGTTTCATTTCACTACGGATTTTTTTTTACTTTCATCCCTCGTATGGAAACGGAAATATATATTTGGGTGTTGAATGTTTTTTATTCAATTCAACAAACTGAAGTTTGTTGGAGAAATAACGTAACTATTAGATGTATCCACGGGTTGATAGAGTCTTTCATTTCCTCTCTCTCACTCCCTCTTTCTGTTTTGAATAGTTTGGGGATATAATTTTATAGGTACATTTGTTAGTAAATGATGATAACATGTATAACTAACTATATTGTCGCGTTTTAAATTTTATTTATTCCGAGTCTGGCTCGGAATTTTTAATGATATTAAATTTTTCGTCTTTTCTTTTGGGGCGGCGGGTGGTTCACTCCGTGGTTCCATTCTTTTTTTCATTCTGTCCCCCTCCCCCGCCAACAAGCTAGCACGCTAATTTTTATTGTGTTTTTGCCAGATCTATTCGTGAAAAACTTTTTTTACTAAAATGGACATTATGATTTCCTTGTTTATTCATTTATTTCTTTTTTTCATTGCACATTCTAGAACTTACTATCAGTATTAGTATCTTTATTCCCTAATTAAGAAACTATATTTATTAATAAATTTCTAGTTCGGGGTATCCTTCAAACATCATTATCATTATCAATTAATATTAAGATACTAAACAAATACACATACATATTTTATTTTTTAAACGACAAAGATTTATTAGTTATCGATGAGTTGATGATTATAACAATCTGAATTAATATATTATTTGTTATTATTATAAACGTTGAATGATAAGATGCAACACAAAACAAGGGTTAATTCATTTGTTATTGTTACTATTCTTTAACAGAGAAAGAAAAGAACCAAAAAATGCAAGAACGTTATAGCTGTTGAATTTATGTAATGCAAGGCAATGTTGATTTTATTATTATTTTGATTTTTGGTTCCTGTAATTTAATTTTGACAGATTTTTTTGTCTGTCTGTCTATTTCTTTCTTCTTTAAAATAACATGCTTATTATCATTAATTTATTAATTAAGATACCTAAATAAGGTCATGACATTTTGACTGAAGAAGCGAGACAAAGGGACTTTTTTTTTCTTTCTTGCAACATAACATTCTTCTTCACACGTTTATTTCTTATTTATTATCTAGTTTCGTTTATATCTCTTTTTCTTTTTATTGTCCAACTTCTGTTTTATAGTTGATGTAATTTTATATTGTTTTTACATTCTTTTGTCTTGATTCGCTTTCGTTTGCGTTTGCGTTTTCGTTTATTTAGCCGCCAATCTATATATGAAAAAATATGAAAAAGAGGCGAATTTTGCTGGTTCCTATTATTGTAAGTTTACTAAAAATATATACACACACCGTTTCCCAATACTAATGTATTCTTGCTGATCTTATTCGTTTATTCTATTGTGAAAGTAATAAATATTTCCATTAGTAATAGTATTAGTAAATAGTGAGACTGATTATTTTTTTAAATTATTGTTCTTGTTATTTTGTTTTGACAGTTTCAACAATAATAATTATAGTAAAAAGCAGTAGTAATAGTAGTAATAAATAGTGAGATGTTTGAGTTGCAACAAATGTTATTTATGATTCATAAAAAAATTAAAATATAATTGGACGAGTTGGGAATCGAACCCAAGACCTCTCCCATGCTAAGGGAGCGCGCTACCAACTACGCCACACGCCCAGTTATTTTATGTTGTGGGAACATTTAAAATTGTTCCTTGAAGTTAATAAAATTTCTATTATTTGAAAATAGTTTATTATTATTTTCCAACTTCCAACATATTTTTGATAAAATGTCAACTGATTATATTATAAATTACATTTTGTTTTATTACTTAAAAAGTTTAAAAGAAACAACTGCTCTAAGTGTTCGTGTTTTTAAACATTAATTATATTGTATGTGTTTTTAATCTACGGCAATTAAAATTAAAAGACAAATTGGACCTTAAACTAAACGTAATCAAGACATTTTATATTTCTATACTGCAATATATTCAATTTGAACCACTAAACCATTCAAATATCAGCCCTTAAGTTATGTTAATATCTTGTTATTTATTACAATGTTTTTTTTATATTTACATTATTGAATAAATTGTCATTCCACAACATTTACTAAGTCAGGTATGTCTTTTTAATACAAAATATAAAACAATTACTCAAGCTTAAGTTCGTTAATAAGGTAACTAATTTTAATTTTTTTTTAAAAAATGGTATATCTTTAAAATATTTAATGTTTAGGTTTAAATAGAGAGCTCCAAACAAAGAGGTCCACGTAAACAAATTTTAAAAATTCAAATTTAACAAGAAAAATATATTTAGAATACATTATAACGTAGTGAAAACTAGATGAATGTGAAATAATAACAAAATGTTTAAATAAAATTCCTATTTATAATTTCATTTCTCGTTATATTAGAAAATGTTCAGTTCTGCTCACACGTTGTCATTTTATGAAAGACAAGCAAATAATGTCACTTCAGTAGAAGCAACATATACTAGGCAATAATTCTGCTCCAACCACTACCATTGAGAAAGATTATCTTTTTAGTAATTACTACATGGAATACGTGACATCCGATGCTAAACTCAGAAGTTATTCATCCTAATATTTTTGTTCCCATTCTAACTTTTTTTATCCGTCTTCAACGAGAGACGCCGAAACGGGCCCCTTTCTCAGACCGAGAAGCAAAAGAAGAAATAACATAAATTGAACAACATTTTCGTTAAATCTATAAATTAAGACGTATTATTATATATTTACTTTAAAGGAAGTCTCTCTCTGCTTCACACTTACAGCTTCATCATTGTCGACTTTGTTAAGGAGATGTATAACCCTTACCAGAATCAGAACCAGGGTAATGCGTTCCCGCAGGGGAATAACTACTACCAGCAAGGTCAAGCAATGCAACAACCTATGCAACAACCTATGCAACAGATTCAACAACAACAACAGCAGCAACCTCCACAAGTACAAATGAATACATCCAATTATATGGGTATGGGCACTCAAAATACAGGTTATAATCCAGGTTTACAACAAGGTGTGAATCAACAATATGGGACCTCAGGAAACGTGACTCAACCACAACAGAATTCAATGGGTAATTTAGGATTGAACTCTAACACAGTGCAATCACAACCAACAAATTCCTATTATCAGTCTAACAATCCAGTTAACGCTCCAAATTTGCAAAATAGTGGGATAGATGTAAACAATTACCAATCGCAACCTATCCAGCAACCCCAAACTCTAAATGCTATGCCGCCAATTCAGCAACAGGGAACAGGTTACTACAACAACAACACAACTTCTGCTGCAGCTACGCCAGGTATTAACCAACAGACTGGAATGCAATCATTGCAAAGTCAAGGTACTGGATATTTTCCAAATCCAGCGCAAACTGTTAAGCCAGCTATTACTTCTCAGGTTTCACCAATGCAACCATTACAAAGTCAGAATTCTACTCAAATGCAAATTTTGCAGCCCCAAGTTACTTCATCTTTGCAACCGTTGCAACCTCAACAAACAGGGTTTTATGCTCAACAGTATCAAATGCCATTAGAGCCATTGAAACCAACGGCAACAGGGTTTGTGAACTCTTTTGCTAACAATGGTTTAAATAATGATATTAAGATTCCTGCCATTAGATTATCTTTCATTACTGCGAAGGACCAAGCAAAGTTTGAAACTTTGTTTAGAGCTTCTGTTCAACCAGGATCGAACACCATCACTGGCAAGGGCTGTAGATCTATTTTGATGAAATCAGGTTTACCACCTTCCCAATTAGCTAAGATCTGGACACTTTGTGATACAAGTAAAGCCGGTGAGTTATTGTTTCCCGAATTTGCGTTAGCTATGCATTTAGTTAACGATGTGTTACAAGGTGATCAAATTCCATATGAACTAGACTCTAAAACTAAAAACGAAGTGAATAGTTTCATCGATGCTATTAATCTAAGTATTGCTTCTAATGCAACCACATCAACTGCCAAGACACCATTTGATGAATTGATGTCAGGTGGTATTCCAATGCAACCAACTGGTATGATACCTCAAACTAGTTTTGGTATGCCTGCTCAACCAACAGGTGGTCTAATGCCACAATCCACAGGATTTATGCCACAAACAAGTTTTGGTATGCCACCTCAATTAACTGGTGGCTTAATGCCCCAAATCACAGGCGGTATGCAAGCTAATACCATGATACCTCAAAACACTTTTAATGCTCCATTGCAAAATCAAGTCACCGGTGGTGGTATGGGTGGGGTTCCTATGCAAGCTCAAGTTACAGGTGGATTTGTTCAACAACAGCCTCAGCTTGTCCCTCAACAGACTGGTCCTATGGGCATGCCAACTTTAACCTTTGGCCAAGGTGGCTTAACTAATCAAGTTACCGGTTTTCAACAACAAAACCAGCCTCAAATGGGTCTGCAACCACAAGCTACAGGCTATCTACCACCTTCGAATTTTAACCCAACTGTTCCATTGGTAGCGCAGAAAACTGGGTTTGGTAATAATGAGATTTATGCCCAATCGAACTTTACAAGAACTTTAACTACTCAAATGAACCAACAACAAGAGGATAACGACACCATTTCTCCAGAAGAGAAATCCTTATTCTACAAAATTTTCGCAACTTATGATAACAACAACACAGGTTTGATTGATTCTCCAACAGCAGTCGAAATCTTTAGAAAATCAGGTTTAAATAGAAGTGATTTGGAACATATTTGGAATTTATGTGACACCAACAACTCTGGTCAATTAAACAAACAAGAATTTGCGTTAGGAATGCACTTAGTGTACAGAAAACTAAATAATCAACCAATTCCGAATAACCTACCAGCAAGTTTGATTCCATCCAGTAATAGAATTTTAGACAACCTAAAGACTCAATTAAAAAGTAGTGACAACGGCTTAAACAGTTCAGGTTCAAGAATTAATGGTCTAGGTTACAAAAACGATGACAATGAAAACAGTCTTCCAACCTTTAGAAACCGCAGAAAGAATTTTTCTACAACTACAACCGCATCAACTGATTCGTCAAACGTTGCTGAAAATAAAGATTCTCCATCTGTTGCCGAAGCTTCCCAAAAGTACCCTGACCTCTCCACCACTGACATTACCTCAACCACTCCAAACCCACCTGTCGCAAAGGAGATACAACCTGCACCTGTTAAATCCGCTCAGCCAACTGTCGAAACGTCTACAATAGCTGAAGATTTGAAGCGTATTACAGAAATTAGGTATGAGCTAGAAAGTCTGCAATTGCCATCGATTACTGGTAACAGCCAAGTATCTCATGATTTGCAAAAACGATTTGAAACTATTATTGATACGGTTCCTCAATTATTTTCTGAAATTGCCGATGTCAATACCAAGATTACTGACGCCAAGATTGAGCTAGTCAATTTAAGATCGGGAACAGCTATTGAAGGGACTGGTACAAACGGTGAAGTTACTGAGAATGATAAAAAGAAAGCTAAGAGTAGAGCATTACTAAAGGCTAGAATGGCTGCTTTGACCGGGAAACCAAATGACAATGCAGGCAATGATGACAACTCAAAGGAAAATACTGAAGAACTAAACAAGATAAAACAAGAAAGTGTCAAGAACCAAGAAATTATTAAGGATATCAGATCATCAATTTCTGATATATCTTCCTCCTTGAAATCCACATTTACGGGTAAAAACATCTATGATGATGGCGAGGAATTCGAAAGATGGGAATTCGGTAGTGGATTAGAGAGGGAAGTTCGTAACTTTATCAGAGACTTAAACAAAGACAGTCTATTAGCTCAAGGAACCGTAACTTCTAACGTACAATCTTCTGCTAATAATACTTCTAAATCTGACTCTCATAATTCAAATGACAGGTCCGCTTACTTAAAGGAGCAAGCTCAAAAGAGAATGAAGGAAAGATTAGCAAAATTTGGTATTAATAAACGTGGAGATAGATCCAGAAGTAATACTTCTGAATCTATAAAGACCCCATTCGAAGTGGAAGATAGACCTGTAGAAACTTCAAAGGTAGCAGAATATTCCAGTAACCAGCATGCTCATCAGCCACAGAATAATACCAATAGTAATGATGGAGTATCCGATATGGAAGAGGATGAAGAAGAGAAGAAATTAAGGGAAAAACTTGAAAATCTAAAGTTGAAGAAGAAAGCTGACAAGGAAAAAAGACTGGCCGAACTGCGTAAACAAATCGAGGAAGCTGAAGCTAATTCTGATGAGGATGAACCTGTCATGACCAAAACAATTAATTTGAACAATGTTTCCAGTCAAGTAAGCTCTCAATTACCACAACAGACAACATCTTCATATAATTCACAAACTGTGAACTCGACAATCGTACCGTCTGCTCCAGTAGCCAATAACCCAATCTCGAAACCTAATCCATTTTTTAAACAAGAATCAAATTCTAACAGTTCTTCATTTGATGCAGGAGCTGCTGAGCTACAAAGAAGAAGTCAAAGAGGTTTTGATGAGAATAAGGATAGTGACGGTTGGTCTGATGATGAGCCAGAAGTGGAGGTACAATCAGAAAACGTACAAGTTACGTCATCAATTCCCATTGTGACACCAAACGTATCTGTCCAAGAACAAAGTGTCGCAGCTCCTCTGGCTCCACCAATTCCTCAAATTCCGGAATCAACTCCAGCGGTTCCATTAGCTCCACCAATTCCACAAATCCAGGAATCGACTCCAGCGGTTCCATTAGCTCCACCAATTCCACAAATCCAGGAATCGACTCCAGCGGTTCCATTAGCTCCATCAATTCCACAAGCCTCTGTTCAAATCCCAGCCGTCCCAATGGTGCCTCAGATGGTGGACAACTCAGGTTATGATGAAGCTGATAATGACGATGTCTTATCTATCCCAGAGTCTGTAGATTCTGGTGACGAGGGTTCCTCCATTCCAATTTCAAGTATCCCACCTCCACCTCCACTACCATAATGGAACGTATGTACCAAAGTATGCCTGTATTTTATATATATATATATGAAATTATTATATATGTTAATTTTTATCTGAAAGATAATTCCGTCCTTCTGTGTGACACCAGGTGAAAAGAATGCTTTAAAGCGGTTTTCGGATCAGTCGGGGTATTACAAAGAAATATGGGCAATTGACAAATATTAAAAGTTAGTCATCTTTTATAAAAATATAAGGGACATAAAAATTCATAAAAAAAGTTCTTCTTCTTCTTTGGAAGTTCCACCTTCAAGAAACATATATTTACGTATAATTGATATCTAAAACAATGACTGACGTTCAACTAGAAACCCTTTCAGAGTTTACGACGTGCGATATATCTGATGGTCTCCAAAACTTGTACGGTATCAAAGATGGTGGCTATTTTCCAAACTTGTGTCAGAGATCAGGTGAAAGAAAGTCTGGTTCAACTGTTGGAAAAGCTTACACTGTTTTATTTGCACATGCTTCCGATGAAAGACCAGCCATCAATTATATCGATGAAATTCCTTCAAATTCTGTATTGGTGATGGCCTATACACCAGAGCTACAAACTTCAGTTGCGCCATACACATATGTTAATAATGCAATTTTTGGAGGATTAATGGCTGCCAGAGCTCAAAAACAAGGTGTTAATGGTACTGTTGTTTTTGGTAGAGTCCGTGATGTTGGGGAATTTACAGATTTGGAATATCCTGTGTTCAGTTATGGTTTGAGTGCAGTTGCATCTAAAGGTGTTGTTAAACCTGTTGCCATCAACACATCCCTTTCAATTGCGACAAGTTCGGACATCATTCCTGTCGATAATTCAGGTCAATTAATTAGTAAATCGTGTGGTAAGCGTAAAATTGCTATCGCCATCAAAGAAGGCGACTATATAGTATGTGATATTCACGGTATGACTCGTATTCCACATGAAACTGTTGATTTAGATCGTTTAATTACGTATATCAAGGGTTCAATTGAAGTCGATACCTTAATAGCCCAAGACATCCTCAATGGGGAGCCTGCTGAAGCTTCGAAAATAAAGTACAGAGTCGCTTTGGAGAAACTAAAGGACTAGGGAACTTCCTAACCTTCTGTTTTAACTTCTTTGCCTTTTTATAGTATAATACTTATTCTTTAGTGTATTTAAATGTACATATTCTTTTGTGTTATACAATAACAACGCAACTATAATAGAAAATGATATAAATCAAATAACTTATTAAGGGAAGTAAGGAGAATATAGCGTAGCTTTTATTGAGAGTACGGTACAATCATATACAATATATATACGTATATATATGCCCCACCCCCTTGCGTTTGATAGTTTCATTAATTTATATAGGAGAGGAAATCAATACCAATATTGCTTAAGCAGAATAATTCAAACGGAAAATATCGTTAAAGACGTAGTAAGAGCTACCTTCTGGGATCAAATGGAAAACCTGGGAAAAACGTTGTGGGTTTGCTTCATCATCAATCAAAAGGTCACCAGTAATCATAACCAGAACATCACCATTTTGGGAGGCTGGCTGAGCATCTAAAGTGGTGATTCTGTGAGTAACTTTTTGGAAAGGTAAAGAAACCAACTTTTCGACAATGTTCTTAGCACCTTGCAATTGGTTAGTTTCAAAAGTTAGCATTGATTCATCTCTATAAAGGTTACCTAATTGAGTTCTGTCGGAATCGAATTGATTGTAGTAGAATTCAGTGAATTGTTGGGCTAGAGAGTTGAAATCCATGGACATCGTTGGCTGAGGAATGTGTATATACGTGAGTTATGGTACGCTTTATTACTGACACAAGAGACAAATGGTAACAAATACAAAATCTGTATGAAAGAAAATTACAAAAATATCAAGTCCTTCTATCCAAGATTTATTCGATGTTTGTTCAATCATTATTCAATTTTCCATCCTCTTTTTGATTTTGTTAGAAATTTTTCTCTTCTCTTGAAACTTCAAGATCAAATTGTACGAGGGAAACCGAATTGAAACCTTTCGACAAAAAACAAAGAACAACTTGAATTTCAATAATAACAAGAAAGTTAAATAGTTAAACTAGACTGTCTTTTAAAAAAACATTCTGGTATCCTTTATTTTTCAGACAACGTTTCAATTGAGTAAACATTGTTTGAGGTAAAAGAATTAGTATTCACTTATACAAGTTAAAATATCTTAACTTCTCTTTTTGTCTTTGTTATTAAGAGAAACGATAAAAAGGAAAACACTATTCAAAAACATAGGGGAGGGCAAAAAGCTTTCACATCGCAGGATTTATAGCAAACTGCATAATGATTAAACGTGCAACATCACCATTCAAGAAGTCTCACAGTAGACAAACATCTACAGATGAAAGATTAGCTGGCGGCCAACACTCTAGAACGTTTTCCGGTGGAAGTGGACATATAGGGTCACCTAGTAGACAGACAAGTATAGGAGCTAGTCATCCACCGATCTCGGGATCAAACCAGACACATAAGAGAACTACGTCCAGATCTTCGAACTCTTCGCAAACTTCTAATTTCTTAGCCGAACAATACGATAGAGATAGACGAGGTATTATCAGTTATTGTTTCTCGAAGCCAGATCACAAGACCAATTCACCACCAAACAATTATATTACCCATGTTAGAATTATTGAAGACGCCAAATATCCATCTTCGAGGCCAGCAGCTGATTCAAAATTAGAAAATAAGAAAAAAAGGGTTTTGATTCTTAGTGCGAAAGCAAATAATCAAAATGCTATTCAATTGCATAAGGCTCGTGAGAATTCAGACGGGTCGTTCCAAGTAGGTAGAACATGGGATCTAAAAGAATTGCTTAGAATTGAGTGTGATCAAACAATTCTGGAAGGGTTTCTAATGACCATGGGGAAGAAATATTATTGGGAAACAAATAGTGCAAAGGAAAGAACTGTTTTCATTAAGTCCTTAGTTAAAATATACATGCAAATATATGATGGTCGGGTTCCAGAATTGATAGATTGGGATTTATCCTTGTTCTATCTCGACGAACGTAGTTACTCTAGAGCAGTTATCACAAGAGAATCCTCTTCTCAACCAACATCACCTTCAATTGGTAAATCACAAGGAAACAATAATGCATTTGTCTCGCAACAGACGAATATGAACATGCAAGAAAAAATATCCCATAGTTCGGATAATGATAGATTGATCCAACAGCAGAGGGAGCAAGAATTGAAACAGAAACAACTGAATGATCTAGAATTACAAAAACAGAAATTACAACAGAGACAGTTATATGATCAGGAAGTACAGAGACAGAAATTAGAACAACAACAACGAGATAATGTGTCGGAATCAATGAACTTCCAGCGTAGGTCCGGGGTTGAAAGTGCTCGAAAAAGCCCGTCCAGAAACAGCTTGACAAAAGCCCCATATACCACGTCCACTACCCTCAATAGGTTAAGTAATACCTTTCATGATGAACAATTAAGTTTACATGCAGATTCTGACGATTTTCAAACACCAAGACATGATACATACAATTCGCAATCACCCGTAAAAACAGCACCAGATCTAAACTACAGCAATGTCCCAGATAGATCATCTCATTCACCTATACATACCACTGATCCATATTCGAATAATTCTGCAGGCTATTCAGACAAAGAAACTAATGGATATGCGGATTCTGACCCACAATTACAACCAAGGTCTAGAAATAGACCTATTTCAAGATCACCACAAAGAAATGTATACCAAGAGAGACCGCGGAGTGCCGTAGATTTGTATTCGCCATCTAATATCCACAGAAATAGTATGGCTGAGGTAGAAGATGTAAATTTTGCAGAACAAGGTAAAAGATTGGCTAATGTGCAGGCATTAGACGAAGATTATGAAGACATGAAACCTATAAGTTTCGATGATATAAATCAAAAGGACCTCAATGATTCTCAAACAAGGTACAATGCCGAGCAGGAAGCCACTGATTTAGACGACCAAATTTTGCAAGAAGAACCACTTGATTTGAACCAAAGGAACAACGGCAATACCACTGAAAGTAATGAATATACCGGAGGACATGATATATCAGATAACGAAGACCTAAATACCTCACTCAATGAGGAACCTCTCAACGAAACGGGCGATTTATCTTTCGAAAATGGTGACGAGATTCGTTATAGTCAACACCTCGAACCGCAATCAACACATGTTTACCATGAAGTGACTACTATTCAAGAAGAAGGTCAAAAAATTTTACCCCAAATGAATGAAGACGAAGAAATATCTACAGAACCAGATAAATCGAGCACTGAGTTAGTTGAAATTAATGACGAAGCTCTGTTAGAGACATTGACAGATATCAATTGGAGCTCTGACGACGATGCAAATAAACTATTGGAGCGGATTGACCTACAATTAGCAGAAATTGAACACAAATTCAATTCAAATATTTTAGCTCTAGAAGATGCTGGATCAGAACTTAAAGTTTATGAGGATAATGTGGATATGGAATGTGACAGAATGAATCCAACCTTTGCATTATTCTTAATGGAGATGAATACATTTGCAGACGATATTGACTTTGTTGAAAGTAGACAAAATGGTCTACAAATTGAGAGTGCTAATAAAAAGCTTTTATGGAATACTTTGTCGGATCTACTAAATACAGTATCTCTGGATGAAGATACATTAAAAGAACTATTAAAGTGCCCTATCAGAGAGAAAACATTACCATGGATGGAAGTACAATTAGGTTCTCTATCGAAGGCTGTTAGAGCCATCAGAGGTCAATCCACGAATGATGAATATAGTTTAAAGGATATGGAAGCTTTGAAAAAAAGACGTCAATATTATGAAAAGGTCACTGAGCTATTTTTAGAGAGAGTGGTGGCTGAGATGGGTACGATGTTCGCATACATTAAGAGTAACGGAACTACTAAGGACCAATTGATTAGTATTCTACACCGTTTGCTTACCTTTTCGAGCTTGATCATTTTTTGTAAGGAAATTTCAAACGATTCATATAAAACTATTATCGAACAATGGAATGAAAATGTCCAATCAGTATATACTGAAATGTGGGATAGAATAATAAAGAAACAGCAAAAACAATTTGCCAACAACAAAAACATCCTACAGGGTATTGCAAATCAACCTGGTGAGGAGAAGTTACTAGAACAATGGAAATCATTCAAACAGACAAAAAGAGTCACTTCTGATGGTAGCCTATATGCAGATTCATTATCAGGCATCATCGACATTCTAGATTTAATAGAGCACCAATGTGTTGTTTACCAAACTTTTATCGATAACTTTTTCCATATTTCTTCTAATGAGTCTTATGTTGATTTTGTCAAGAGATTCAAGGATCCAACGTCAAGAATTATTGACTTAGACAAAGTTAACAGAATGGATTCTGATAGAGAATCCGCACTTATAAAATCTCAGTTAGTCTCGAGGGTTTTTAACCCTGTTGTGACACAACTAATTTCATATTTTGTGGAAACCATGAAATCGAATCAATCAATAGCTCCTTCAATCATGCTAATACTAGAACAAAAATTGGGGACCCTGGAATCTACAGACCAAGAATTCCTAAGTGATACATTTACCAGAATTTTCACTCAGCTGAAACAACTGTGGTCTGGATTCATGGAAGATGAGCTGTTATATGTCGAAAGAATTGCAACAGATACAACAAACAAATCTGTGTTCCCAACAGTCGTTGGTCTTCCAATATTTATCAAAAATACTCATGATTCTTTAATGTACACGCAAAGTAAGATCAATGCGGAGGACATGAGTAAGTATGAGGTACCAAAGCTAGTTACAGAGTCATTTAACTCGTTATGTGTTTCCATTGTAGGCTTTCTATCTGATCAGGTGGATGAGAAGGTTGTATCAGGAAAACAAAAGAGTGCACTATCAACAGACCAATTGGCACACTCAATTACCCTTCTACAGAATACAAATTGGCTAATTGAACTTCTAACCATGTTAAACGGGCCATTAAAAGGTACATTTGATCAGCCAATCCAAGAAAGCAAGAAAATCTTTGATGTTGAGAAGGATGTATATGCAAACTTTTTGCTACAAGAAGCAATTCCAAAATTAACATCTTTTGTTCGCGGGGCCATGAATGTCGTAGAGACAAGTCCAAACCAGGCCACAAGCCCAGCCATATGGGGTGCATATAGTAAAAGTAACCTACAAAATATATTAACATCTTACAACTCAAAAGAGATCAGTGTGTTGGCTACCAAACTTCATAAATGGTTATTGAAACACTTCTCCTCCGGACAACCTGATATTCTGAGAGACAATCTTTGTGACAAGTTGTGGTCGTGCCTGCAAGGCCAAACCGTGTCTCTGTACCTGAGATTATACACTATAATAGATAAATATTACAAGGGTACACATGTTAAATTCACAAAGAATGATATTATCACCGCATTTGAATTGTTCAAAGAAGCACCATGAGTTTTTGCTTACATCAATTAACAAATATACACATACAAATACTTATATAATCATTTAAATAGCAACTTTCGAATAAACTTATGAATAATGCATGTGTTTCAACCACGATCGCCCATCGATTCTCCAAATTGTAACTACACTGGGGTATATTTCTATTACATAAAAAGTTTGGTCATTTCTCATATGCGCCTTAACTTATCCACACCTTTTACAAAGTTCATTGAATTTAGCGTTTAAAATTTTTTGAAAAATAAAGCTTCATCGAAAAATATTGAAGAAGTATAAGTTATAAGATAGGAAAAGAAATGCAATGCACAGAAGATACACCTTCCCTAGCAGCTCGAAAAATAAATTGAAGTAACATAAAATCGTTCAACCATGTTTAAAAAGTATGCATATTTACTTGGGAATAATGAATTCCATTATTCGAGCCTTCTTTACGCTATTCTGTTCGAGCTGAACATATACTAACATATATACTATTACGTTGTACAGATTTACGAGAGATGATATACATTCACGTTCTAACGTGAAATCCTCTATCCAAAGAACTCTTAAGACAAAGTTAGTTAACCAATATCCTAAATTGGAGCCTGTTATTGATGAACTAATTCCAAAAAAGAGCCAAGTGGAGGTAATCAAGTGTGAGGATAAGATTCAATTATATGCTGTGAACGGTGAAGTGCTATTCTTCCAACAATTCGACGAATTAATTCCTAGTTTAAGACTTGTTCATAAATTCCCAGAAGCTTACCCAATAGTTCAAGTGGATAGGGGTGCCATTAAATTTGTTCTTTCTGGTGCAAACATCATGTGTCCTGGGTTGACATCCCCTGGTGCCGGCCTACCAGACGCCCCTGGGTTTGAAAAGGACAGTGTGGTTATAATTAAGGCTGAGAACAAAGATAGTGCATTGGCCATTGGCCGTTTGTTGATGAGCACCGAAGATATCAAATCTATTAATAAGGGCCATGGTGTTGAATTGATCCATCATCTAGGTGATCCATTGTGGAACTTCACCATCGAATAAATAACAGAATATTAATTTTCTATAATTTTCTATAAAATTCTTCTATATAAGAATACTACTTATTTGAGCATAACGTATATGTCAGAGCCGTTTGTTAAACCTAAGTCACTAACGAGCGAAAAGTTACGGGATATTTCTACCATACTTTCAGTTTCACTTGTAGGCTCATATAATACTTTCATTTGAAGAATAGGTACACCAACATGTTTGCTAATGATACTCTTCATATAACGGATTGTACTATTAGGAAGAATATTGATTTCAAAATGGTCATCCTCATTATTGTAATGAATATACAATTTGAAAATTTCCAAATCATTTAACAAACCAATTTCTGTAGACACATGTAGTAAACTTTTGTCTATCTTCTCAGGTATCCCATATTTATCTTTAAAATATAACCACCTGGTTGTATCTTTGGTTAATTTTACAGAATTTGAAAGAATAGCAGATAACAAATACAATTCTGCTTCTTCTTTTATCACTTTGGTCAAATGGGAACCATCCAGGACGTCTAAATTGTTAAACCTTGCGAGAACATTTAAAAACATCTTTTTGTTGCTATCTAACAGATTAGTTTCAGAAATATCTGCTGATAAAATAGGATTATCATTGATGCGGAGGGATTTGAGTTGAAGGAAAGTCTCATTTAACTGATCGATTGATTCCCAATTATTGATTGCGTTGTGGGACAAATCAAGCTGAGCCAATGAGGACTCTCGACTAGCGTGCTTAGCTGATAGCAATATCACTGATCTTATCTTATTATGTGACAAATTTAAATATTCTAATTTCCAATCAGTCAACCCTAATGGCAGTTCATCTAACCCAACATTAAAAAGTGATAAATGGTTTACATATTTTGGCAGCTGAAAAGCAACGTTTCTCAATTCTGATAAGTTGTTACCCCCTAAATCGAGTGACTCTAAAAGTGGGAAATGTGCCACAATATATCCAATACATTTGATGGTTATATCACAACCAGATAATGAAAGGTGTTTTACGCTATTATATATCTTGATCTCACCCGGATTAGGGACATGAGGTTTAAATTTATTACCGCCTATTTTTAATGTGGACAGGCTTGGCATATACTCCAATAGCTCTAAAATATCTCCAAAATTTGAAATAAGGTTATTAGATATATTCAAGTTCTTCAAATTCTTGAAAGGATTAGTTATTGTACGAATACCCTCTTCTGGGGTGGACAGACAGGATATGGATTTTTTTTCCAATGAAATCGATTCTAACGAACTAATCTCCTGATTTCTACTGTTCAGCTCCTCAAATCCTAAGTATTCAATATTCTTTGAGCTAATCCGAAGAGACTGGTCGATTACAGTCGAAGTTCCATATATATCATATACAGCTTCGAGGAATCCTCTTTGCTTTACTCTTTCCACTTTAGACCACTTGAGAAAAGATCCAGAGTTCTCTTTAGTGGTACTAAAGTATCTGTGTCCATTTAAAGTACCTGAATGTTTCCCTCTATTGGTATCATCCCACTCGACACCAAATGCCAGCTCGTCTTTCCACACATCTATATAACCAATATATCTCACAGTGCAAATATCATCACCAATCTGTAATCTATCACCAATATGATATCGCTCCATGATACATTATCTTTGTAAATTGTGTGTCACTTCTACCTCTGCAATTCTATACCAATTCACTTCCCCCTCCTAAATCTTTTGTTGCGATTTTGGAAGTTATAAACTGAGGGCATAAATTACTGTATTTTACCAATCTACGTCACCTGAAAAAATAAAAATAAAAATAGGAAGGCGATGTGCTAGATAAGTTTATGTAATAAATTAATTTAAAATGAAAAAGGTTACGGTTATACTTATGTTATTTTCTTAATGTACATTTTATATATTGGTAGAATATAATATCCTATATGATTGTATAGATCTGCTTTAATCAAGCCATGTCAGCATCTTGGTCGTTTGCTGCACCGATTGCAGCATCCAAAGATCCGAATAGACCATCCAAATCAAACTCTTTAGACCACTCCGAAACAATGGTTGTCTGTTCAGCCTTAGAAGGGGCACTTTTAGTGCCAGTACTGGTACTAGTGGACACATTAGATTGGGAAGCATCTGGTGTTTCCTTGGAGGCGTTTGGTAAAACCCAACCAAGAATCTTACCGTCCCTCCAATCATTCAAGACTGACAAACCGGCACTAGCTAAGTTTGGAATACCACCTTTCCCTAATCTACCTCTCTTACGTGCAATGTAAATTAAAAAGTGCTTAGTGAATGTGTCTGCATCATTTGCAGGAATTGGTGGGATCTCGTACAATTTCTTGAAACTCTCAGTCATTTCGTTAGATTTTGATAATCTCTTGACCAGCATCAAGATAGCTGGATATGGATCCAGTATGAACTTTGGTGGAAGAGCACTTAGAAGTGCTAATTCTGCTTCTTGTTCAACCTTGGATTTGGCCTTGGTCTCTCCAGGGAAGCAAATACCAGGAGAGTCAAGAATCTTCAATTTGCTATCGATCTTGATTTCCCTCAAGGCAGTAGTGACACCAGGCTGGTTACCTGTAGGGCAAACCTTTGAAGGACCCCCACGACGAGAAGTAATGGCATTTATGATAGAAGACTTCCCAACATTTGGGTAACCAATGACACCGACGACAATTGATCTTTTCAAGTTGGAGTTGTTAGAGTACGTTTTTAAGGCCTCTAATAAAGCATTGGCCGTTGCTGATTGAGTTAACTTCTTATTGAAAGAGGTTGAATTTGTGGCACCAGGAGCAGCTCTGATTGGAATAGTTGGGAAACTAGATTTAAGAACATTCAACCATTGTTCTAAAACGTGTGGTGGAACTAAATCTACTTTGTTTAAAATCAGTATTAGACGCTTACCTTGACTTTGTAATACTTCTTGTTCGACCTTTCTAGATCTTGTCCCTTCCGGATCCCTAGCATCAAGAACATACAGGATGACATCAGAAGCATCCACAACAGTCTTAAATATCTTGTCATATGCTTTTCTGGATTGTTCTAACTCGGAATCACCTTCATCATCATCATCATCATAAAAGTTGATATCAAGGTCTCTGCTTTCATACTCGATTGGACCGTTCGCATTAGCAGTAGCTTCAGAAGTACCGTCGAAATCGGCAGCAGCTTGTTGAGCAAAATCTGCCAAAGCAGCTAAACCGGAATGTCCATCATCTTCATCTATGTCATCCTCATCCATAACTTCTTCACCGATAGCAAGAGCTTGTTCTCTGGCTCTTTTCTTTTCTTCTCTGGCAAGTCTTTTCTCTTCAAGGTCTCTTTGTTTCTTGGCCTCGATTTCTTCCAAGATTTTGTGTTTGTATGGGAAATTTGCTGGGATACCAGGATCTTTCTTGTGCTTAGATTTCCAGGTTACATCTGTCTTAGCAAACTTTCTTTCCTTTCTTCTGTGAGCAGTAGCCTTTTTTTGGATACCCTCTCTCATACGAGTAGAAGTTCTTTTTGATGTACGCTTTCTGACTCTCATTATGTTACTATTTTATAAGGCGATGATATATCAATGGTTTAATATATTAAACGACTAGGGATAACTTAACAACACTAGATATCATTCTTTATAAACTACACATTATGAGTAACCAATAAATCAATGATTTGTTATTATCGCAATGCTCATCTCATCGCAATTTGACAATTCAAAATTATTTTTTTCCGCACTCTGAAAATTTTCGCTTGAAGAGGTGTTACCCGTCTAAACTAAAAAAAAACTCATCTAAACGGTTCTTAATGTCACACTTAAATGGTAAAGAGACCTCACCTTACCTCACCTGTTAGAAGAACGAACAATGTCAGAGAAGTTATGCTATATTTTTTTCCTAACTTCTTCCTCAGGAAAAAAATGAGGTTATAAAATTACTTAGTATATATCATATTTATAAAGTAACAATCGATAAAGTTCTATTCAGGAGCTCTTCTGCCAACTATTGATTCTGAAATTTTGAGAAATCTGCCATCGAAAATGCAGCTCTCATATTGGCTGAAGATTGAGATGACTGAACACCTTGTGATAATGGTCTTCCGATAGTATCATCACTATCTTCAAGTGGAAGAGCAGGGTTCTGCTTTTTTGTATTAAGATTGAACATACTTTTACTTTTCAGCATGAATGCGGATTCTTTCAATTCTCTAAATCTACTACTCCCGAATTGGCCAGCCTCTAGGTCAGAGATGTCATTCGATGATCGACAATTCTCATACTTTGACTTGAGTTCGGAAATCTTATACCTTATATGAGCTACTATTTTACCGATAGATGACGAATTGAATGGAATATGCGATACTTTCCTTCCTACAAAGACATATATCACAAATCCTATTAAAATTAATATAAGTAGAAACTTAAGGAACCCAGCAGATGTATTGCTCACCATAAATCCATCACCAATAAGACCAGGAATGAACACTTTGTTGTCATCCTTTGCACTGCGTGAACTTGGAGCAATACCCACTCTAGCATTGCTTCCAACAGTAGGAACCATGCCAGACGCATATAACAAAATTCTACCCAACGTCCAAGATAAGTCTATCTCAACAACTTTATCTAGACTTTGAAACATTGGGTAGTCGTATATACCCTTTGATGTATCTAATCTACTACGGTCTTCTTGTGGCAGTTCGAAACCCTCGTGTAATATATTGATAATCCAATTACTCTTAAAACATGCGTCCTTTAGGTAGCTTTCTGGGATAGAGTTATATTTTCCATCTTTATTATTCTGCTCTATAGTTTTCCAGTCAGTATTACAGAATTCTTCGACTTTCGAACTAAATTTGATAAAACTGTATTCACCCCCAAGATTAAAAACATCGTTTGGGGTGTACCAAAATTCAGATATCCCTACAAACTTATCTTTCAGGAAGTCAATCTTGGGAATGTGAACACCATTGAATAAACAGCGTTCTTCTTGACAGGGTAAATTCTTCAATAATAACGGATATATGGATTTTGAGCATTGCTCAAAATTACCTAGCCCAGCAATCTTAAATTTTGTATCTTTAAATTCGAAATCGGTCTTACTTCCCTTTGGCATACATGGATCAGATAATGTACGTGTGGTGAAATCGTCATCATCATAGTTATTGGTGTTTTCTGGTAAAGCATTAATTAACTGTGCTAAGTATCTCTTTCTTGCCTGATTGGCCCCAAATCCTAGCCACGTACTAACAAAAACGTCCCATTCTTGGATATCCCCATTAAGACTCCGAAGATAAACAGTTGGAATTTCGTACTTGTATTTTGTTATTTCTTCTTTATCACTTGGAACAAATGCAATCTGAGCAGATGCTCCTCCCATATCCATAAATCCCATTGTAAAATGGCTCTTCTCATAGTCGTTGAAGTTGTTGAAGTTACCCAGCAGATAGTTTAAGCCAAGCCAGCCGTATATACCCTCGGTCTCTCCATCTATAATCTGAATTTGGGTATCACAGTCATCCATCTTGAACTTTGTAGATTTTTTAATTTTTATGCATAGGTCCTTTAAAATCTCTTCTCTCTTCTTTTTGGGTAGTAACCGCATACCAGCAGTTGCTTGTATGAATACAGGTGTACTACTTAATTTGTCATGCGGAACAATCTTCTCTGCTTCCTTCAGTAGGGGGTGAACGTGATCAGAGAATGCTTTATTTGTTTTATGCTCAAAACTTGATAATCCAGGATTCGCTTTAAATGTCCAATCCTTAGACTGTTCTATTTTGGGCACCGAATGTAACTCTTGTATATCATGTTGTGTCACATCAATTGTCGCTGGGTCGGTCCATCTAAATACATGCAACCTCGATCCAGACGAACCTGCATCTATAACAATCCCATAACAATCTTGTTCGTTTCCACTCGTGATCATTGTTACTCTCCTTTTATCCCTGTTGTGTGCTATTTCCATTTAAAACTGTTCTTATGTAACCTTTAACTTATAAAGAATGTTAGCTCCAGGAATTAACTTAGCATCGCGAAATAGGTTTTAATTTTTCTTCTTACTTCATAATATACTGAGGTGAAATAATTTCATGAAAAATTTCACAAAAGTAATGATTCATGCAACCCTAACTGTCTCACCAAGAAAAATAAACTCCTCATCAGTACTCATTTCACCTTCTTGCAAGCAGTTTCAGCTTCTAAAAATGTTATCCCTTTTATGGATACTCTTATAACACCAACTGATGCATCTTATCTATTAATTGAAACTCAACCAAAATTGAAATTTAATAAGTAGAAGTATTAACAAACCCATTTTGAGCAGTCTATAACATTCGTTGTTCTAACTTGTTAATTGATACATGTTTTGTTTGTTATTAAGATTTCAATATTAATGTATACTGAAATAACCTCTTTACATGTTTCACATGTTACAAAAAAGTATACCAAAACATTTGAAAGTTGAAATTTCTATCACCTATACTTTTCTGCTTATAACAAACCAAAACGATATATTTCACAATATTACTTATTCAAAAATTGAAGGCCAGTCGATTGGTTACCATATCAAAATAAAACAGAAATAACTCTTCGTTCGAAGCAACCTCATTGACTTCAACCTATCATAGATACTATTACTTATTTTTGTGGAAACAAATCATAAACGCCGGACTTCCTTGTACAACATAATAAAAAAAGATATAATAATTTATAGTAGGTACTCTTACACAATAGTACGTTGCTCAGTAACACCCTTGAAGTATTTTAAACGAGTATTAGTGCTATAAAATGGGGCATTCTTCTCAGAACTATTTAAAATTAACCATTAATACTTAAAATATGCATCTATTTAAAACAACCACGAAGTAGTCAAAAAGACATTAAAGAAGAAACAGATAATAACCCTAACTTTATTTAGGACCTAAACTGTGCTTAGAGTTACTACTATATAAAACTAATACCAATAAGATCTTCTGAAACTATATTGAGTATGACAACAAAGGCTTAATTTCTTCTCTTTAACAAAATATTCCATTTAGTATATATTCTATTTCGGTTACCGTGTACAATCTAAATTTTAGATTTTTCTTTAAAATTAAATCTTTAACATAGTTTATCACGTGCAAATATATATTGAAATTTAACTGTTTTTCATTTTTTTTAAAATTTTTGAACTGGATGCGAAAATTGATAAAAGTATAGGTTTGGGCATAATTTTTATGGTATGCTATTTTAGATATTAGGGGAAATAAAAAATAAAAGGATCTTATGACAGTAAATTTGAGTTGGTATAACATGGTGAGTGTTACCTCCAAGAGACCCAATATATTTTTTGGAATCGAATCAGAAGTAGACAGACAGCTGGTTACGAGGACCTTGTAGTTTAATTTAATTTAAATTTATCTAGAATTATAACTTTATGAACAAAACTATAGTACTAGAAATACAGTTTTTATGACTAGAATTATATTTTTCAAGGGGATTACCAAATGATAGTATTAAAAGAACCCCAAGAGTAAGTTTTTTCCTTGAAATTTATGCAAAATCCGTTTCTTAATATGCATCTCTTTCAGGCACAGTTACATATATTTTGTTTAAAAAAATACCTTTTTCAAACGTTATAAATTAGTTTACGTTTACGACTTAATGGATATGGGTGTCACTACTATTATTTATAAAGTTAGTAAATTCAAGTATGACGCATATTAAAAAGTTTGATATCCCAGCTCTTCTCATATCATTGAATAATGACGACCTAAATTGCTTTAATATATATCTTTTTAAATATTGGTGTACGCAATTGTTTAGTATCTATCCAAGTATTTTAAACGGTAGGAATAGTAGACAAATATTATTTGATTACCTGGGAGGGGTGGATGGATGAATGTATACAAAATAGTACTCCATTGAAATTGATAAGTTTTTTCGTTTTTAGTGTTTTATTTTTTCAGAACTGATTCGGTAATAATAGATTTCTTATTAGAAGTTTTTAGTTTAATATGCTGTACATTCTTCGTGATTTCTTTAGAACCGGAATTAGAAGATAAATAAAATATTACGCAACAATAATTTGCATTTTTTCATACCAATTTTAAATATGTTTGGTATAGATTTACTCTCTCATTTACACAAAAATCAGTTCTTCTCCGGTCGAGTAGGGCGTGCCTCTTTTATTATCCTCAAAGACTTATATCAAGTCGTATGGTTTCTATTATTCTGCTCTTTAATATGGTCATGCCATTATGCTATAGAGAATTAGAGTGCCCCAAAATGTATAATATTTAGAACCTAACTAGATCCTTAAATATTGTGATAAATATACAACTAACTACATAAGAATGATTCCTTAAAACCGGAAAATATCATACTTAGATATCTTCTAAATTTAAAAGATAATTGGAAAGTGAGCCAAAAAATTGCCTAAGTCATTAGAACAAAAAATAAAATGCAAAACAAAAAAAAGGAAGGGACCAAAAAAAGGGATCAAATAAGAATGTATTAATTTATATTATGAAGTATTTAAAAAAATCCAGAAAACTGCAGTGATCTTGTATAAATTGCAAACTTTAGAAAAGTGTTTGTCAACCCCATTTTTCTATTTATCATAGAAATTTTACCAGGGAAGATATATAGTCCTATGCCATATCATATGATAAAAAACTTTTTTCAGAGAGTAACTGCAAGACCAATTAGTTGTTTCAATTTTTTAGAAAGACTCCATTTTCCTATTTGTCCAGAGTCAATTAACTTTATAGAAATAACCTCGATATTTTTTTTTTCTCACAATATATTGTTCCAAGCCATATTTATTTACTTCAGCATTCGGACAAGTGAAGCTTATTCCGATGTGTTTTTATTGTCAAGTATTTTTATGTCTCTTTTAGATATTATGGGTTAATAAAGTAGAAATTTCAGTTTGTTTAACCCATTATAAGAATTTGGAAGCTATATGTTCTAATACAGTTATAAGAAGGTTATAATTAATATTAGCTCCGTTGACACTGACGAAATAATTCGAAGCTATAAAAAAAATATCTAAGACTATGGAAGGGAAGTAAGATCATACTTATTATGAATTGTACTCTATACCCCCTGTAGCCATATTAACAGTGCTATCAATGTTTTGGGCCCAATTTAAGAAATATAGTAATACATTTTAGTGGATTATGTACCAGTAGGATTATCAGTAAATCGATAATAAATGTAAACTTGCTGTAAACAATTTATTTGAAATTAAAGTTACTAGTTATGTGGAAGTGAACTGTGGTCCTTAAAAAACCCGCTTAAACGGTCTAATAAAGTGAAAATCAAAATAGCTATACTTTCTATTTTAGTATGTTCAAGTTTTTTGGTGATACACTTTCATCAATTTTGGAAATTTTAACAAACACAACTAAACCAAAAAAAACAAAACATTTCTTTTTAAAAGATCACGATTGTCCCAATAAAACCTTTCAATTGACGAATCATAAGAGATTGATCTTTTTTAACTACGAGAGGCTAAAGAAGCAACGTAATCTAGAAACAAAAAAAAAGTGGGAACACTAAATATATTAACAAATAAGTTTACTGGAATTCAAGAGCGATTGTAATAGCGGCAGGAATATGTAAAATACTTTAAAATGAACTGAAGAAGAAAATTTATCCTTTTATGCAGGGGATCGAAGTATTCAGACACTCAAATTAATTTACTAAATTTCCCCAAAACAATAATATGAAGAATATTGGAATTTCCAACCCTGTGAAATTATTTCATTTTCTATTTATTTATCAGGGTGTCTATTCTATTATAGTTCCATAACCACATGTAAATAAAATAATTGAACTGCAACTAAATAAAATAGATGATACATTGTTCTATTTATTTAATACTTAGTACTTACTGTCGGAATGATTATCTAACACAATAGATAGTTTCATATCATTTAAAATTTATGAAACCATCATTACGAAACCTTGAGAAACAAGGAATAAGTTTATCTATTATGTAATCTACGATACATTTCTGATACCTATAGCTATGGGTATGTTAGTTTAATATATATTTTCCTAAATTACGATGTTTTACCTATTTTGAAAAAAGAATGGCCGTAAATGGAAATGAGTGGTGGATGATGGAGGGGTAGTACCAAAAAATACATATCGGAGACCATTACTTTTAAGATGGATAGCAAACAACAAAAGATATTGTTAATATATATATATATATATATTTTAAAAAAACAATAAGGAATAACAATTCATTCATTTAACAATAAAACAAATAGCGATAAAAAATTAAGGTTCCTAATTCATGATTATAGTACTACTATTAGAGACACAATCTTAAAACTCAAATACATATAACCTTTATGGAAAAGGCTTACCAAAAAGGGAGGTCTCTCAAATGATATTATGTTACATCCCTATTATCTACCGTTTATAGTTCTTTTAGACAATAATATAAAAGTAAACACCTTCATATACACATATATTTACACGTCGCACACTTTTATAATATTGTTTATTCATGGGGAAATACTTTAGACGGTGGAAGTATATCAACGCCAGAACTAAGTAGTTAACTAAAGTCTTGTGCTTGGTTCATATTATATCAAGTGAACCATACTACGGCAAATATGTTCTAAATAGTGTGGGTAACCTTTGAATAATTATGATAGAAGGTAGATAATGGCAATTACCATAGAATAAGAGAAAAAAAGTAGGAAAAGAAAACACCTCACTATATTATAAAGCCCCTAAGAATGATGACATAGAAGTAAAATGACTATTTTATGATATTCATCCTGTTAATTCCGAAAGGACCTAACGAAATTAAAAATTATATTTTTTCGAATTACTTGAATAGTCAGTCGTCTTAATCTTAACAATAGTTCTTAATCCCGAAAATAGAGATAAAAATCAACTAAAGAACGCACTCTTATTTAAATTAGGATTAAAGTTATCTGTGTTATAATTGAATAGGGTTTCCTTACATGTTTTTTAATATATAACGGAAACAAAAACATGATTAGAATAGCGAACTAATAACCCAAACAGACCAGTATCTAACTTAATACAGGTAGATATGATACATATACATACCTATATTAATTTACTTGAGCCACATTTTGATTTACAACTTCTGTCGGTTTTTTATATCCTTTTCAGTGAACAAAATATACAAGTTGGATTAATTTGGCTGCTGTCTCTTTATATATATTGCCTTTAGATGTAGAAAAATTATATTGTTAATTCCAGGAATAAAGAATTGTTAAAAATATTATCATTTAGACACGTTTGGTTCACATCACGTTAAGGTATTAAGTTCTCTTCCCCTTTACTCTTTACATTTTTAAACTATTCTTATCATATCTTTTTTTCTTATTTACAGCTTATTTAAGTTTATGTAACAAGGGAATGACTAAAAAAGCTCTACTTTAAATTTTCTTGCATAAAAAAAATAGGTGATAACGAGAGAAAGACCGCGGCGCACCCAGTGCAGAAGTTGGGAAACAAGATCACTTCGTCAATTAATAAATGTTAATAATACTAATTCTATCTTAATCACCAGGCAAAGCTATTTTTTGTTATTTTTTTCTTTTCAAGGGAATCCAAGTTGTGAATTTTTTTATATTAATTTTTTTTTACTAACCACTAACAAATATTAATGTCAATTATTTATTTAGGAAATGATGGTGGGTTGAAGAAATCACCGAAAAAGAAATGGAAATTGGATCACTTACACACACAGAAGTATTCGTTTAAAATGAAACTTCAACAAAAATTATTTGGCGAGAATCAAATTCTTGCTACTAGTAAATTTAAAATTCAAATTGAGGCTGAATAATAAACTTTAATTCAAAATGACCTGCGTGAAACATTAATTAAGAATAAAAGCAGGTAATTTATTAAATCCATAGATGAAGTGAAGAGAAAAAAACAGTAACAACAGAACTATGAAGAAGTGCTACATCAATATATTTTATAATATCTCTGTCTAAAACCTATGCGATAATTTAATTGTTTTTATTAAAACATTTATTAAATAGATAAAACTTTGAAAAAGAATTTTTTCAAGAATTGAGCAATTCTTAAATAAAAGAAATATAAATAATGAAAAGGTACGAAGTATTATCAGATAAATAATACAGATGGGTATGTATACCACCATATGAAGACATATTTTTACCGTTTTCTTACTTGTTTTTCTTTCTATAACTATCGTATTGTTTTAAAAAGTATGAAATGAACAAAAATGTTACACAGAAAAAAAGGTTCAGAAGGTCCTAAGGAGTCGGGTCTATCTATATAAAAACAAAAGGATTTACTATTACGAGATGCTGTGATAAATTAAATAATAATAAAACTGAAACGACTTAAACTAGTTCTACGTATCTTTCTTTTGGGTCAATCAGTATTTCTTATTTTCTCTTTGTTATATTTTCACCTTTGCAATTTTAATTTTATTGTTATTATTTTAATAACAATCATAATTAATAATAGTCAAATATATGAATGTCCCATTATCATTGTATTACTTTTTGGCAACATTTAGAGAGTATTCTGCATCACTCTTCTTAGAGTTCCATTACTATTATGAAAAGGAAAAACACTATCTAGACTTATTTCTTTTCATAATACAATTTACTTAGAAAGTTTATATTGTAAGTTTATGTGTAATCATAATAGGGACCTTTTCATTGTCTAACTCCTCATATTATATCTTTTTTACACATATATCCCTCTTTCATTATTGTAATTAATGTCACACTCTATCATATTTCCATTGAATTATATGGAGGAGACACCAGCAAACAATAACAACAACAGCATCAGAAAACAAGTAAAATGATTGTAGATCTATGCGAACGGGGGAGATACTAGGGATAACAAAACAACTTACACAGGAGCCGATAACAATAATGTGTTAGCTAAAACAACTTCTTCTCTATCTCAATAGAATATCAATGTGAGTTAATAAATTGAATTGAATTGAATTAAATTCAATTACGTATGGGAAGAGAAGGGGGCCGGACAGCAATCTAGTTAATTAAGTAGATAAAAATATGTATTGAGAAAACGATAAAGATAGAGATAATAATAGTTTTTGACCGAAGAAAAATAAAAAAGAGGTTGATAACTATTAAAGGCAGTGTCTTGTTTGACTTACCTATTGACTAATAATAATAATAACAGTACTTCTGCTACGTGGGAGAGAAAAGGAACGAAACGTAAATAAAGTTGGTTAAATCCGAAGGATAACTATATAATGATTTGTACGAACATCTCTGTATTCAGAATGCTTATAAAGGGGGAATAACAATTTGAGTTGTCAAAATTCCAGTAAGTCACATATTTTATCTCGCTTACAAACTTTTCTTTAATTTTTATTATATTTCTTATGTTTCTTATTTGATCAAGACTAAGGTTACTACTATTTTGAAGTTTCCCCCCACGGGAGTGAAAACGTACTATAATTCAGTAAGCAAACAGTAGAAAAGTATTATAGGCCTTGAGAGTGCAAAATAATATTTTTACTTTTTTCTTCTTCTCTTGATTTACCAGTAGCCTAGGGAGAGATGGGGGAAACTAGTAATGCAAGAAAGACAGAAACAACTTCAAAACCTCATTTCGAAAGGAGAGAAAGTTCTTAGTTTATGTTATTATTCCCTCCTGGGACTTCACAAATTTGTAATATTTTTTTAAAAGTTCTTCTACATTGACTATGATTTATGCTACATTAACTAATCTGTCCGATCGATTCTTTGACTTGAATCGATATTAAGAAAGATAAACAACTACAAAAAAGGAGAGGAAGGAGAAGAAGACGCAGGAGAGAGAATATTTAGTTAACGTTTGATTTAGAATTTTTGTTTATCCGTTTCTTGATTCAGATCATTGTAGTGAGTTTAGGTTTTAAGTGAAACGTTAAGTCTCTACCCCTTGTCTCTGTCTCTATCTCTTGCTTTCTATCTGAGGTGCAATACCAACAGAATCCATCCACATGCTAACGAAACTGACAATAAAATAAACTTAGAAACTCTGTAGAGAAGAAAGCAAATTACAAACTTCTTTAACTATTTTCTGAAAATGTTAATAATTTGCTTTCTGACAGGTTAAAAAAGTTTTAGTACAGAAACTCTCTGCAGCCATGAAGAATTGGAGATAGAAGAAGAAGTTTAAGTAGGAAGGCTCCTTCATCCCTTCCTCATCCTCCTCCTTCTCATAGAGGAACTATCAGAAGGGGAAGGGAGATTAGATCAAGCCAAGGACAATCAAGTCAGTCAGTTACTTTTCAGTTTCGAGGAAAAACAAAATTTTTCATTCACCAAACAAAAACAACAGAGAGAGAACTGCTGGAAAATAAAAACAACAAACAAACAAACAAATAAATTTAAAGGAGAAAAGAAAATATGTACAATAAGAATATTTACTGAAGCAGTCTAGAGATGAAGAAGGAACGAACAAACAGAGAAAGTAATGAAGAATAGAATAAAATAGAATAAAATAAAATAAAAATGACAATTATTGCAACCATATTATACGTCTACATCTGCATAGTTCTAAACGCACAGGGTAAAAACTGTAACGCCAGCAATGGCAGCAGCAATAAGTAACGTTCATTGTTTGACATTTCGAGTTTTCTTGAGTAAACACAGAAACTAAGTATTTTGCACATCTAATGCTTATAGACTTCATATTATAAACTTATGTCTGAATATATTAATGAAGAAATTATGTATACATCTACAGGTAAGCGAAGTACACCGAGTGATCATATCAACTATATACATCATATATATATAAACAGATATGTGTATATTCTTCTATGTATGTGAAAGTGCAAGTCTCGTTTTAATTACATCTGTTCTCTTGCATTCGTCTTATCCTAAACCCCTTCTTAATATTTGTTGTATATTCCTTTTTTCTTTTTTTTCCAAAGTCAATTCAGTTTCTCTTATTTTAGAATTATTATTATCATTAGTCGATATACATATATATATCTAACAGATAAGACTAAATCAATATTCCTTTTTTTATTTTTATTTTATTTAAATTTTATTTCAATTTTGTTCGAGTTTTAATTGTCTTCACATCTATACCATCCATCTGTCGAAAAAAGGACGTTAGACTCAACTCAATTTACATCGAAAATAACATCAAGATAAAACTAATCAGATTTTAACATAACGATAATACTACTTATTTCATTTTAAAATAGTCATTTAATTCGGTTCTATTTTCAATTTGTCTTACTCTCAGATTCATTTATTATTTTTTATTTTTTTCATCATATCCTTCAAAAGAACGTTTGACATATTTTTATTTTGCATACAACAAGCATATATTTATTTTTGCTGTCATCAAGTTAATATTGAAGTCTACTCTATCTTTAGTAATATAATTCCGTGGAAGTTTATTTTACTTTTAAATCTTTTTTTATTTTTCGTTTGGTATCATCCCTTAGGTATATCGTCGAGAAAAAAAAATTTAAAAAACAACAACAACAACAGGAATACAAATTTTAACTTCAAACAATCTCCATTCTAATAATTAATTAACAGGATTAAAAAATTGAAGTATTGCAAATATTTTCTTCTTATTCTATTCATATTTAGAGTCCCTCACAATTAATTAAGCGCATTCTCTGCATATCGTTCTTCTTTTTTTTTGAAAGCTCATTTTATTAAGGAAACAAGAAAAGTTGATCTGCCACATTTAAAATAGTGAACCGAGTATACAAAAACGACTAAGAGATATAACTTTGACGTTAATATAAGCATTTTTCAAATAGAAGTTTAGTCAATTGCATATCTGTATTTGTAATCTTCTACTTTTATCTCTCTTTATTATCATTCTTTTTTTTTATTTTTTTTTGGCCCTGAGATCTCATACATTTTCACAGCCAGAATTTTCTAACTCCACCAGGGCAAGAGGGAAAGGACGAAAAGAAAAGAAAAAAATTAAAAATTATTAAGAAATACGAGAACAAAACAAAACAAAACAAAACAAAGCAAATTAAAGGATAGGCAAAGAAGAGAATTTTAGCAATATACATTCTTTTTAAATTCTTCTTCGTCATTTCAGAAAAGTTTTCTTCCTACCCTTTGTTTAGCAAAAGATTATCAAGAATTTTTGTTACTTCGTTTCAAAGTATTTCGAGGTAGTTCACCTAATTTTAAAACCTAAGCAGGAAAAAAAAGGAAACTAAAACCCTTTTTCATATAATTTCCCAATTAACAATTCATTTTTTGCATCAATACTACTTTTTTTTCTATATCTAATACAACTATTTTAAATGGATATCGAACCAACGTTCAAGGGTTATATAGAAGATGAAAATGATGCACTTCTAATACTCCAAGCTACTCTAGATGGAAAATTGAAACATATACCTAGAAGGCCTTATGAAATCGAGAGACCATATTTAATTGTTTCTGGAAACATATTCGTATTTATCGAGGAGATATCAGGCATCAAGAGATGGACAGATGGTGTTTCGTGGTCACCATCAAGAATAGCCAATAAGTTTTTAATATACAAAGAATTAGATAAGGATAATCCATCATCAATTGCAAGAAGGAAAGCTAGTTCAAGAATAAAATTACCACCTTTAGTGAAAACTAATGTTGGCCAAGATTTGAGTGATAATACTTCGACTTCAAAGAGTGATAGTAATTCTCCATCGTCTTCATTGAGATCTGTCCATCCTTTAAAGTATACTGGGTTAGTGAAAAAGACTATTTCAGTGACTCTGAAACGTCCTCCTTACAATTATTATGAGAATTTCCATATAGTTTCTTATTATACCACAGAAGATGTTAAACAAAATAGATTAATAACTCCAAAGGATTCCCTATTCTTTAGAAATGTCAGACCCTCTCTGGAGTTAATAACAGCGATGGAAAACACTACACTTGGTAATACAAAAGGACATAACAAAAATGCATCTCTAACTCCTTCAAGCACCCCAATGGGTAATATGGAAATGGTTAATATAAATACTGCAGGCAGTAATCAAAATCATTTGAATCCATATGGTCATCCCGGAGTTGAGGCTGGTCCACTAAATGGTAACAATCTAAAGAGTAATCAAAATGGTAGAAATCAACTTGTAAAAAATGAAGATTATTCAACTAATTCATCTTCTACGTTATTGCATACAATGAATCCATACATCCCCCAATCACCTAATCCACAGAATAATAGATATTATGTTCAGCAAGGAAATATACCAAATGGAAATGGGCAGGTCATGAATAGTTCGTATAGTTATCAAAACTCGACGTCATATATGAATTCAGATTATCCACCTTCACAACCACAACCTCAGCAAGCACAGCAACCACCTCAACAACAACAACCACAATCGTTCCAATCGCAAACACATACACAAAAATCTCAGCAGGGGCAAGGTTCACAACATCAAGGAAATGTACCCACTGTGAACTCGTATCCTTTCTATATATCCAGTACACCGTTCAGTAATCAAGGTTATTCGGATAGCTCAGCACCCAATGCAAATTCAGGAACTGTACCGTCATCATATTATGCACAGAACGAGCAAAATGGCACAAGTGCTACAAACAATCTATCGTCCATTACGTACAATGCAGGCCCATACCCTGTATACCCAGTAAATGTGAACATGTCATACTATGGTGGGAATTCTGCTTTTGGGAAAGCCAGTCATAGTGGTGCTGCTCCAAATGAAAATAGTTCTGCTGTAATGACTCCCGCGATGAATATGCCCGGAAAAGGTAATGGACCCGTAAGTAACCCTGGAATGGGAAATGGATATAATTCTATCGCCGTTCAACAAGGTCCTATGCATAACCAACAGAGTCATAACATTCAACAGCAACAGCAACAGCAACAGCAACAGCAACAGCAACAGCAACAGCAACAGCAACAGCAACAGCAGCAGCAACAGCAGCAGCAGCAACAGCAACAGCAACAGCAACAGCAACAGCAACAGCAACAGCAACAGCAACAGCAACAGCAACAGCAGCAGCAACAGCAACAGCAGCAGCATCAGCAGCAGCATCAGCAGCAGCAGCAGCAACAACAGTATGCGCAACCTCAACAGATGCCATACCGAACGAGTGGTGCGAACCATAGCGGTTATGCCAATACGCCACATATCCAGGCCATGCCTCAAATGTATCAATACCAGTCTCAATCTTTACCACAATATCAACATCAAGTTCCAGGTACGGCACAAAATGTAGCATATATGTATTCAAATATGCCGTATGCAGCTTCAAATATGACCAATGGTGGATCTTCGGAAACCGTTAATGGCTCCACAAATGGAACAAGTAATCATATAATGGGGTCATCTATAAATGCAACACCAACAGGGGCTCCAAATATGCAGACCAACAATATTGAGACTAATTCAAATAATAAGGTACCTGCTTCGTCAAACATGAATCAGGGAGCTCGCTAGAAATTTTAATGCTAAAAGCAACAACAACAGTCAAATACGCATTACTGTATAGAAGCGATTGCATGGATTGGAAAATCGAATCTGTTTCTTCTACGTTTCCGATATCAGAATATATAATATCAACATTGCAAGACAACTTATTATATCGGTAAGATCGAAAAGAAGTAACATGAAGTATCAATGATAGAATCAGATTCTGTAAAAATAATAGTTTGTAGTAATAGATAAATTGTAATTAATAATTGCTAACATAATGAAAACTGAAAATTTAATGCGTGACCGGATATGTTTAACGCTTTAGCCTAGTATCTGGAGCATATATATGCTGAGATTCATAGCTTTCAGTAATGAGAACTTCGTTTTCTATGTATTTTGACCTATTTTTGCACTAAGCGTAATGCTGAACCATTGGGCTCTAAGAATGGCTACGCTCTACACACTTTTTTTTTTCACTTTCGCACTTGAAGTTTAATAAAGAAAAGGTGCGATGACTTCTCAAGAGAAATTGATTAATAATCAGATTCTTATTAAATTAAGACTCGAAGAACATAAAGTTTATTTAGGTGAACTACTAATTTTTAGGTTCATTTATAGCTCCAAAAAAGAAGAAGCGTATATTGTTTGTAAATATTTGATTGTTTAATCTTTTGTAAAGTAGAATAAGAAACAACCAAGAATTAAAATGAGTGAATTTGAAGAGGAACAAGAAGAAGGTCCAGCTCCATCGCTTGCCAAAATAAAGCATATCATCCTTATTTTGTCTGGAAAGGGTGGTGTAGGCAAGAGTTCTGTTACTACCCAGACTGCCCTATCGTTGTGTGAAATGGGATACAAGGTGGGTGTGCTAGATATAGATTTAACAGGACCATCCCTTCCTAGAATGTTTGGCTTAGAAGATAAATCCATATACCAAGACAGTAACGGGTGGAGGCCGGTTTCAGTGGAAACAAATAATGAGGGCTCTTTAAGTGTCATATCTATTGGGTTTCTTTTAGGTGGTAGAGGTAACAGTGTTGTGTGGAAAGGTCCAAAGAAGACAGCTATGATCAAACAATTTGTAAAAGATGTTGCATGGGGAGAACTGGATTATCTCTTGATTGATACACCTCCAGGTACCTCGGATGAGCATATATCAATTGCTGAACAGCTGAGATTTTCTGGTCCTGATGGCGCGATCGTGGTAACAACCCCTCAAGGTGTAGCTACTGCTGATGTAAAGAAGGAACTAAATTTCTGTAAGAAGATTGACCTGAAGATAATCGGGATCGTCGAGAACATGTCCGGCTTTATCTGTCCGCATTGTGCAGAGTGTACTAATATCTTTTCAAGTGGTGGTGGTAAGGCCCTTGCAGATGAATTTTCCATTCCATATCTTGGAAATATCCCAATCGACCCCCAATTTGTCGATATGATCGAGAATCAAAAGAATAGTGAAAAGACTCTATCTGAATCATACAGCGTGTCATCTATACACTCAATATTTCATGAGATAATCCAGAAAGTATTAGATCAGAAACATCCCGCTAGATTCTAAGTTTATTAATGTAGGATGTGTGAATAGTTGAAATGCATATATTACATAAGTATTACTTGTGTATTTTAATAGAAGAAAGAACATCTATAAATTAAGAGTTCGCTAGACGTTTAGTTTAACGTCTTCTCAGTTTTGATTAGAAAGATGCGCACTAGTAATGTTCGAGGCACTGATGTTCTCCATCGTTGTTAATGTTTTTGCCGAACTGGGCTTCTTAAACGAACCTAGAACAAAGGGGCTTGAAAGAGAAGTCTTGATTCTATTTCTATCTCTAACTGTAAAAGTTGAAGTTTGAATATTTGTACTGGAAATAGTACTACTCAAACTAGCATTATTTTCATTATCGACATCATTTAGAATGATGGGAGATATAACTATATCATCATTATCTCTATACATATTTACATTCTCATTTGCCGTGAGAGTATCATCAGTAATAATGTTGAAATTGTTGTTAATTTCATTTGCGGTGTTCTGTATATCACTATATTCTCCCTCTATGCCCTCTACTGGGCAATCAGGTTCATCACCCTGAAGATCAATGTGACCCAATCCTTCAATGTAGTCAATATTAGTCTCGTTTGGGTTTATTTCCTCTGGGGTATGTGGGTCTAGTAATGTAGGATGTCGCTTCTTCAACAAAGCAAAAATTATTGGATAATGTCTCTCATTAATTGAATCTGATAACAACAATCGTTGGTTCTTTCTTAACTTCATATCAACATCTATAAATTTGTTCAAAATTTGTTCTTTTACAGTGCTAATATTTCCAATTCTTTCATCTAACTCTTCTATATTATCCTTTGTCAATTGAAATCTCTTGGAACCATGTGTACTAGTTCCATACTTATGCCGGAATCGTAGATTTTTCATGTAAATATGATTAATTTTCTTAGCAGAGCCTCGTAGTCTTTCATCTAATTTTGACATTTGAGCAGTTTCACTTCTTATATCGGACTCAATTACTTTATGAACAAACTGCAAATCCTCTAACACTTGATTCAGTTCAGTCTTAACTGAACTAAATAATGAGTCTAGGAGTACATCCTGACTTCTGACAAAAGATGGCATTGCTTTCAACTTATCGTAAGACGTGCTTCCTTCAATAGTTACAAATTTCATTCTTTTCAAAGATACTTCCCACAATGAAACAATTTTATTGTTGTTCAGTTAATATCTTACAGGTGTAAAGTAAAAGATAACAACATCATCTTTCGTTAACTCGATACTGTGTAACATTAACAACATTATATGGAAACTGAAATATGTGTGACTTCCAATATTTTGTTTTTTAGGGAAACCGCAGAGTCAGTCGGGCGTTTACCTGTTTAACCAAATAACAAATTTCTGAACGGGATCATCAAATGGTTAACCAAAAACAAGATGAGATGAAAAATAACTCATATGAAATGGGTTGTTGTGACTTCAATATTTGAAATTAGAAATGTGAATTCTCAGTTGTGAAGACAAACCAAGGTATAAAAATAAAGAAAACATGGATAGTAGTGCAATAGTAATGAATACATTAGTGTTTGTTTTTGGAGGTTGTTGTACTAATGTACTCACGTTGGAAGATTTGATTAAAGACAAAAACTCAGATATTGGTACATTAGTGACATTCACACAATTTCTGTTTGTTGCATTATCATTGTTACCAGGATTTGTTTTATTTGAAGGTGGCATGATCAGACTTAAACAATTGAATGTGCCGTTGAGAGTCTACATCTGGTCGGTTATTCTATTTTATATTAGTTCTTCTACAAATAATAGCGTTTTCAAATATAATATTTCAATTCCGTTGCATGTTGTATTTAGGTGTTTCGGTACTGTGATTACTATGATAATAGGTTGGCTGATTAACAAAAAGAGATACTCACGCTTACAAGTCATATCCGCCTGTCTCTTGACAATAGGTGCAATAGTAACATCACTGTATCGAGACCATGAGTTTTCATTAGAGGCTGTACATTCATGGTGGGTCCATAAACGATATCTTGCGGAAAAAAGTGACCATCAGAATGATACAACATTTTTAATTGGTATATGTCTCTTGGTTATATCTTCAATTTCTTCAGCATTACTTTCAGTTTATAACGAATGGACCTATAAAACATACGGAAAATACTGGCAAGAAAATCTCTTCTATACCCATTTTTTATCACTACCAATATTTATTGTTAAAGATGGTACTCACATAATGACAGGGTATCAACAATTGATGGGATCCAGTTTTAGAATCACTCGGAGCCACATTGCATTCGCCCTAAATATAATAACGCAGAATATATGTATACGAGGTGTTAATATACTTGCAAGTCATACCAATGCACTCACTTTGTCAGTAATTCTTACAGTACGAAAATTCGTGAGTCTTCTATTGAGTGTGGTGATTTACAAGAATGTACTTTCATATACTAGTTATGTTGGGGTGGCGATTGTATTTTCAGGGACATTGTTATACATATTAGGGTCTCGAAGACCATCTTCAATGGTCTCATCCACCAAAAAATCTCAATGAATTGGAGTATTTTATTAATTAATTCATTGAGATTTGATCAGAGATTTGTGACATTTTACTTCTACCCATGTATGCGCTGTGCAAAAAATCGATGAAGATGGAAAAAAAATCAAATGAAAAACAAAACAGATGGAAGATGGATTGAAACTTATGAACTATTTTAGAGATCATGCAAGAAACCATGTGAAGTTTGTTTAAGATACATTGGGAGTGAACCTTTCAAGGTAAAAACTAGCCATAAATATATCTATACATATATAACCATTATTATACAATGAATAGAGTTAACGGTATGTTTCAATGGAAATCCTTTTTGTAGATCGAATATTTTGTTTTTTTTACTAACATGAACCCATTAATATTTTCATATATATATAGAATCCTTTCAAATAACGTACAATAATTACAAGCAATCCCTGGAGGAACTTCAAAGTAAGATTATCGAGCTAGGTCATGACTTGGAAGAACATGATGTGGTGATTGATACTTTGTCAAAGACTGACGACAATAGAAAATGTTACCGTATGGTAGGTGGTGCACTTGTGGAGAGTAATGTAGTGACTACTCAACCTATTCTGGTTGTGAAGAGAGATAATTTGCATGAAACTATTGGTAAATTAAAGGCTGAATTGGTGAAGACAGCGTCTGCGTTTGAGCAATGGAAAAAGGATAACAAGATCCAAGTGGTGAAGCAATAGTGGCAAATGTTCGTAAAGACTAACAAACATATAGATATTCACATACATACATACGCATATATTTATATGAACAAATTAATTAGTTCAATTTAATAATTATTTTTTCTTTACTTTTTTTTTATCTTAAAAAATTATACAGTTATGTGCAGTGTATATAACTATTTGCTTTCTATACAAATGGACATTTTCCTAATTCACTCCAATATATTTTTGAATTTTTGAAAAAAAAACTCAGCAAGGAGGAAGAGAAGAAGTAGTAGGAGTTCAATTGAAATCAGTTGGTCTTCTTTTCAGTGGATACACCTTCACTTAGAGAAGCTGGAGTAGAAATGAAGAAAAGGACAAAAGCAATAAAACTAATGATTACAGTAGCGATAGAAGCCAAGTAAACCCAAGCGTTTGGAATCTCAAAAGATCTTGGGTATTCATCGTTAGCCAAATGACGGATTGCCTTAATGTCAGCTTCATGGATATAAGAAAGACCAGATCTCTTGTAATCGGTGATGAAAGTGAACATACCGTGACGGTTTGGTAACATGAAGGAACCTGTGGAGTATAGTTCAGAAGCTGGATCTTGCGGAGCTGGGCCTTGTGCAGTCATGGTGATACGGTAGTATGGATCAATTTGTCTCAATTCGAATTGAACATCGTCAGAAACGTATGGAACCCATTTTTGACCATCCCATTGAGTTAGAGCAATGGTGTAGGTTACGTTATCGGTGACCTTGTAAGGTAATTCATCGTAAGAGACTTTGTCATCACCAGAGTGGGTGTGGCTAACCTCGGTAGCTTTAATGACAGATTTTTCTTGTAAAGTCCAACTAATCAACTCATTAATCAAGTCTTGATTTTGTTTGAAGTGATTGTTACTTAAGAATTTAACAGAACCAATCCAAGTAGATCTAGTATTCTTCAAGTTTTGGAAACCGGCAATGACATAACCTTGAGACCCGTCAGTCCAACTAGCTTCACGAGATTTGTTACCACTAGTGAAGGAAGTTTTGGAAGCTTGTAAGATAGGAACGATTTGTTCACGATTATCCAACAAAGCAGCAGAGACGGATTCACCGAAATTGAATAGTTCATCTTTCTTTTCGTTTGTCTTGGAGTAAACGTTTTCATTTTCTAATTGATCAACAGAGAATAATAAATCTGTAGAATCTTGGAATAAATCATGTAAGGATTGAGTACGTGGAGAAGGATAGATACCTAATTGGTTTAGATATAGATGTATTGGATCGGAGGAAACTTGAGGGACGGTCAAAGCCAAAATATTACCACCATTTTCATTGAAACGTATCAATTTCTTAGCGGCCAATTGTTTAGAGTAATGCTTACCTTTCACTGGGAATAAGATTAGATGGTCGTATAATCTAGTGTCTCTTTCAAATAAGTTAATTTTTGTGGATTTATCTGATAATTCTAGAGTGGTAACGTCGAATTCATGATCTTTTAATAAGTTGAAAAAATCAGAATATGTGGATAGATCATCTACTCTGTCATCAAAGACAACCAAAGTACGAGATCCGACAGCAGATTTAGCGGCAGCCAGTATGGAACATACCAAAACTAGGAATAATTGAATATAACGTAGACCTAGCATTATTAATCGACAATAGTATGGTATGAGCTACTGATAACACTTTAAGAAAAATAATAATAACTATGAATCTAAAATACCAATTGAGTACAATCTAAAGTTATTATAATAATAATTATAGCGAAAAGGATATACAATAATTAATAGATTCAAATAGATATATATATATATCAACTGTAAAATATGAAAAAGTTGTATTGATTACACGTAGTTCATTACCATGAGAGACCTGCAAATTATCAGTATTATCAGTATTACTATTACTTAATTTTCTGTCCACCACATAATTTTTCGAATTAAAAGGGTAGACGTGTTATTTTCACGCGACGCGTATACATATATATATATATATGTATGTGCAGTGTGTTAATTATCATGTTGTACGTCATATTAATTTGATTATAGCATGGTGCCGCTGCGATTCCATTATGATTAATATAAACAACATCACCAGTATATATACATTACCGAATATATACATACGTATGTATTAGAATGGTACAGTCCTGTTTACTGTGATAAAATATTAAGTAGCCTAAACTAATTAAGAATGAAAATACAATCTTATATTGTGTATTGCAACGTATATAACTATATAACTATATTACTATAACGATATAGATTGAAAATAGGTGTCAAGAATATTTCTCTTGCGGTGGCGAATGAGGAAAAATGAAGTTGGGGAGAGAAGGAAAGAAGTTGGCGACTAATTGTGCAGATTATTTATATATATATATATATATATATAAATATATAGCGTAATTGTTCTTTCTTGTTATTCTACCTTTATTTGATTTGTAATATGGTTTCATTTTTATTATAAGACCTCTCGGGTGAATAGAATAACACTTCACCCAGTTAATAATGAATGTGAGTTCTGACAAGTGCAAATCTGATCTTTATTTCCTGTACCATTAATTTGTATGTTACAGTATGGTTTCTCCAGATGCCAAATTAATCTTACTATCAAGATAATTGTATGAACAGAGACTATCAAAATAACAGAATAAAACAACAACTAATGTGAATAACCATCGTTAATGAATGTAACTATAGTTTTATATTGACTTCATTCGGGTGTATAATAATAAATGCGGTAGCCGTTATCACTTAATACGGATTATAAAATTTTCAAAATATTTTTATAAAATTTAAATTGAGCGGCGTGCTAAAATCCGTCTCGGCGGCGTTGGAAAGAAAAAAAAATGTGGTGGAAGTTATTTTTCAAATTCGAAAAATAACATATTACTTAATCGCATCGCTGAATTTCTGCTTCTACGTTGGGGGCACGCACTGGTATAGTGAGTATTTTTTCCGCTGCATGCTAATCTCTTCCTTTCCATCATCACCGTCATCACCATATTTTCTCTATTTTTTTTTTTGACACACATTGTTCATATTGGCGATGAGCAAGTATACTACTGTCTTTTTTTTTAAACAATTTTCAGTTTATAACAGTGAAACGAATTTTGATTAACTTTACCACACAGTACTTGTATATCTTACTGTACCCATATATCGTGACAAGCAGATATATAGACAGATAACGAACGAAAGTTACATGAAGAAGTATAACAATATCGACAATAAGAGAATGCAAGAAATAGCTTATTATTAGACTATGAACGCACATATGAATATAGATAGTAAAAGTGAGAATAATAATAATACTAATAATAACAAGAAAAGCAGTAACAATATGAATGAACCTAGGATCCCAGTTGTCGTTAACACAGATAGTATATTGGACGATATTAAGGAAGAGTCTAATATTAAAGAAGAAGAAGAGGTAGAAAATAGTGATATTGATAACAATAACAGTCTCATTAATGTTAGTATTAAGGAAGAAGATTATAGCAATGACGAAGAGGACGATAATAAAACTGTAGAACGATCTACAATGATGGTATTATCATCTGTGTCGTCTGAAACATCATCAGATCATTCTGTGATAATACACCATCATTCTCATAATCAAAATGGTACAGATAACAACAACAACAACGATAATAATAACGATGAAGACATAAGTGCGATAAAGGACACAAAGGATGGGGAAGTTTCAATACCATTATCAACTAGCTCTATCGCAGTGGATAAATTTGTTAGCAACGAAGAGCTTGTTTTATTACCACCTTTACCAAATGAAATAGATTTACAATTAGAAACACAGAATTTAACAGGTTCGTTAACAAATTCAAGTAATAACGAAAACAACGATTATATTACTGCAACAAATAATAATATGACGACAACCATGGTAACCGACTCATTTACACGAGGCTCATTATTAGATCCTTCTTCATTAACATCTAACTCAACGCCAGATAATGAGTTAAAATCAATGATGCTACTACCACAGGACACTGACATGAGTAATAATACAAATAATACAGGAAATCACATAGAAAATGTGTCAGAACTTAGGGTTACACATGCTATGATGAATATATCACAGGGGAGCCCACTTATGCTAACACCACTTTCTGAAGACGGAAAGATATCTCCTTCAGAATTTAATAATGGTTTGAATTCTTCTTTTGATTTATCGAAAGCGTTTGAAATGCCATCATCATCAACACCAACTGCGGACACCGAGAACAATATAAGTATAGTGAGTACAATTCCTGAACACAGACGATTAGATTCAAATTCTTCCGCGACGATATCACATAAATCATCATCAATTCTGACTAAAAGATTATCAAACAAGTCAGTTACACCGATTGAAAATAAAGATCCAATAAGAATATTAAGGAATGAAGAAAAAATTTACCAAATGTCAAATATTAACCAACAAGAAAATAATAAAAATAAATGCCAACAGCAACATGAATTATCCGTCGATCTTTCTACCGAAGTTCATATTCCTTACGTCTCAGACGCTTTATCTTCCGACGAACCAGATTTGACACCATTGACTACACATTCAATAATTCCACCAAAGAATAAAATTTACAACCTAAATAATGATACAAACCTAGATCTAATGGACATATCTTCTCAGACCACATCAAATAAAAAGTTACCATTTTTAAGAAGGGCGTCAAGCACGTTGTTGAGGAAAGCGTCAATGAAGTCACTTTCGAGACAGGACTCTAACCTTGTATCTACACCTAGATCTTCCGGGACTACACCTATATTAGCATCCCCATCTCAATTTGGAAGTGATGTAGTTAGGACAAGATCTAACAGTGTCTTACAAGAGACTACTTCAAGGAGGAAACCTGCAATGAAGAGGAACGTTTCATTTGGTTCCAGAATGAAGAGAAGTTTTTCTAGGATCGTAAGTAATGGAATGTCAAACAACGTCGAAAATACAAATACCCCAACTTCATCCGATTCTGAGAAATATTCAATTTTACATTCAGTTACCAATGATATAATCACTCCGACTAAACCTGATAGACAGTTTCCGTTATATACTACATTGACTTCTCAACAGCAACAGTCGTCATCAAATATCCAATCCCCGCTAGATATAATACGACGGACACACAGCTTTACTCCAACATCATCATCTATGTCTGTAACTCAACCAAGAGGTTCTTTAAGTTCTATCCCTGGAATCAGTACACCACTTGGCTTAAATGGGAACTCTGCAACAAAACAAAAGCAACATCAGGGAACAAGTAAATATATCGAAATAAACATGACACTACTAAAGGATACAAAATTCGTCCCACCTACAAACATAACTGATCAAATTGTAAACGATGCGAAGACTCTGGACAGAATTCTTCAACAATCGAAACTATCTTTATTACCATCATCATATGGATCTAATTCTTCGTCGACAACGCCTCAGAATTTAACACATTCACTGGCATCTTCTAATAGTACCAAACAGGATATAAAACTAGAAAAGCTTTCTATTAAAAAATATGTATATTTGTTGACATCATTAAAGGATGAAGAGATACAACAATATGATGCAATAATCAAAAATCTAGAGGGCCATGGGTGGTATTCAAAACAAGAGATAGATAATATGGTTCGCAAGAAAGATTTATTAAACAAATTGTGGAAGGATAGAATATCGTTTTATCAAAATCAATTATAATATACCATACCAATTGATGTAACTAACCATGATCTTATCCATATCCTAATCAAACAGACAATAATTAACCATTCTTAAACATTTTAAGAGAAAACAAAAACAGTATTGGAAAGAATACCAATACCGATAGGAATATATATTCCCTGCATATATTAAGGCATTATCAATATTTAAGTCAGATATCTATTTGTACAAATCAATAGCGTCATGAACTATTCTAAATAAGCATATGTAAACACTTCAGTACACTAAGAAAGACTATCATTGAAATTTTAACAACACATTCTCTTATCAATAACAAATGGTTATCCAAAGAATTATTAAGTCCAACCAAACCTGAAGAGACAGTTTTACTTTGAGAACATAAAAGATTGATTAAAAACAAAAAGAACAGTACTAAACTGTCGCTGTCATTGGAAATTTTGGAAATCTACTTCGAAAAAAAAAAGAAAGTTAGCACTCACACTGGGGGTCGAACCCAGAATCTTCTGATTAGAAGTCAGACGCGTTGCCATTACGCCATGCGAGCTAAATTTCTCAAAGTCCTTAGATTTTGAGAACATGAAGAAATAACATAATAGTCACGTGACTATTATGTTATTTCTGTTAAACAGAGTTGCTGTTGTTAAACTGCTCATCTTTTGTGCATAGTAACGTTAGACAATATAGCTTCAATAAACCTAATGAAGGGGAAACAAATACTACATTATGCAGTGCAGCACACTCTAAATTCTACTTATATTAGCTACCTTCTCCTTCAGATAGGTTAAGCTAATATTAGCCTTTCTAGTGCTACCGCTACATTTTAACAATTTGTAATACATGTGTTCTCAATACTTACAAATTCAATACTTTTATTGATTATAAATTGTAAATTAAAGGAGGTAAAAAATTCACCCAGTAGTTTTAAAATGCGTTGCACTATTATTTATTTTTTCTGGTACGAAGTAATTTAAAAATCAACTAGATATATACTGACCATTCTCGTTTCTACTTAATATACCTGAGGAATAACAAATTTAGAATATCAACAATGGAATCACAATATATAATAAAATAACATGCAATATAAGAAATAAATAAAATGACAGACCACACATATATATAATATACAATAAAAAGCAAAATAAAAAAATAAATAAAAAATACTGATCACTATTAGATAGGCAAAACATTAGTAACAGCTAGGAGCGACATTCCAAACATAAGTCTTGACAACTCTACCATCCAGTAAGTTAATGCAAAGACGAACAGGGCGAGCATAGTACGACAAAGGAACATTGATACATTACCACAAGTATCTAGCAAACCTGCGGCCATTACTAGAAGAACAGTTAAATGTTTTAAAAACAACTCGGTCAGTGGAAATCTGGGTTCTCTTTTACTTAGCCGAACTCCAATATCTAATTCTGATCCATTAATTAAATGATCGTATGAAACGTCAAGTGCTGTTTCATTTCTTCTAATAATCTTCAATAACTGTTTGAATTGATCTTTTGAAAGGGTTGCAACATGTTTTGCAGCCCTTACAAACATGTCCTTGGGGCTATAATCGTTTGCAAACTGTAATGCTTTTATAACTTGGTCACAATTAATCTTCTCGTACATATAGGAATTTTCAAAACCTGCATCTTCCATCATATGGGAAAGTTTGTGTTCAAACAACTTTGTAAGAACAAACTTACATTCTTGTCTTTTATCATATTTGGAATTAAAAGAACTGACCAATTCTCCAATTAATTTAGTACAATTATTAGACACCTCAGGATGATAATTGTCCCTGATAAAATTAGTGACATTATTCACAGAAGAATTGAATTCTTCATTATAAGTAGGTCTATGGAACCCTTTAGCTTGAACCACTAAAATGTTATAGAATAATAAAGTAGCAGCAATAACTTGGAAGGCTTTCATAGTGACAAATGTAAGTAATAGTTCAATAGTTTAACGATAGTTATTATGTTATGAGTTATTTATTAGTTGATAGTAAACATAAACAAACAAACGAAAGCGTTGGGAAAGCGATAATATCTTTTGAGAATTTTAGTAGACAGTCCTGACTGCTTATATATGTTTCCCTTTGACAACTTGCTATAGCAAACAAAAGTTCCTAATATTTGCTATACCTTTTTCGTTACCCAGTTTCACCCATTATTACAGTATAATTCTGTAGAACTCATGACTCCAAGTTACCCAATAAGTCACATTAAAATGGGTAAAAATAAGAAGCAAGAATAATTTATTATCAATATTAGTAATATGAAATGTCGTTACCCACCTCATATCGTAGAAACTATGAAATAACCCAATTATAGCAAAATATGTGACATGAATTATTTAGGCTGACGGCGGTGGGTAACAATATTTATACCCCTAAAAAATATAAAAAGGGTATTACCTAAAAACACAATAACAGATCCATAACCATACGCAATGCTGATAATATAATCCAATCAAAAATAATACCCATTCCAAATCCAGATCAGTAGATTTATTCTCATCCAAAACTTGGTGTGATGTACAGTCGTGACGCCAACAATTATTTTGAAGATCATGAAAACTCCGCAGTTAATTACATTTTATTAGAACCTATCATTATCAAAAAAACCCAGATATCATTCTATAGCTAACAAAAACATCTAAAAATACCAACCAAGTAATACGATGACTCTCCTACTCATACATATTGTTCTACGAATGTGTATTCCTTAGTAGTTCTTGCAACTATGTTTGTTGACTCTAGTGTGTCTCTTATAAATTAAATATTCTTCTTTCTCTTTTTCCCCTCGATGAAGCGCGATGAGCTAAATTGAAAAAAATAGTAATGATAATGATAATAATAAGAATATAAAAGGAAAAGTAATTAAATTTTCATATTAATAAGCCTCACCTCACACTTTTAGATAGAACGAGAGAACGGATCACGTAAGAAGAACAACATAAAGAAAGAAACATGGTTAATATCAAAGTGGAGTTTCTAGGTGGATTAGATGTTGTCTTTGAAAAAAAACGTACATATGACTTGTCTATCCCAACTGATGGCGTTGATAGTTTCACCATGAAGGATCTGTTAGATTATTTAGTATCGAATATGATTAAAAATCCAAATGATGTTGAGGTTTTCATTGAGGATGATACTGTTAGGCCCGGCATTATAACTTTGATCAATGATGCTGATTGGGAATTGGAAGGTGAATTAGAATATGAGATTGAAGATGGTGATGTTATTTCATTTACTTCAACTTTACATGGTGGTTAAATAATATACGAACATAACGTATACATATACATATATTTATTGTCCAAAAACACTTTAATAAGAAATTAATAATTAAAATATAAAATTAGAATTTAGTTTCTTTTTATATATAAAAAAAAAAGTTTATGTATATATATATAAAAATGATGAAATTAAAAACAACAACATAAGTAGTAATTAATGTTGTTGACTTAATAGACTTTTTAATCTTGCAACTTCGTTTTCTAATTCGGAGTTTTTAGATAATAAAGTTTCTACTCTATCTTCTAATTGATTCATTCTTTGTAATTTTCTAGCACGAGAACGTCTTGCGGCTTCTGTGTTTCTAGCTCTTTTCAAAGTGACTGGATCATCAGAAGCAGTAATTACCGGAGTTAAAGGAGCAGTACGAGCTTTACGATTGTAAGCAACAACACCAAGATGATCGATCTTGTCATTTGTAGTAGAACAAGAAGATTTCTTGGAGATACGACCAGTAAGAGCAGCATTTTTTTTAATAGATTTTGTTTTCATTGATAGTAATTCTTCATCTTCAATGATTGGAGTTGGTAAGAACGAAGTCATTGAAGCCATTTCAAAGGATTCAAGACCAGAGACGTTAGCCTCAGTAGCTTCGACAGCTTTATCATTTGACATGACATCCTCTTCTGTAACAACAGGAATATCGTTATCGAATAGAGAAGTCCATTCCTTTGGATCGTTGTTACTAGTTTCAATAGTATCGTATTCAAACATTGGAGTTGAATCAGTACTTGAAGAGAAGAATGCATCGACGACAGCAGAATCTAATTCATCATTATTAAGATGATCATTGTTATTATTAGTTAACTCCAAAGAAAAAGACATTTCAGGTTTAACAGTATTGTTTGATTGATGAAATAAAAGTTCATTATCATCGATTATACCTTCTGACTTAATCATAGGAGCAACATTAGTAGAAATTGAATCAACTGGATCTATTTGATCGACAGTTGATCTAGCGAATAAGGTAGTATTGTAATTGGACATGATATGGGGGACACTTAGGATTGATTGATTGTAAATTGATTGATTGATTGATTGATTGATTGATTGATTGATTTTGATTGTAATAAATTTTTGTTTTTTGGGGTTTGGGGGGTTAAGTTAAAAATTGGAATAATACCATATTGATTTAATAATTAAAGACCGTTACGGACACATGATTGTAAAATATAATATAAAAAGTAAAATTGAGGGGGAGGATAAAGATTAGACAGAGACTAATTTCTTAAAAGTTAAAGGGTTGTAAGTATAAAAAACAACATTTTATTGTATTCTTTTAAAGGTGTAAAAAAAACAAATTAATAAATATATATTAATTCAGCACATAATTTGATAAACGAGGTGGGTGTATAAGATTTTTTTATATTTTTAAAAAATATTTAGTTAGACATTTTATTTTCTTTTTTTCTTGATGATGTAACTCTATGTGTAAAAAAATAATAATAAAATATGTAAATGATTCTTAAAAAGAAAATCTGGGTGTTTATGTGTTGTTGTTTTAAGTGTTTTGTCCGTTACCTACTTTTAAAAATTGCAAAAACTAAAAAATGGAAACATAATTCAAGAAATAAGAAGTGAGAGTGCTTGAGAATAATAATATATATATTTTTCATTAGCTTAAATATGCAACTATATATATATATGTTCAAAGATAGCTTCAAATCGATAAAAAAGAGAGAGACAGCGAAAAAAACAAATTCCACATATCAACAGATTTGTGTATCTTTAAATATACACCGTACAACAACAATCGGATAGATAATTAATGTATTAGTCACACGATTTTATTAGTTTGCAATAGTTATCTTACACCCACACCTCCCGGTATTCACACCCACACTTTGCATATTATTGCATGGTGTGGTGTGCGGGTGCACTCGGTGTGTCATCCCGATTCCCGATTATATTTGCTGCGCGTGTGACGATGGAGCCGCACCGCGCATCGCCGGTTCCGGGAGCTGTCGTTTACAGTGATGTGGGCAGGATGCGTGTCACGTGTCACGTGTGCAGCCGTACCCAGTGATACTTTTGGCGACGCGAAAAAGGACATGTTCAACCCTAGAGGTTAGGGTTTAGCAACCACTACAGAAATTTCATTGCAATGGGTTACATAACACGTCAGCAGCATAACGTGTCAATACAATTAACAAATCAATGAAATTTTGTCAGATATGTTTTGCTTACCATAGTTACTCTGTCAATCGTATATATATATATATATATATAATTGTTAAGATTGTTTGTAGACTCTCTTATATATATATTACTTTGAAATTACTAAGACATACACACACACGTACATACAAGATGAAGTTCTCAAAATTGAGCTTATTAGCATTATTATCTGCTACCACAATTCTTGGTCAACAAGTTGAAGGCGACAAAGAAATTCCAGAAAACGACGACACTATTGTCATCGACGGCTCTGCTAATGCAAATGAAAGACCAACTGCTAACGTTACTATCACCTATACTATCTTAGAGAAGCCACCATATCAAATTAATGATTTCTTGGAATTCGAAACTGAAGACGTTGCTACTTTAAACTACACTATCACAAACAACGAAAATGTTAACTATACTCTAAATTCTGTCGGTGGTGCAATTATGAGATTTGAAGATAGTGTCACTGCAGCAAATATTACATCAGGTAAATTCGATCCTGTATTAAGATTGAACGTTAACCAAACTGTGTCAGTTCAACAAAGAGTCACTTTCTTAGATATGAAAGATGACGACTACTATATCCAACCAAAAGTCTACGTTCAAGAATTGGATTCTCCAAAAGAATTGGAATTGGGTGCCCCTTTAACTTTAATGACAATTATGAAACCACCAATGTCGTTATTTGATCCACAATTCTTATCTATTCAAATCTTAATTGTTGGTGTTATTGGTGCTGTATCTTACTTCTTTTTAAATTATACTTTAAATGGTAAGAAAAAAAATAATAACAATTCTAACAAGACTACCAATGCTAACAATAAGAAAATCGACACTTCTTCTTTCTTACCTGAACAATACAAGAAGTAATAAATAACAATATATACTATATATATATATATATATGTGTCTGCATAAATTGTATAATTACTAAGTATCATATTTTTTTTAAAAACAAACTAAGCCTTCTTTGCTTGGTCTTGTTATATACTCGTCGTACCCTCTATGAAATCATGATATCTAAACGTAGATCTTTTATTATAATAATAATACTAAACGTCTCGTTTCGTTCGTAAAACCAAAAAAAAATATAATTGAAATCTGTAGGGAACGACTACAAAATCATAGAGAGTGCCTAGCGAAGCCATCAGCCTTATATCATCATCATCATCACCATCATCGTATCGTACCTGTGTCTACAACCGTTGTCGTTTCTTATTCTCTCTATTTCTACCCGTCTCGTACAATTAGTTATTCAGCTCTGCGACTGTAACGTAACGTAATCAGCCCCAGCGAAGAGAAAACGGAAAAATTTCACTCTCAAAGGACAGAGAAAGAGACGCAACAAGATTTATTAAAGGAATGAGAACAAGCCGCACCCACCAAACAGGGAATAATGCCAATTGGCATTCACTCTCACTGTCGTTTTTAGTTCCCGAAACCGTTTCGGTAGCTGATTGTTTTTTATCAACGAGACATACCTGCAAAACAAATGTTTGAACTATTAGAATCTACCTGCTTGTACGTCACTTTGATTACTACCATCCTACACATGTGTTTATCATATTAAATGAGGAAAATGGTGTGGGTTAAACAAGAAAGACACTGCAATTTCCACCTGCTTCTTTAACGAGCTACTCTATAGCAACCAAAACAATCATCTTTGTATAGTCTTCTTCTTTTAATGATGTTTATTATTGCATCTTCAACGTTTTCACAAATATAATTGTTTGCTCGCTTTCTTCGAGGAAACCACCAATATATGCAAGTATGTCTTTTTTTCTTTTTCGTGGATACAGACTAACTACAATAGTAATGGGGTTTTGATGTGTTATTCTTGTTGTATCTTTGCCTGGGTGCCTAAGTACAATTAAGATATCTGTAATTTCTAATGGAATTTTCATCATAACTGAAGTTTTGTGCAACTCCTCATCGTTACCTTCTACTTTTTCATTGGGTTAATATACGAACAATGAAATATGCAATGTATGTCACCAAAGAGAAGACAAGCAAAAAAAAATATTGGAGAAAAAACAACCTTCTAATGAGGTAATCAAGCAGTATAAACACAACAAGAAGAAATATGGCTACAACCCTTCCTACTTTCTACTTTACTTTCAATTGGATTCATAAACGACCATACGAATAGATACCATACTAACAATTCTAATCAATTGAGTATAGATCATCAATCTAACATATATTCATATATAAATATATATATATATATGAGCAATTTGATTGATCACCTCTAATTCATGATAAACTCAAAAATTTAATATCTTTATTCGTAATGTTTTCTGTATCATGTTTTTTTTTTTAATCTTAACTCACCACAAACCATCAATCGTAGATATACACACATACATATAGACTCTTTTTTTTACTCATCTTTCCTGTTGATTAAATGTCTATATCAAAATATTTCACACCGGTGTCAGATGCATCGGTCACATTTGATAATTGTGACATTAAATTAGATACTACTACAATATCTAATGAAGATGGCGCGGCTTCTAATACCCAGATTAATGATATTACTTTTAGAGCTGAAGGTGGAGAAATGGTTCTGGTATTAGGGAATCCTACTTCTGCCTTTTTCAAGACTTTATTCCATGGCCATAAGGATTTAAATTATTCTCCAGCTGGATCTGCTAGGTTTAAGGAAAATGATTTCAAACAATTCTCAATTAAATGTCCACATCAAATTGTTTATAATAATGAACAAGATATTCATTTCCCATTTTTAACCGTTGAACAAACTATTGATTTTGCTTTAAGTTGTAAATTTGATTTACCAAAATCTGAAAGAGATTCCATTAGAGACGAATTGCTTAAAGAATTTGGGTTATCTCATGTATTAAAAACAATTGTAGGTAACGATTTCTTTAGAGGTGTCTCTGGTGGTGAACGTAAACGTATCTCTATCATTGAAACATTTATTGCTAATGGGTCCGTCTATTTATGGGATAATTCTACCAAAGGGTTAGATTCTTCAACTGCCTTGGACTTCTTATCTATTTTACAAAATATGACTAGAGCAACTAATTCTGTTAATTTTGTTAAAATCTCTCAAGCTTCCGATAAAATCGTTAATAAATTCGATAAAATCTTAATGTTTACCGATTCTTATCAAGTCTTTTATGGTACTTTAGATGAATGTATGTCATATTTCTCTAAAGATTTGGGAATCCCAAAGAATCCAAATGATTGTATTATTGAATATTTGACCTCAATCTTGAATTTCCAATTTAAAAATCAAAATAATCATATGACCACCAACTGGACTATTACTGCTACCGACACTGCGGACATTTCAGATTCTTCTACCGATTTGAAAGCCAAAACAAATGTTGAAATAACCGATGTTTCATCTCCAAGTACAAACATTAGAAATGAATTCGATTTACATAGATATTGGATTAGTTCTGCAATTTATGAAAACTTGAAGCGTATAACTTCATCTGTGTCATCCAACGAAACTCATTTGGGTAATGTCAATACAGAAGATATTACCACAGCTAGAAACATCCCATTATCTAGACAAATTAAACTGGTAACTAAGAGAGCCTTCCAAAGAAGTCTGGGTGATAAAATCTATTTGTCCGCACAATTAATGTCTGTTATTATTCAATCGTTAGTGATCGGGTCTTTATTCTACGATATTCCATTAAATACGATCGGTTCTTACTCGAGAGGTTCGCTTACTTTCTTCTCTCTACTGTTCTTCACTTTCCTATCCTTGGCAGAAATGCCTGCTGCTTTCCAAAGACAACCTGTTATTGGCAAACAAACTCAATTACATTTCTATTACAGTTGGGTAGAAGTTCTGGCTACAACAACTTTTGATTATTGTTACAAATTGTTACTGGTTATCGTCTTTAGTATTTTATTATATTTCTTAGCCCATTTACAATTTAATGCTGCAAGATATTTCATCTTTTTATTGTTCTTATCCATTTACAACTTTAGTATGGTCTCTTTATTCTCTTTAACTGCTTTGATGACTCCAACTTTATCCATCGCTAATCTTTTTGCCGGTATTTTATTATTAGCTATTGCAATGTACGCTTCTTATGTTATTTATTTGGCTAATATGCATCCATGGTTCGTATGGATTGCATACATAAATCCTGCTAGATATGCAATGGAGACTATTCTTTCCAATGAATTATTCAATTTGAAATTAGATTGTAGAGACACTATTATCCCAAGAGGTGACACATATAATAATGTTTCCTTCTCCAACAAAGCTTGTGCTTGGAGAGGTGCCACTTTGGGTAATGACTATGTCAGAGGGAGAGATTATTTGGACCAAGGTTTAGAATACGCTTACAATCATACATGGAGAAATTTTGGTATCTTGATTGCTTTCTTAGTGTTTTTCGTAGGTTGTACTCTATTTGCTGCTCAATATATTAAACCTTTATACCAGGACGGTCACTGGAAGAAGGTGCTAACTAGATATTTCCCATTCATTGCAAGACATGCTAATGTTTTAATCGACGAAACAGATCCTGATAAAGAAATAATTGCTGCTCGTGATTTGTATTATGATAACCCATCTGATTTTTCCACTGGACTTGGGAAGGAGACTAATTCTTTCGACATTAAATCTGCCTCTGCATCTGAAAGTGGTATATCTGAACGTGTCGAGACTCAAAGTCACATTATCTCCTGGAAAAATATTAACTACACAGTTGAAGGTGACAAACAATTAATTGATAATGTATCTGGTTATATTTCGTCTGGTTTGACTGCCTTAATGGGTGAATCTGGTGCTGGTAAGACTACTCTATTGAATGTTTTGTCTCAAAGAACTGAAAGTGGTGTGGTGGAAGGTGATATTCTAATTGATGGTAAACCTTTAACTGATATAGATTCGTTTAGAAGAAGTATCGGTTTTGTTCAACAACAAGATTTACATTTGGAAAAATTAACTGTTTATGAATCGTTAGAAATTTCTTGTTTGCTAAGAGGTGACGGTGATAAAACTTACATCAATACTATATCCGATCTTTTGAAACTGCCATTAAACAAATTGGTTGCCACTTTAACTCCAACTCAAAAGAAATTGCTATCTATTGGTGTTGAATTAGTTACTAAACCTTCCCTACTGTTATTCCTCGATGAACCTACTTCTGGTCTAGACGCCGAAGCTGCTTTAACTATTGTTCAATTTTTAAAGAAATTATCTATGCAAGGTCAAGCTATTTTCTGTACTATCCATCAGCCTAGTAAGAGTGTTATTAGTTACTTCGATAATATCTTTTTGCTAAAGAGAGGCGGTGAATGTGTATACTTTGGTCCTACTGAACAAGCCTGTGATTACTTCACACATAATGATAGATCACTAACTTACGACACTGAAAACGAAAACCCAGCTGATTTCATCATCGATGTTGTTGGTAGTAACGATGGTAATCTGAATGAAGAGAAACATGATATTAAAATAGGACCAAGCAAATGGTCGCAAACCTGGAATCACTCGCCTGAAAGAACACAGGTCGAACAAATGCAAATAAAACTAGAAGAAGAAGCTGTCATGTCTGGTGTAGATTTTACGCAGAATGTCTGGAAACAACCAAGCTATATGGAACAATTGATGGTTATCTCAAAAAGACAATACACTGTTACAGCTAGAGACAAGACTTACGTTGCTGCTAAATACTTATTAAATGCTGGTGCTGGTCTATTTATTGGGTTTTCTTTCTGGAATATCAAACCAAACATTAGTGGTCTACAAGATACTATTTTCTTCTGCTTCATGGCCTTATGTGTTTCTTCTCCATTAATCAACCAAGTCCAAGACAAAGCTCTTCAAAGTAAAGAAGTGTATGTTGCTAGAGAAGCTAGGTCAAATACATTCCACTGGTCCATTCTTTTGTTGGCTCAATTGGTTATTGAACTTCCTTTGGCTATCACTAGTTCTAGTTTATTCTATGTTTGTGCATTCTTCTGCTGTAAGTTCGATAACTCTCCTCATATTGCTGGTGTTTGGTATTTCAATTATATCATATTTGCTGCCTATTATCTAACTTTTGGTTTATGGCTAATCTTTACTGCACCAAATTTACAAACTGCTGCTGTTTTTGTTGCTTTCTTCTACAGTTTTACTGCATCGTTTTGTGGTGTTATGCAACCTTATGGTATGTTCCCTGGGTTCTGGAAGTTTATGTACAGAGTCTCGCCATATACATATTTCATTGATACATTTGTTAGTTTACTATTGCATGACAGAGAAGTTATTTGTGATAACATGGAATTAGTTCCAGGTCAACCTACGATTGGTCAAACTTGTGGTCAATTTATGGAAGCATATATTGATGAATTTGGCGGTTATTTGAAGAACGCTAACACAATGACTGTTTGTGGTTATTGTACTTACTCAGTCGGTGATGATTTCTTAGAAGTCGAGGGTATGAGTTATAATAATAGATGGAGAAACTTTGGTATTGAGTGTGCTTTTGTTGCATTTAATATTTTTGGTATGTTTATGGGCTATTACCTGACATATCTATCTAACTTTTGGCCCCTACTTTTCAAGTTCATCAAGAAGGCCATTCCTTCTAGAAAAATGTTCCAAAAAAAATAATACCCATAATATAATTATATTATAACGCAATCTTTGCATGTATATTAATAAATTTACGTCACTTAATTAAATTTTTATAGAAATCACATCCTTTTGTATTGACTTCCACTACTTATTTTCTGGTGTTAAATTACCTATTAAACAGATAACTTAAGGTGGGATATGAAATAACTAATTATTACTTTTTTCAATTCACAACTACGTTTCATGCAATTTCAAAAACTCTATTTATGCTATTTAGCAAAATTCAACAAAACGGAAAGTTAACTGTAACTGACGGTATTTTAAGCAAAAAAGAATAATGTTTTTTGTTAAACAGAGGTGCTGTTGTTAAACTGCTCATCTTTTGTGCATAGTGACATTAGACAATATAGCTTCAATAAACCCAATGTAGGGGAAACAAATACTACATTATGCAGTATATATCATGTGTTATTATATATACGACAGTGCAGCACACTCTAAATTCTACTTATATTAGCT
>NW_024545240.1:449901-573438 GCF_903064755.1 Maudiozyma barnettii | reverse complement strand
GGGGGGGGGCGTGAATGGATGCAGAGAGTGAGAAAGTGTGAGAGTGTGATTTGGGTCTTCGCGGGGGAAACGGAAATCACACACATAAAGTGAAAAAATGATATGGAATGCGTCATAATTTATTTTCGATCCTCTCTCTTTGCATTGATTTCTCTAAGCGATCGGCTAACAAAGTGAGATTAGATAATAATATTAAAATAACTGATATACGGTTTTTAGTTTCCTATATTCATTAATCTTTATTTTTTTTAATATAAATAGATATCTCGAGAACATCTTTTTATTATTAAATTATTTTTTTACGTTCTCAGTACTAGAAGTTTAGCACTCTATTATTTGCAAACTATAAAGAGTATCAAGAGTTGAGAAGGTTTTATCCTAACGGTTATAATCTCTTGATTCGGACAATAAAGAATTAACAACATACACACCTTATTTTACTGAATAGTAGTTTTTGATATACATACTTTCTGTTTATTAGAACTATTATATAACAGTTACTATTCTCTGTTTTATTTATTTATTTGAAGTAAAGACAGAAGAACTCATATCATTCATTACTATTACTATTATATTTTTTTTGTTATTAAAAAAGGATCTTATCTCACCATTACAATCATCTCTAAGGATTAACAACATACAAAGAAGAAAGATGATTTGTTACATTTACATTTAAAAAAAAGGTTTTTTCTCCATCTTTAGATTCCTCTCTTTTAGCTTTTTTGGTTAAAGACTTAAAGAAGAAGGTGTAATACAAAAAGAAACGAACAGTTTTAAATATACGTTTTATTTTGATTGTTATTTTGTTTTCTGAAACTATCATTATCAAGAAATCATGCAACATATCAGTCCATTTTCGGAAATTACAAATTTTGAGGTAGCAAATGTTAAAGATGAATCTAATGAAATATCTGAAACATTTGAACAATCTCATCTAGCATATCAAACTCCTCCTTATGAAACTAATATAGTCAATATATCGTCATCATCAACGAAGACTGCTATACATAGGTTTATTGCATCGCCACAACAATGTCAAAAACAGTCTACTTCAAGTAAATTAATTAAAAATATTTCAAATTTAATGTCAAATTCTACATCACAATTTTTAATTACAGATTCAAAGATTAATAATTCATTTAATAAAAATATTAAATTTTTAACAGAAGTCTTAAAAAGATCAAAATCAAATAAATTGATTGCTATGTTAGCATCTCATTATTTTAAACAAATTTATGAAAATTTAAATTCTAATAAAATTAATGATTTACCAGAATTTGCTAAATGTTCAAAAAGAATATTTTTAACATGTTTAATATTAAGTCATAAATTTATTAATGATAATACATTCTCAATGAAAACTTGGTCATCAATTAGTGGATTGCCAGCTAAAGATTTATCTACTTTAGAAAGATGGTGTCTACATAAATTGGATTATAATCTATATGTGGATATCAAGGAAATTGCCATTATGGGTAAACGCACAAGAGATGATGATGCAGATTATTATTATGATACTTTACGAAATAAAAAAATGACTAAACTTAATAATTGATTAATCGTTATGTTAAAGGCTGTTATTTTTAGTACTTTCTACTATATATACATATATATTAATATAGATAGCTTCTTAATGTTTAAAAAATAACTATTACTTGATTTATTAATTTTATAAGGATGAAAAACAGATGAAGCTCTTTACCTAATTTTTATAATATATTTCATTAACCCAAATTTATGTACTAAACACTATTTTCATTCTAATAATTATTCAAGATAACGAACTAATTATAATAAAACGAAAGTCATTCAAATTCACTCTTATAATTTAAACTAATTAAATAAATTGAAATGCATATAAAAAATATGTAACGTTTAAAGTGATAACAAAATAATACATTTGCAAAAATGCGAATTCTGTGGATCGAACACAGGACCTCCAGATTTCTTGTTTGACCAAAGTTATTCTTCAGTCTGGCGCTCTCCCAACTGAGCTAAATCCGCAATAAACGTGAAATGTTTGAAATATAAAGAGATTTATGTATAAATCACTTTTGACGTCCTTCAGATAGTTCTAAGTCCTTAGATTCCTAAATGTTGAATATGTAGCGGCAGTACTAAAAAGGCTAACATCAGCTTAACCTATCTGAAGGTGAAGGTAGCTAATATAAGTAGAATTTAGAGTGTGCTGCACTACCGTATATATAATAACCCATGATATATACTGCATAATGTAGTATTCGTTCCCCCTACATTGGGTTTATTGGAGCTACATAGTCCAACGTTACTATGCACAAAAGATGAGCAGTTTAACAATATCAACTCTGTTTAACACCAAAAGTATAAAAGGAACACATATTCTAACTGTCAGAAATTAAGAGTAATAAGCGCAGTTATTATGAAGTGTGTTAAAATATGAAACAAAATATGTGGCGACATGAAACAAAGTTAATTGCATTATGAAACAAAACATAATTCGAACCTCAATTGAGATTAGAATAAAAAATATATAAAGACAAAGAATTCTGAACTTATATTCGAAGTTAGATTCTATTCGTTCTATAAATTATATATAATAATAAAAATACACCTACAATTAAAAGAAAAGAATAACAAGTGTATTTTGTTTTCTTAAGATTAGATCTCAAGATACATCTGCACCTGTCAACCTTACACTAAGTATAATGAACGGAGCCAGACCTAACTCTACTGTGTGTGCCTCAGCTCGATACGCGTAATATGTCTCTAACAGATTCTTCCAATACAGAGGTACCTCGTAAATTAGATATATATAACCGGCATCAACGTGGACCGAATGGTTATTTCCTTATTCACCTGTAATATCACTTATAACTGAAAAAGACATTTTTTGAAATTGTAAAAAATTAACAAAGATATATATGTAAAACGTACTATATAATAGAATCAAATAGAAATTTTCTAAGCTTCGTAATCCCAACCTTTTTTGATTGCCTCGTCGTAAGTTGGGTAATCCAATAATCCTTCATCGGTTCTGCCTAGAAATGTACCTCTATCATATTTATTCAGAGGTAGTCCCTTCTCCAATCTGTCAACAAGATCTGGGTTAGAAATCCAAAATCTACCGTAAGCAATTAAAGTTCTATCGTTTTTCAACAAATCTTTTGCAATCTCAGGGTGCAATGCCAAATTACCAGAACGGATAATTGGACCTTTCCAGATAGAAAATGCAAAATCGTTATGGCCAAACATCTCCATTCCTTTACCTTCAGTTAAAAATGGATCAGTTACTCTTGGTTCACCTAAATGAACGTAGGCTAATCTCTTACCAGCCCTACCTCTCTTTTCAAGCTCACCCAATAAATAGCAGTATGTTGCTAATAAAGTTGGGTCGGTACTTCCTGACATACCCAAATATCTAGCCCAAGGGGATAATCTGATACCAACCTTTTCAGCACCAACGGCCTCAATACAGGCATCAACAACCTCTAAGACAATTCTGGATCTATTCTCAATAGACCCACCGTATTCATCCGTTCTTTTGTTGGAAATTGGGTCCAAAAATTGATTTAAAAAGAAACCAAACGCACTATGGATCTCAACACCATCTGCACCTGCCTTAATCGAATTCTTTGAGGCGTTTGCAAAATCCTGAACAAAACTTTGAATTTCTGTCTTAGTTAGACCATGTTGGCGGTTGTTTGCATAGAAAGCAATTGCTTGACGAGAGTCGTCGATGTAAACGTCGTCGGAAGCAGAGACATATCTAAGCCCATCTCTTTTCAGATTACCAGGGAAAGCATGGCGACCTAAAGCCCAGAATTGGATGAAAATATAAGAGCCATTCTCATGAACCTTTTCGATGATTTTAGACCATGCTTCGACCTGTGTTTCATTCCAGATACCAGGGGCATCATCAATACCACCTGCTTGAGGGGAAATGATTGCGGCTTCAGAGATCAAAAATGTCCCTTTTCTCCTGGAACGTTGGTCATAATACTCGATACCATAGTCAGTGTTTGGAATTTGACCAGGATATATCGCCCTCAATCTTGTTAGTGGGGCCATAACGGCACGATGGTCCAGGTTCATATTCCCGATCTTCATTGGTCTGAAGAGATTTGAATCTTCTAAAGATTCAGCTTTAAAGTCTTTTACGAATGGCATATTGGAAGTAATTTAGAAGTGGTATGTTAGTGTTTGTAATTCTTATGTATGTACTATTGTTTTATGTTAAAAGTTGAGAAGGGAAGACTATTGGAAGCAAATATTTTACATTTTAGAATTGAATATGGGCTCCTTTTATATGTTGGTAAAACCATTGATAATGGCTTAAAGAAAGAAAGAATTGTTGTTTAAAAATGATTACTAAGTTCATATGTTCACATTAGTTTCATTTATTCTCAGTTTTTTGACTGTTCTTGAAAGTAGTTGTTAATACAATATTGCTAAATAACTTTCTTAGCGATATCGGTAACTCCCGTCTCCCGCTTCCGTTTTGGTCTTTTTACTTCCAATTTAAAATTTCCATGTCCGTCTTCCGTTTCCATGTCCGTCTCCCGTCTCCCGTCTCCGTTTCCGTTTCCGTATTCCGTACCGCTTTTCTAAAAACGGAACTGGCCAATCGATCACTTGTAGCAAGCAATATTACTATATGGGTGAGAAAAGAAACGGTTTAACCACCATTATTATAAAAGCTACCTGTTATATTACTGCTTAAAGTTAGATTTATCAACGCAAATTTAATGACAACAACAATAAGGTCAATGATTCATTATTTGTCCCTTGACGTTCATTGTTAGAAAAATAAGTTACGAAGTGCATATCTTTTATTCTTGTAGATTTCCTACAATTTAAACCAATTTTGAAAAACATTCGACTACAGTATTTATTATTACATTATTATTGAGTTCTTTTTTTTTCAGAAGAATTAAATTTTTTAAAATTTATATTTTTGACGTTCATGTAAAATTTAATATAATAATAAAAAAACCAAAAATAAAATTAAAGAAGATGTCAACACATAGTATTTGAAATCGCATTATTTAGTTACTGATTATGACTACTCAATTACAGAAGATTATTCTCGCTGTATCAACAACATTAACTTTTTATTTACTGAAGAAGCTAGCACCAATCAATCATTTGGTAACTTTAAAATAGTTTTTGTCAGTTTATTTGTCTCTATGGTTAAAATTAGTACTAGATTCGACCAGCAAACTACTGTCCTTATCCTAACTTAGCCAACCATATCGTTTACTTGTCTTTTCAAAACACCTTAAAGAGTTTCCTATCTCATAATAGTCATCTCAATAATTTGTGTCATACTGAAATGAGGAAAAAAAAGTAAACGCGAAATGCAAAAATATCCTGAAAAATTTATTATGTAAACATACGTCGTTATTATAAAAGAATCAATCAAATCATGTATCCAATTTTAAAATAGTACAATAATTACAGATCAAAAAACACATTAGAAAGAGTCTGATAAATGACAATTCTAGAAGAACTTGAACAGGATATTTCCGCGTTGAAGGAAGAAAGTATGTTCCTGTTGTAATTCAAATATTATTACTTCAGCTTTAAATCATAATTCTTACCAGAAATACTAACAATGAATATAATTTCTTAGTCAATTCCTTAAAAAAGAAGGCAACGTCCATCAAAGGATCTATTAAGGACAAAAAAACACGTTCACGCCGAAAGGTTTCCACTACGACAAGTGATCCTGTTGCATCAGATTTTAAAAAATTGTTTGATCAATTTCCTCAACTTTACAGATTATTGCATGATGACCAGCAGGATCAATCTGAAGATAACATCAAAAATGTAGAAAATGAATCAATGAATGCAAATAATGTTAAAGTTCTTCAAACTCCTAGGAAGAAGTCACGAATTGCATCTGGAGGTGATGACTTACCTGAATCCGAATGGGTATTACGGAATCAAATCCCTCTAGAACATCAAATGTTTGATAATAGCATTATTGATGACATGGATGTTGATATATTATCATCTCCATCAAAACGGAAAGCTGAATTAAGAAAGATAGAGTCAGATAAATCCCAAAATGGTAAACTTCGGAACAAAGTTCTGATTGAAAATATGTTTAGATTATTTGGTATAACATTTTTCCCACTAGTCGACCCTACAGATTTGAAACTAAATGACGAAACTCAAAAAATTGAAATCACAAGACAGATGCTTGGCATTCGTCTCGATATATTCAATAGTAAGAAGGCATCCTTTGACAAAACATATTATATTTTGTTAAAGAGATCAAATAAAACGAAGGACAAACAAACAAAAGATACTAATACTGGAAAATGGATTGTTTTTAAACATACTATACCTATATATATAGATATAGAAATGATAATGCGTGATTTATGCACAAGTGACTCATCCTCATATGAAGATGTATATATTTTTGCCAAAGAGGTATACATTTTATTACTAAATAGCCTAGAAAGAGGAAAAATATTTGAGACATTGGAGATGAAGGGTTTAATCAACAACCTTAAGAACGATATCGATTCTACTAGCGTATTGTTTTCTTTAGGAGCTATCAAAATACAGTTATATTTAGATAAGGACATAATAACTTCCTGTTTGATTACTCAAGGTGTACAAGATGAGGTACTTAAAACAAAATGGGAAACTATATTGAATGGTCCATTGGATGAACTGGAATTCAAAATAAAGCAATTACTTTAAATAAGCTTAGTTCATAACAGACAATATTATAGATAATTTTATTAATGCATGATTTTTATATTCGTTTTTTTCCCTCCAGACTAATATAAATATTTATTTAGTAGAGGATGGTTAGGGATAATTTGATACATTACATAAAAGCAAATATAACCCAATACAAATCCCAGTATTTTTTCCATCAGAGTATGGTAATATATAGCAGTGATACATAATAACATTGTCCATGCAATCAATACTGCCAAAATAACGATTATTCCATTTGTAATCCACCAATTTATAAAATTTTGAATATTCTTCTTCTTAACATAATCGAAATATATAAATAGCTCACACCATAGTATTAAACTTATATTCATTAGAAAACAAAAATGACCACTTATATCAAAACCACCTCTCCATTCTCCGCCAGTTTTACGACATGCTTCAGCAGAACGTAATCCTGTGTTCTCGTCACCACTACTACACTGACCACCTGAAAAAATAAAAATTTCATCAATTATCATGAAACAAACAAAGAGAATGAAATTTTTTAGAATATATTTAACAACGTATTGCTTTGTATATTTTCCTACATTACTACTTGCATATGAAAAACTTCGATTATCTCTCACGTTTGAAGTTGGCAATAATTCAAAATCCTGGGTATGAATATATATTTGAACAATCGCCAAATAAATAAATAGTATCGTCCAAACTAAATTTCCTTTATAAGCAAAGATAGAATTGATAAAATTCTTGGAATTCAAAAGGTAAATAGTCCTTTTTTGATGTTCTTTGACATCTTCAGGTAAGACAAAACTGAAAAATATACCTATCAGAAATAGCACTAAGTATGAGATTGCTATTACTGAGTGAAATGTATATCGTATCCTCGATCGTGTAGATTGTGAATACTCCATTATGAACCGTATGTGTTGGTTGTTCTGATTTAAGTAGTCTTCGAACCTCAACGATTAACACTGTTTATGTAATATATTGAACATTTTTGGGTTTTAGTATTATTTAATTTTTGAGAAGGTAGTTCGCTCGCTCGATGTCACTAATTTATGCGTACCCAATTGTATCGTAAGGTCAATTGTCAGGGACTACCCTTTACAAATTTTATTCCATAACATATTTTTATAAATGTATAAATATACTTATTATGTATGCTTTCATATTTCTTTATGAATTTCCCGTATCACCCTTTTGAGCCTTTCCGATATTCTTAGTTTTATGTCATGTTGTTCTCTTCTTTGAACTTCTCCCATGCGACACTTAACACACTAAAGACATTTTCTGCAATCATCCTATTTTGCAAACTTAAATCGCTGGAGAGTTTATCAGGATGTAATTTAGTGATTGCCTTCAGATAAGTGATTTTCACCTTTTTAGGTATGACTAAATCGGCCGTTGATACTGGTTTCCATTCTGTCCATGTAATAATAGTTGATAGATTAGATAATAAAAATCTAATATCATCAGTCTTATTGTTTTTCCAACTTTCCACCTTGTCGAAAACTATATCATATAAAGCGGACTTCTGTTTTGAAATTTCTTCTTCTTTGTTATGTTGTTCTTTTATTTCCTCTACGTTTTTATTTATTTTTGGCTCGGTCTCGATATTTCTTTTAGTTTCACGTTTATCCATAGGCTTAGGAGCTGGAGTAGATGAATTTATCTTTGGTTTTGAAACGAAGGCTTCCGGATTCAGAACCTTTTGACATCTTCTCTTGGCGCTCATAATTTTTGGATCGTGGATACCGTTTTGAAGTAATAACTGTAAAGCGTCAAGGGCGGCCTCGAAATTTTCTTGATGTTCATAGGCTTCTGCTTGTCTTGAAATAATCTTTGACCATAATTCTTTGTAAGTCTTAGGAGGATTACTGTTTTGAATGGTATTATTCCATTGAACTTTATCACTTGGAAACATATTCAACGAAAGTTTTGCATTTTCAATACATTTAGAATAGTCACCTATCTTCATTTGAGATATTATCATATTAGACAATGCCACTATACGTAACGGATGCAAAGAAGGAAGCGTATTTAATGATTTTTCATATTCCTCAAAAGCTGAGCTATAATTCCCATTACCAAACAACTCCTTAGCATTCAAATTAAACTCATTATAACCAGATAATTCCATGGTAGATATATGAACTATTGGTAATGTGCTATTTCTAGACCCGGTTGTATTACTTGTATTGTTCCCTGAGTCAGAATCGAAATCTAATAGTGTCGATTGAACTGGTTGTTCTGACTTGGTATAAGAATATTCCCTAGAAGGTGAATGTGCTGGTAATTTAACCATTGGTTCTGAGATAATCACATTTTCATTGAAATCATCTAACAAATCCCCTTCAATAGAATCTGGAACTTGGGTAGATGATTCGGTTACATTTGTAGGTACTTTAAAAACCAATGTATTCGATGTTCTTGAAGGTTGTGTCTCTAATTTCGCTTCATAATTATTAATATCGAATGGATTGGTTTCATCATCTAATAACATTGCTTTATTCATAGATGGCTTAAAACGAGACCTTTCATCATATATGTTCCCAGCGGAATTACTATCATTTCCATTGTATTTATAAAGCCTATTAGCTTCTTCATCAGGGTATGCGGTTAATTGATCCACAAGATCTTTACCTTTATTTAAGAAATCTGTTGCCACAGAGAAAATTGATGAAGATATATTTTTCTTATTAGTATTGGAATCACTGAAGAATGTTGTTCCTACTCTATCATTTTCCTGTCTCCTTTCTTGCATTTGTTTCAATTTTCTATTTTTAATTATATCATCATATAATACCCCTTTATTGTAATATTTATTAGCTTTATCGATTGACATACCTAAGGACATCAATTGCGCTACTTCCATATCTTTTATTTCATCTACCACTACTGATACATTTTCATTAGACGATGAAGGTAATGGGTTTTCAGATATATATTGTTGAGTACTTTGTTCTTTGGAATCAAAATTATCAAAGACACTCATAAAATCATCATCATCATTATTTGCAGTGCTTCCATTTACTGGTTGTCGTTGTGGAATTGGAGCTGGTGTATTACTTTGGGAAGAAAATCCAAAGAGATCATCAAGATCATTATGAATAGAATCATTCATATTAATCTCATGAGAAGGAACTACCAAAGGCTTCGAATTACTTTGTAATAAATCATTATTATTCAAATCTGCATTTAAAGTGTTTGTGACCTGGTTGCCTACCTCATTTTTATTTGTTTTCTTCTCTTCTTTCAAAGATGTGAGTAGATTTGCGAATGGATCTGCCATATATGTCTATATGTACAATATAATACGATTCAGAGTAGAAGTTAAAATGATGAAGCCAAAAATAAAGGGTCTCACGTCTAGAAAGCTGGCACAACAGTTGTAAATTTATTTTATGACAGGGTTAAGGTTTAACTAGTTTTTCTATAATATATGTCACACCAGAAAACGTCCTAATAATAATAATAGTAACTAGTCGTGTAACTTAATACTCAGCCAATATTTTGACACCTCTTGTTCCTATAAGCAAAGATTTGTTAATCATTTATCAACTTCATTGTCCCTTTCTCGACATCCAGGGTAGATTAGGGTTTGATCTCCCACTGCCCAAAACATCACCCTGCACGACAGCCCTAACGCATAACCATTTGTTTTTGGCTGTGCACTGCGCGAACAAAAAAATGAAAAAATGTTTCTTTCGCAGCTCATCAAGGAGTGTTCACCGAGCAGTTAGCAGAATCCCCGTTGAGATGGAAATTGATGGATGAGCACTGAAAATTTTTTTTTCATTTATTCACTTTCAATTAACAGAGAAGAGCTAGTTCAAAGCGTAGTTTTAACATAGATGCACTTATAAAGAGATAGTTTAGTTTAGTTCATAACTATTTAAACAGTCTTAGATACAGTGTTATAACAATATTACAACAAAACAAATAAGAATACCAGCCACAATGCATTTGATGTACACATTAGACAACGAAGGTAAGAGAGTTTACACTTTGAAGAAGATTGCCGAAGATGGTGAAATCACTAAGTCTGCTCATCCAGCTAGATTCTCCCCAGATGACAAATACTCTAGACAAAGAGTTACTCTAAAGAAGAGATTCAACATCCTACCAGGTCAAAACTAAGAAGTATTACGCATTTGTATTGACTTTTTAGAAATAAAGAAATAATCGAGTTAATATTTAAGAATAAGAATCATCTCTTCTTCTTCTTCCTTTTTTTTGCATGGAGAGAAGAAGTATCTAAATAATATCCTTTCGCTGTTTATGATGTTTCTTTTAATTTAAAATAATGGCAGCGGTTATGACACTTCTTCCTATTGTATATTACATAAACAAATAAAATAAAATAAAATACGACAAATTTAATAAATGAACATTTATATGGATACTATCCTTTTTTAGTCTTCTTTTTTTTAGTGCTATTTGATATTATTATGATTTATTTTTGACATATACCAGTATATGTAAGAATATATATTTGTATGTAATGATATGTAATTCTTAGATCAAAGTTCAAAGATCTGTTTACTATAACAAAATATGGTGTGTTCCTCTACATTTTATAAATTGTTATTTCTTTTTCTCTTTCTTTAATTTAATTAGAAAGGTGGCTTCCTGTTACCTGTGGCGTCTAAATTAAATTGTGTGCTATTATGATAATTTTCGCATATTTGCCCAATTATTTCAATGTTTTTATTTTTTTTATTAACATTAGCTAATTCTTGATTTAATGTAATTACACTTTGATTTAATCGTTCTACATTAACGATTATACGTGATAATATATTCTTCTGTTGACGTTCAAACGGATTCTCCATGTTTTGTGGTTAGTTTCTTTCTAATAATTGTTCTCTATTTGATTTATCTTCGAATAACAACTTTTCCAAAGGAATTATTATTACTTAATATGTAATACTATATCAAATGGTACAAGTAGTATTACAATTATTATATTGTTCTGTTTTTGTTTTTGTTTTTGATGTTGATGTTGATGTTGATGTTGTTTTTCTTAGTTAAGCACGTAAATAAAATAATAATTAAAGGTAATGCTATATAGGCAACGTATATAGTGATCGTGCTTCAAGATGACATAAACTATTTCACTGACAATTAATAGTTATATAAAGAGTACACAAAATTAATTTGTGATATATATTAACTACTTATTATAGCTACCAATTCATTGAATACTGTAGCTATAAGATAGACAAAGTATGTGAGATCGTAAAACAAATATATATAACTACAAAGTAGAATCAATTTATTGTTGAGTATCAACACCAATTTATAATTCTAAATACTCCCAATCATTGCTTCTGTAAGAGTCAATACACAATTATAATCGATGGTTAAATTAGTATATAATCAAAAAGACACAGCAATTGCTCAATTCCTGGTTCATTTCCTACTTTGTAATTACAGCTCTTTTTTATTTTCATTTTCCACTTTTCCACTTCTTCTTTTTTTCAAATTTTTCAGAGCCACATCGAATTTTCCTAGGGAATGTATGCATGACTACCAAGCAATTTCAAACGATATCATCGTTAATTATGTACATTGCTCTTACAATTATAGTTTATATAAGTGCATAATGTTAAATTTATCATCTATGTAGCAAATAAATCTTATATTCCCTTGGCTCCTTCATTAGTATTGCAAGCATTAGTGAAAGAAGATTAGCATCATTAGCTAACCAAAAAAAAAAGTTTGAGATAAAAGTATGCCTAATAACGCTGTTGAAATTACTACTATTTGTTCTGACTTAGAGAACTCCCAATTTAAATTGGAAAGTACAGCTCCTGAGGAACCTATCATCTCCAAGTCAGCTACTCCAGTTATACACCCACTATTATCACAGCGTCGTTCTCTACCCAGAATTAAAATTCTGGGTACTGGTGGTACCATTGCTTCAAAAGCTACGTCATCATCTGCTACTGCTGATTATAAAGTAGATTTAACTATCCAAGATATGTTAGAAGCGATCCCTGATATTTCTCGTATCTGTGAACTGGAGTACGAACAACTTTGTAACGTTGATTCCAAGAATATCGATGAAAAGATTTTAATGACAATTTATAACGGAATCTCTGAATCTTTACAAAAATTTGATGGCATCGTCATTACTCACGGTACTGATAGTTTAGCAGAGACAGCCTTTTTCATTGAAAGCACTATTGATGCTGGCGAGGTTCCTATTGTTTGTGTTGGTTCGATGAGACCTTCATCTTCTGTATCTGCAGATGGTCCTATGAATCTATATCAAGCTATTTGTATTGCAGCTGACTCTAAATCGAGAAATCGTAGTGTTCTTGTTTCATTGAATGATCAAATATCGGCAGGTTATTATATTACAAAGACTAATGCAAATAGTTTGGATTCATTTAACGTTAGACAAGGGTATCTAGGGAATTTTGTAAATAATGAAATTCATTACTATTATCCACCTGTTAAACCACAAGGTTGTCATAAATTTAAATTAAACATTCCAAAAAATACAGACTCATTCAATTTTCCGGATGTTTGCATCATATATGGTCATCAAGGTATTACTTCTAAATTATTGGACATGGTAAAGGATCAGTATGCTGGGATTGTGTTCGCCACTATGGGTGCAGGTTCTTTACCTGATAAGGTAAATGAAGACTGTTTAGAAATAGACATTCCCGTTGTTTACTCAAAGAGATCCATGGATGGTATGATTCCAAGGGCAAATCTACCAAAGGATGCTAATGGGGATTCTCGTAATTGTATTGCATCGGGCTATTTGAATCCAGAAAAGAGTAGAATTTTATTACAATTATGTCTAGCATGTAATTATTCAATCGACGAAACGAAGCATGTCTTTAGAGGTGTCTATGGTGGTTAGGACATTCTATATATTCCCATTTTGTAGTTTTTGTTAATTCGTCATTTGCGTCATCATATGATATATATATATATATATTTCCATTGAGAATATAATTTAAAAATATTTTGTAATATTATAACTTTTTAGTTTTATAATTACTGAAAGTTAGAAATATATAAAATTGTTTTGGGGATATGTATGAGGTTGAATATAAACCCCTTAATGTAGTAATGATGGTGGAGATAATAACAGTCAATATAAAGCTATAAGAAAGTAAAAACGAACAACAAATGAGGGAAATATTAATTCCTCATGTTTCAAGGTTTTTGTTAAAAGATACACTAATTTTTGGAGTCAATATTTTTCTGAGATAATATCACGATCAGTTTCTTTGATTGCCTCTCAATGGTGGTTTACAGTTTTTTTCTTCTTCTTCTTTTCAGATAATGTTCTTAGTTTCGTTTCGATTTTATGCATTAAGGACATGATTTCATCTATTTGCTGTCCTACTTTTTGTCACCCCATGTATCCATGGTAGAAAGGTAAGGATCATCCTTCTATCATCCTTCGATCATCCTTAATGTTTTTCAATATATTGTCTAAAACTATACAATATCTTACTAACAACATTACGATATATTTCCATTGTTTCATATTTTAGTTATTGTTTGTCCTCTAGAGATTATTCTTGATTATATAACCTTTCCACTATCCTAGATACAGTTGCTACGTCATAGTTAGGTTTTACTAACTCCATAAAAATGAGGTATTAATTTCCCTTGAAAATGGAGATCACTGTTTTTAGTTGAGTTTTTACAATCATCATCTAATTCACTAGCTAACTCATGCATCGGCTCATCTAGACACTCAGTTGAATTACAGTTCTAAGATTGATTACAATTCATACTCAATACTCGAGCAATAAATATATCTCTTATCTCTAGAGGCAAAATTTCCTATAATCAACCATCTTTCTTATAATATTCGTCACCATTTACATAGGAATATAGTTCTTGGAAATGATACTAACATGTCATATCGTATATTACGGAACCGTATAACCTCATCATCAATCGTTTTCTACTACTACCTTCCCACAGTCTATAAAATACCTAAACATTCTACCAAACAATTATTTCATATACCTGAAAGCAATACATCCAATCCATTATTCAAATCATTAGAACTGTATTATTTTGTGACGTATCACACATCAACTCATAATTTTCAGAAAGAGAGATACAGCTCTAAAAAATCTTTACTTGCCGTGAAGGGAGCCCGCCGGTAAGAAGAGAGACGTAGAGAAAAATAAAAAACGAACTGAAAGTACCCAAAACAATATAGAAAACTCGAAATGGTCAAACTTAACAGAAAGGAGTGGTCATTAGCATTAGAGAGAGAACAGGTAATACTTATAAGTTAAAGAAATATTTACTATTAAGCATTCAATTTCTAAAAAATACAACAATTAGTAGATACACAAAGCTCGATTATTGTTTGAATTTGTGATCATTGCAACTCCTTTTTATTGATATCTGTGCAATTTAAGTACCCTATAATTAAACTTGGATATTCGATTTATTTCAGGATGTACAGGAGACTAATACATACAGGTAATATGAATAGATCATCTGCTGTCTGGTCTGATTTTACTACAAGGTCTAAATCGTTAGGTATATCGTCAGTAGCAATTAAAGAAGGTGTCCTTCATGGTGATAAAGTTACAGGTGGTCCAATTTCTCTAAAGAGAAAGACAAATCGTATGAAATATAACTCACCGGCCCTTATTGACGAAACCTTTAAGACATGTTATGAATTTTTACAAGATAGGTCTGGAGCAACTTATAAATATGCTAGTAAAGAGACTATCAAACCAGCATCGATGGAGAAATTATTAGTAAAAGCTGAGATAACAAACCCAGAAGTGCAATACAATTTCCAATTTGGTGATAAGTTAGATAATTTACCTACTATGATTGATTATAATCAACCAGTTTACAGACATCTTGGTAAAAAACATTGGGAATCGTATAAACTGATGTTATTGATGCAAAGATTAGAATCATTGAAGGTTATTCCAGATACTTTACCAACATTAAAACCTCGGGCTGCAGTCGACATTAAATTTCCTTATTCTACAGGTGTTAATCAATGGATAGAGCCAGGGAAGTTCTTATCTTCTGGTGTAACGTCCTTAGAACCAATATTTAAAATTCAAGAATATGAATTAGTCAATCCAAAGGAACAACTGTACACTATTCTTATTGTGAATCCTGATGAACCAGATTTAATGAATAATTCTTTCAAAACTACTTTATCTTATGGATTAACCAATGTGAAGATTGATTACAACGATAATGTTGTGGATTCAAGAAAATTCTTTGAACGTAACATTTTAGCTAATTACCTTCCACCAGTTCCAGAAAAGAATGCAGGTATTCAGAGATTCGCAGTTTGGGTGTTTAGACAGTCTCTAAATGAGGAAACTGGTAAATGTTGTGCTCTAGATACAGAAGCTGCTACGCCATTAATTGACAGAGACAATTTTGATATAAGGGGTTTTGTTCAAGCTAATCAACTGGATCCAATCGGAGCTCATGTTTGGAGAAGTAAATGGGATAGTAACGTCAATAATATTAGAGAACAATACAATTTACCAAAGGGTAGAGTATTTTCTAGAGTGCGTGTCTAACTAATGAACTAACTTTATTATAATACTGCTACTGTCCCTACATAATAAATAAATAATATAATTTTAAGATTCATGTATATATACAATACAATTCCAATATTTTTTTTTGACCTTTTGGAATCCAAAACTATCAGAAGTTGTTAGAAGAGAACATACTTAACACTGTAAATCTGAACCAACAGCTTGAGTATGCTCTAGATTATCCCTCTTTGTCTGATAAATTAAAGAATTAAACAATGAATATGATGATATTAAACTTAGTAAACAAAAGAATATATAAAAATACGTATTATAATGTGCTACCATATGCTTATAGTATGTTGTATGGTTCAGTATTTACGATTGTTAATTAAGTTTTGTGGAATTTGATCATTACGTTGTCGCTGAAAGGATTTGAGAATAATAATAGTAATAATAATAATAACAATAATAAAATAGGGTAAAATTTGATATAATGAATTGAATTAGGATATGTAAATAGTGACCAGGTCCCAGTTTAGGTAGATTTCAATGATTCAACTGCATTCAATATAACAGCTGCATAGTCCAGATTTGGATCTTCCAGGTTGATCTCTTTACTTTCCACAACCTTCTTAGGGTGCAATTTATTCCATTCAGCCTTGGCCTCTTTAACTAATGCAAGCTCTTTTTGGTAAACATCTTCTTCAGCTTGCTTCTTAGCAGAGCAACGCAAGTTCATATCTGTCTTTAAACCAACAGCTAGACCAAGGGCTAGAGCACTATATCTCAATACATTAACAGATGACATCTTTTCAAAAAATTGTATGAGTTAGGGATTCTATATTTATAACCAAAAACAATTTCGTTATGTTAGTATTCGTTAGTATTAAAATATTTACAAATAAATACGCTGTCGTTCTTTTAGTCAAAGGTCCTTCTTGATATCTCATGAACATATAATAATAAGAAACCCTTCGAAGAAATGTCGAGAATTGTACTTTGAGTAGAACTTTGTTCACCGCAGCACTGAGCGCCGGACCAATCATAACGGAGTATGGCTTGTATTTTTTTTTAAGTACGTTAACATTAGCTTTTATAGAAATTCGGATGAAATATTCGAGTATATATAAGCATTAGTATACATAAGGAATAACAATTGAAGTATATATTCTCAGTGGTAGTACTAGTAGTACTAGTAGTTGTACATATAAATCTTATACCATTAACTTGTACGTCGTCCAGTTATTTGGAATAAGTGACGATTGTTAAAGAAACAACATAAAACTATAATGCGGACTCTATGATCAATCAAAACCTTGTTCTCCAAGTTTTGTCTGAATGTCCTGTATGCGCGTCATGATATCATTCAAATTACCACTAAGTACTTGCACTTCATCGAAATGTCTTTGCTTCTTAGCTTCCTTTATCATTGATTGAAGCATAAAACTTTGCTCTTTGAAGACCATAAGTTCTTCCCTGTATTCTTTTATTTCCTTAATGGTAAGATCGCTCATTAAATCATATAATTTTTTTACTTCAGGTTTTCCAGTATCCATAAAACTATTATTTGTGGAACTTTCGTTGGAGGAGCTACCTCCATTTAGAATACTTGGCACGTTCTTCATGGGTAGAATTTTTTCATTTATAAAGTCAGACGATATTATTTTAATAGAATCTTTGATCCTTTTCTCTGATATGTTATAAGAAGGAATTGCAGCAAGTTGCTTCGTGAGTATATTGTAGGCTTTAAATGCTCTTAATAACTTCTCTCTGTGTTTACCTAATTCTCTTAAATCTGTAATATCTGGAACTTTATTTAACTCCTTGGTAATTTCTATTTTACTCAAAAGATCTTCGAATTTTGGCAGTACTTGATTTACTACCATGGACAAATTCTGAAGATTGTAATATTTAGAAATTATAGCTGAAGGTGGATCGGACACATCCTTATTAAATTTCCTTGGAATGTATATCATATCTAAACAGTCTGAACATATCCTAATACCCTTATCAAATTCTGGATCCTCTGGAACCTTTTGAGTGTAATATAAATCGGATGTAATGCTCTGTAAAAAACGTACCAATAATTCATTGGAACAACCAGTCTCAATTCTGTCACAGACTATGGATCCACATAGACGACAGTGGTGTTTTCTTATTAGGAATGTAAATTTAGATTGGCAAATATTGCAATTTGAAACTGTTTTATCATCCTTCCAAGGAACCGTCGAACGTTCTAACGTCGCTATATCATAATCCCACTTCACAGGGCCTAAAATTCTATCACGGTACTTATTATATAATTCTATGGTGCCATTAATTAATATTACAAGTCTATTCTCAAGTTGTAACCTTCGTAACTCTCTATCATCACTTCTGTCATGTCGTATTTTATAAAATATATCTGTGAGATCTACCCTTGAGCCAAAGCCATTGTAACCTGGGCGCAAGATATAACAATTATGGCAACAACTATACCATTTCCCATTCTCTGGATCATACTGTGCCTTTAGATTCAATTTGATAATATTTCTGCAATGCCATTTACTAAATAAGTTCCCGCACTTCCTACAATTTCTGGTGTCTAATTTAGTTTTTAATATGTGCCCACAATCAAAACATTTAGCACCCGAAGTATATGCTTCCCAATGACCTGTTTTAATTCTATTGACATTCGAAATTATATTTGAACTTTTCGATTTAGCATGAGCTACATTTCGTATTTTTTTTGAAGATGTGGTTTGTTGCTTACTCATGGGAGTAACAGGTTCATTTATGTTATCCTCAAAACCATGGTCGTGATCTAAATGCACATTAAGTAATCTCAAATCACTGAACGAAATAAAACAGATAGGACAGTTAACATTCTCCATATTAAGTGTATGTGATTGAGGTGATGGAGGAATTATATCAACTCCTGCATGTAGGTTATTCATACTTTTTCAAATTATTAGATAAACCCCAATATTAGAACGCATTGACACAGTAATCAAATAATTTTCTTTGCATATATATGTATATGTTGCTGATTGCTACTTGTCTAACTAATTGTATATGTATTCGTATTCTTCCTTGTGCATTCTGTATAACTCCAGTGTTGGTGTGTCAACTGTGTTGCACTCGCTATCATTATTAAGTAAAGAATTTTATCCCTATACTTAACGCATTGTGAAGCGATTCCACTGTACGGTCCGTAGCAATGGCAGATCAATTTTACCTTTGAATATCAGAGAATAACCAAGATAGTCAACATAGATAACACATATGCACAGAATTCTTCTATATGGATATATATTTATGATAATATTATACATGGCTTATTTAATGTGGATGTATAATTCGTTTAACGAATGAAAAATGCAACTGATTCGAATCTCTTAGAAAACAATTTTTGGTAGATGGAATGCTTTTCTTTGACCGTCAATCATAGATGGTGGTCTTTCAACAACAACTAACTCATTATCAGAGATGAAGTCAAAATATAGGATTGGTCTGTACTTATCAGTGAAGAAAAACACTTTACGATCCATGGCACCCTTATTGTTCCCCAGAGATTTTAATCTATTGTTCGATGTATCTAGAGCGTCCATAGTTTCATCGAGGTCTAAATCAATATCTTCGTCATCCTCATCCTCATAACTCATAAAGTTACTTTCATCAGTAATTGTAAGGTTATCACGAGTACGTTTTTTCTGTTTTCTTTTATTGTTGACAGATAGGTCTACAGACGTATCGAATCTTGAGACCCAGTTAGCACCCCAGAACCATGCTATGTTTTCATTGATGTTACTAAAGACAACACCTTGACATTTTTCTTTGGCGTTTGTAAATTGTTTTGGTAGGTTTTCTGTGTTATGCTTAGACCATTCAGTCAATAAGGATGATGATGATGATGATGATGATTCTTCTTCGGCATTTGTTTCTTCGGCATTTTGTATTAAGTTGAATTCATAAATTTTATTATCAGCTGTTACCACGATCACAGTATTTTTCCTTTCATTTATCTTCATCGCAGTTATGAAATTAGTCAAACGGACCAAACATTTTGTTTCATTTGTCTCTAGATTAATAAGATCAACTATACCACATCCACGAGAAATTACTACGAATTTATTAGTAACATCAAGTTGATGGATATTATTAATATAAGGTACCTTGATTCCACTTTTCGTAGATTGCACATCGGAAGTTTCAATATATTCAAATTTTTCATCATTGTCACTTTCTAAATCCAAGGATACTAATTCATCATCGGCAGTACAAAAAATAATCTTAGAATTATCAATGAATTTTGCAACTCTTGTACCTGTCTTTAGTAACAGGTCATTATCTAATTTTGTAACTTTTAATTTACCATCTTCAGGTTGTAGATGGAATAGTTTGGTAGTGTAGTTTCTGCTAACAACCAATACTTGTCCATCTGGTGATAATGCACAATTGGAAATATTTTGATCGTCCTTTAACACTAATTTGCAAACTAATTTATAATTCTTGTCAAAATCTAAGTCATCACCAATAACCCAAATCTTGATAGTAGTTTCATGCCACATTATTACAAGTCTTTGTTCTTTATTAATCAAGACATTTTTGGTGAATGGTTCAATCAGTGGCATCTTTCTGTAATTACCTTCGGCATATGATGACATAGAGCTAACAACAATTGTCTTCTCGACACCACCAGACACCAAGAAATCTGCACCTTTAGATTGGTAACCGGCGAGAGCTCTTACATCGTTACCATGCAATAATCTATTAGAACTATTAACCCATTTCTTATTATCGTTACCCTTTTGGTTATTAGATATATTTCTTGTAAATTGGAAAATTTTTCTATCGACACCTGCAGTGAATACATGTGTATTGGTAACGTCAGTAGCCAAACATAGAACATCTGCATTATGAGGTTTAAATGAACTAGATAAGGTAGCATATTGGAAGTCCCAGAATTTTACAGACCCAGTAGAATCACCGGAAACAATTTGGTTAGTGGCTGGTAAATACAAAATACTCCATACTAAAGTAGATTCATTTTTGGCTTTATCGACCTTCATGGTGTGTAATAATCTACCTCTACTCTCGCTATTAGGGATACAATTCCATACTCTGATTCTTCCATCAGAACAACCACCAATAACGTAATCGTTCTTGTTCCATGTCAATGTCAATATTCTTGATTCTTGTCTTACAAGGATTGTGTCGTGTTCCAACGCACCTGGACCGCCTGAAATGTCAATAATCACAACAGTACCATTATCACACCCTACAGCCAACTTATCCATATTATCATTAATTGCTAATGACCATATAACACCTGCGTTACAATCATAATTCTTCAAAACTTCTCCGGTAGCCAAATTCCATTCGGTAATTACAGTAGACCCACCGATAGAGAACAATCTCAGTGGCTCACCGCTAATATTACACCAGCAGAGGCCCTCTACAGAACGACCTTTACCACCTGGAATGGTAACTTCTTGGAACCAGTTGTTTCTTGGGTTCCATATCTCGATATCACCGTTAGATCTACCGATAGCAACACGCAAATCTGAAGGGGTTAGTTTCTCCAGGTTAGATCTATGAGAAAAGGCAATAGATGTTATATTACCAGGAGTGAAGTCCACAAATCGAGATCTATGTATGATAGTCTGAGATCCTGTCATTTTTTAAATGTATAGCTAGAATGATTAACAGTAATGAATGTCCTCTGTCCTTCTTGTTTTAGTACTAAAAAAATTAACTCTCAACAATTCTTTCGATAAGCTAGTTCAGACCAGATGTATAAGTTTAAACCTTTTATAAGTGAATAATCTATACTTGAAATAGGGTAGCTGTAATCCTAAAGTGTCTCTCTCTTTCTTAACTAGATTGATATAGGTGACTTCCTAAATATTTCTGTTTGAGATGAGATGAGATGAAATAATATTTTTAAAAATTTTTCACTTCACTTTACCGAGCGCCGCTGCGTATTTTTGATGGAAGGGCTCACTCTATATTAGTTACACATAACACAGAGCTACTCTTTCATAGTTAAGCTATATGGATAAACAGTTTGATGAAACGTGAGTTTTTAACTCTAGTTGGAGCATACAACTGTAGGAATAACCAATTTAAGAAATATATCAATATTGTAGTTTCTTAGTTAGACTGTGTATCTCCTCATGTAGTGTTTGTAGCTTTTCTTCTTGCAGATGCCATATAGTGACACCCGTACACCACATGATGGGTTAGCTTTGTTTACATTTTAAATTAAATTCCACATTTAAAAACAATATTTTTGATCCACAGCTATAAACCTCCCTCAAAGAAAACATACATCAACAATTGAATTATCACTACTGATTCAATAGGTGTACAACTAGGTTATCCTATATTGCATACTTTAAATTTTGGATTAGAATTTGTACTGTCACAAATAGAATTTTAATAATTAAGGTTTTCGTGTTAGGAGGACTGGTTTTTAAAAATGGTAACAGATGAGACATATGCAGACGATATCAACAACAAGATTTTCAATTCTCTGGCTGACGTATTCCAGCAAGCTCAGGAATCGTATGCAGGGCATCGCAAACATATTGTTGTATTGAAAAAGATACAATCAAAGGCTACTGCTCAAGGTTATTCAGATGCATTTAACTATTGGTTTAATAAACTTGTCACTAGAGTGTTACCCCTTAAGAAAAGTGAGATAATAGGTGATAGGATTATTAAATTAATTGCAGCATTCATTGCTTCTTTGGATAAAGAAAATGAGTTGATAAGTAATAATAGGAAGAAGGAATCTTCAAATTCCGATGAAGAATCTGATAATAATCAGAGTTTAGAAGTTGATCTATCTGAAAAGGAAAAAACTACCTCAAAATTTATTGATGGTTTTATAAGGCATACATTAAGAGGGGTAGAAAGTAAAGATAAGAATGTGAGATTTAGAGTGATGCAATTATTAGTCGTAATTATGGATAATATTGGAGAGATTGATGTTAATCTTTATAACTTATTGATGTGGTCGCTAAAGAAAAGAATATATGATAAAGAACCTATTGTACGTATTCAAGCTGTTTTCTGTTTAACCAAACTACAAAGCGATGATGAAGATAACGACCAAGATATGGATGAAGAATCGGCTGAAACAAAAGCTACCGATACCTTAATGCAATTAATACAGAATGATCCCTCTGCAGAAGTTAGGCGTGCAACAATGTTAAATATTGTAAATAATGAAAATACTAGAGCACACATTCTGGAGAGAGCAAGGGATATAAACCCAGTAAATAGAAGATTGGTTTATTCAAGAGTGTTAAAATTGATGGGTAAAAGATGTTTCACAGACTTAAATCCAAGAATCTTAGATCAATTGATGGAATGGGGGTTAGAGGATAGAGAGGAAAATGTAAGAAAAGCATGTCAAAGATTAATGTCTAATCATTGGGTTGGCCTGTTTAATGGTGATCTGATCGAGCTTTTAGAGCATCTGGATGTGGTGAACTCAAAGAGCGCAGTAACAATGATCAATAGTCTTTTCTCATTAAAACCAGAGATTTTATCACAGATTAAATTGACAGAGGAAATATGGAATAAGCTGACTGTTGAATTCGTATTTTTATTCCGTTGTTTCTTCATTTATTCTTCAGAAAATAACTTAATCGAGGATATCGATGGTAGTTTTCCAGAGGCTTCTCGTCTAGCAAATTACTTGGATATTTATATATCCAAGAGATTTTTGGAAGAAGAAAAGACGAGTTTGTCACCTATCGATAAAACACACTTGGAATTTATTATAGAGCAATTGTTGATAACTGCGCATAGATACGACTATAGTGACGAGATCGGTAGGCGGTCAATGTTAACAGTGATTAGAAATATGCTTAATATTACAGAGTTACCTGACTCATTAATAAAATCTGGACATGAAGTTTTGAAATGTTTATCCATAAATGAAAAGGATTTTATATCCATGACTATTGAAATAATTAACGATATTAGAGACGACGACATTGAAAGTCAGGAACAAGAAGAAAATGAAGAAAGAGCTAAACAAACAAACGAAAGGTCTCAACCCTCTATAAATAACGATGATGATGATGACGATGATGATGCTGTTGGCTCATTCCATTCTGCGGTAGAGAATTTAGTTAATGGCAATGAAGAAATTAATGAAGAGGTGTTAGGTAGCATACAGCCAGAAAGGGAGGCAAGACCTCAAGCCATCTTATTATGTTTAACAAGAGCATGTCGTATGCTAGAATTGGTCACTGAAAATGTTTCAGGGAACATTTTAATAACGTCGTTGATTGATACCTTAATCACGCCTGCTGTTAGAAATAGTGAATCTACCATCCGTGAACTAGGTGTTAAATGTTTAGGCCTTTGCTGTCTATTAGATCTTCAGTTATCGATTGGGAGTATGTATATCCTTGGGATGTGTATTTCAAAGGGTAATGCATCACTTAAATACATTGCATTACAAGTCATTGTTGATATATTTTCTGTTCATGGTACAGCCGTAGTAGATGGTGATGGCAAAGTGGATTCGATATCCATTCATAAGATTTTTTACAAAGTATTGAAAAACGATGAACATAGGGAATGCCAAGTGGTTGCAGCTGAAGGGTTGTGTAAGTTGTACTTGGCAGATATATTTACAGATGACGATTTGTTTGAGGCTCTGATTTTGTCTTATTTTTCTCCAGTTAATTCTACTAATGAGGCTTTAGTTCAGGCATTCGCCTTTTGTATTCCAGTTTACTGTTTTTCACACCAAATTCATCAGCAACGTATGGGTCGCATTGCATCTGATATGTTTTTAAGATTGTGTATACTGTGGGACGGTCTTCAGAACTCTAGTGACCCAGAAGTTGATAAAGAGAAAATGATGAAGCCCAACATGATATTTCAGCAACTGGTATTCTGGACAGATCCAAGAAAAATTGTAAACCAATGTGAAGAAAATTATCGATCAGATGTCTCCCAATTGAAGTTTTTATTAGAAATTCTTAAAGCCATTACTCAAATTGAGAATAGGGCCATCAAAAGAATGATCTTAACGAATCTAAATACATTTTATGTTACTTCATATCAAGATACAGAAATTCTCGAAGAGCTCTTAATGCATCTAGAGGATATATTAGAAAATGAACAAATAGACACCATTAGCAGAAATTCTTTAGAGAAATTTAAAAACACTGTAGTGGACGTGATAGAAGTAGCACGGTGTAACCACTCTATTCATGAATCTAAAACTTCGGTGGCATCCGATGAATTAACTACCGAACAGTACTCTCAAATATTAGAATCATCTCAAATTATCGATAATGAAATAAATGCCGACAATGAATACGAAGGGAATATATTAGAGAGTAATAATTTAGTTAATGATGATAATGATAACAAGGTTAATGATTCTATATCGAAACCTGACAGCGCAAAGAAAAGAAGCAGAAGTACGATGGAAACGGGCGATGAAATAATAAATAAAATACCGTCCAAAAACTTGGTTACTAAGAATGTCAGTTTTGCAATATCTTCCAAGTCTAGTGATGAGAGTCAAACTGGACAAGAAAACGAAAGTTATATTGAAAGGCATAGTGATAGTGATGTCAGTATGGAAGACTGAAATTCGGAACAATATTTCTAATATCTAATCATGTTATGTCCTGTATACGTTTTTATATAAATTGTTAAAGTTTAATTTAGTAATTGCTTTAATAATGCAGTGTTGAAATGTGTATATATGCTTTACATGTTATAGATAATAAAACAAAAGGGAGAGTAACAATGCCCATATCGTTTACTTTTAGTTAATTCAAATTTTCGGCTTTTTCCAACAAATGTTTCATTTCCTTTAATTGCTGTTCTGTAATTTTGATTGACTCTTGAAGTTTTTTAGCGTCAGGTATATTCTTCTGTTTTATCTGATATTCCGTGTCTATATTCTTATCGTTCGTCGTATAGCTTAGTTGATTAAAACGATCTACAGCATCACCACGATTCTCTAGCCAATCCCAGATAGAGCTCTCAGAGTTAGTGACAACATTGCCAACGAAATCAGATCCTTTGTAATGATTACCCTTTGAATTCATAATATCATCTTCGTAAACTTCATATAGTGTTTTGATATTAGGGACGTAATTATATTCATTTCCATCAATCAGAATTCTACCTGGTCTTACCAATACAACAGATGGACCTGAGCCACTGCGGAACCAACGGATTACTAAAGAAATTAAAAATATCACAGTGAATAATGCAACCACTATACCTGAAATGGAAGTTAAATCGAAATTGTCAATCAAAGAAGATATTAATGATGGCGACGAATTGTCTGCAATATCGGCCGGGACATTTGTAGTAGTCGAAATCTCACGTTTTGTCTCTGAGGCTTGTTTGATTGTCTTTGTTCTTTTCCTGGTCTTTTTCTTTGTGGAGCCAGCGTTTGAAATTATTTCTTTTAATTCAGCAACAACGGTATGTGAACCATTTCTTTGTCCTTCAATAGAGCCCTTTTCAATTGTACCTTTAAGTAATGATTTTCCTGTCCATACAACGTTGGTGACAACCATCATGTTCGTCGAGTTTGATGCACCCCATGATAAAAATATTCTAGAGTGAACAGAAAAACTGTTCCCATATGGAACATCAGGGGATCTAACAATTTGCGTCGTTAGTGTGTATTCATTAAAGTCTTTGTGATCAATTTTTTCGCTAACAACACATTTAGTTTGTTTGGGCCCAATAGAATTGTTTAGTTTCTTGATATAATTAAATTCTCTCTCATTGTTTGTGAATTTTGGAATAGTGGATATATTGAAGTTATTTTGCTTTTCTAATATAGAGAGAAAGTATGATGTGTCGTTACCATACAAAAGTTCGAACACAGTTCCAAGTGGAGCAGGGATATTCATAGATTCTTCTACCACCACATCAGTTTTTTCCTTATTGTAAGGTGGTGTTGTTGGTGAGTGTGTAGCTGGACCTGCAGTCGGTAGTGTAGAAATTTCAACAATTTCTTCAGATTTTTCCTTTTCTGTCGGTTTTCCATCTGCCATGTTATCAAACATATCACTTTTTAACATCTTTTCGACCTCTTGATTCATTACTCTTGTAGTCTCCACCACACCGTCATAGGCACCTTTTTCGATAGCACCTTTTAGCCAACTTTTAGAAGTCCATTCAGTTGAAAAGTAGACCGTGACCTTCGTGTAATTATTTTTATCCCAAGTTAGAATAGTGTTGTTCTTAACAATAAATGCATTTCCTGATGGTACATCAGGAGTCTTTGAAGATTGAATAACTTGAATATAATCGTTAAGGTCATAATGGACAATTTTATCATTTATTAAACATTTCGTTTTATTTGGTCCAAATCCAGCATTCAGTGGTTTTACATATGAATAGTCACGACTCTTAGATTCTATCAGAGGTGGAATATTAGAAAGCTCATAGTTCTTTTGAGCTTTCAAAATCTGTTCGTAGGGGGCAACATCATCACCGAACAAAATAGCAGCAACCTTACCTAATGAGCCTTTAACAACTGTTTCGCCTACCAATTTTTCATTTTCTGCTGGCGAATAATTAGCAGTTGTGGAGGCATGCTTAACAGGACCTAATTTAGAAGAAAAGGATGATTTTGTAGCTTTGGGACCAGATATGTCGGCAAATATATCGTCATCTATATCATCACTGGAAGTCATATCAGTATCATGCAAATCAGAGTCATTATCGTCATCATAAAATTCACTTCCTTGACTTAAATTTCCGTTGCTGCTGTACGTACTTAATAACTCACTATCAAAATCGTCATCATTATCACGAATATGTCTCTTTCCTAAGATGATTTGATTCCAAACATCCGTTATCAAATCAAAGGTTGCATCCCTTGAAATAAACGAGGCGAAAATATATTTCGTATGCAAAGTATCTATGACAATACCATTTGGGAATATACCAGCTGTAGTCTTCTTTTCAATCTGAACAATTTCGTTAAATGGGATAATAACAGTACTAACCCAACCCAGAATATTAGAGTAAAAGCACAGGTGTTGGTCTGATATATACATTCTACCTTGTAAAAGAATATCTCTTGATAGTGCACAACTGTGGTCGATAATTAATTTCTCATTAGGGTTCAAACCGACGTCTTTAAATAGATTATGGAAGTCTGTATTTCTTTTTTCGTTAACATATTCGATACCTTCTAATTCTCTATAATTGTCATCATTGATACCCATAACGGGTGTCAATGAACCCGAGAGATTTGTGCTAGTTCTAGGCCTAGGCTGATCTAAAATTTCATTGCTGTTTCTATATCTATTGATTGAGTTTCTTAATGATATACCGGGAATTGGTACTTTCATATTAATATTTGGAGAAAATGATCTTCTATTCAAAAAGTTTCTAGATAATGTTCTAGATTTACGTGGGTTTGTTGTACCGTTCATTGCTTCGTCATTTGAAACTGAAGAATATCTGGAGTTTCTCTTTTCTTTGTTGTTTTTGTCACCATCCTGTTGTACGTTAGCTTCATGTGCAGGTAAAGTTTTACTCCTAGCTCTACTTTTTTTTAGCATTTCCTCCAAGGATTCTTGTTTTGTCAAGTTAACGTAACTACTATTCCTGACATTGGTTTTATCTAATCCTTCGAATGTTACAGGTTGGTTTTCTGTGTTGTTATGGCTATCATTTGGTGACATAAGTACTGGAGAGTTGAAGCTACCATCTCTGTTGTGGTTATTGTTGTTTGTTCTCTCTTGACTTTCATTATTCTGGCTATTTGTTATATTAATGTTGGAGGTTATAGTATCTTCAATATTTGGGTTACTATCAAATGCATCTAGAGTTAAGTTACCTTTCCCTAGAGATGATATTGCCGGTGGAATATTTTTCAAAGGTTCAAATTTTACCTTATTTACTATATCTTCGTTTAAAGGAGCATTATTAGCTGATTCCTCATTAGAGTTGACAGAAAATCTTGATTCAGTGGATGCAGGTGTTGTCAACCTAAATTTATTATGGGTAGGTGGACTTAACAGGTTATTAGATAAAATATTCGTTGCATCATTTATTGGCGACAAATGTATATGATTTCTGGGAACCTCAGTACTATTACGAGAGGATTCGTTGTTACTATTGCTATTGTTTTGATTACTTGCTGACAACAAATAATCTAAATGTTTTAAGAAGGATGTACTTCTGTTGATAGGTGGGGCACTTTTATTTGCTGGATTGTGTATCACAGTATCATTTATTCCAGTATCATTCGATGGACTATCCTCTTTGCTGTTTGATTGTCCTACCAATTTCGAGTTTCTTGGGTTTATTGGCTCATTACTATTTCTATTACTGGTAGTGTTGTTCATCAAGGCCAAGATTTCGGGGCTATTAGATCTGTCCGTTATGTTCCTACTATTGTTCCCATTATTGTTATTTGGTTCTTCGATGGATATTCTTGGTATATGATTCATTGCACTGTGAGCGAATGATAAGAGAGTACCGAAAATACCATCATTAGAATTATTTTCATTATTATTTGTTTGATCTGTTGTTGTATGTTGTTCCAATTTACTTTCCGATTTTGATTTATTTGTATAAAAATCTGGTAAAGAGTTATTGGTTTTTTTATTTCTTAAATAAATATCCGGATTCTTTTCATTGTGATTCTCTATAGTTACAGGGATATTGAAAAATCCATGTGCAGTATTAATTCTTTTCATTCCATTACCAGTAGCACCATGTAATGATCTTCTTGGAGCAAAAGAAAAATCTAAATCCTTCTCGGCACTACTACCCTTACTAGAAATATCATCTTTATTATTGTTAGTATTAATTGTGTCTGTATTATTATTATTAAAATCTTCTTCATCCTCACGTAGGGAACGAGTTCTCTTTGTTCTATTACTTTTCACAGAGACTATATCTGGTAATTCAAATTGGCTTGTTCTCTTACTTGGAGCATAACTAAATTCCCCATCATTGTTAATGAATTCAGCCGAGATTCTTCTCTTCGCAATCTCATGATGACCTTTCCCTGATCGTCTTAATGATATTGATGGTCTTATCAATGCGTCTACAGATTCGTATTTTCTTGATTTCCTTCTATTTGGTAATGAGTTTTGTTTTAAGTCTCTCTTCTTTTGTTTATGCTTATTGTTATGATTATTATTATTCGAACTATTATTCTTTGAATGAATAATATTTGACAACTTCAATTTTTTGAAAAATGAAGAATCACTTATTGATCTATTCTTCGATGACATTATTTAAAAAAAGGTAGTGGGTGCAAAAGAATAAAAATAAGAAATTGGTAATAACTTAAATATTGAACAGTAATATTATCAATTACAAAAAATATCAAAAAAGAAAATAGAAAAAAGAAAAAAGAAAAAAGAAAAAAGAAAAAAGAATTTCCAGGGGCGATGATGATCTTGTGTATCAAATTTTATTTGATCAACTAGGATTGTAAATTATTAAATGAAGTTCTATTTTAAATATAATGTATCTAAACCATCCACAGACTATACACTGAATATAAAATATGTTAATCAGTTATCTTTTCGTTTTTTGCCTGACCTCTAATTTATAAACAAAAATTGTGATAATTTATCCGATGATTATAATGTTCGAGAAAGAGTATTGACAAAAAAAATAAAATATCAAATGGACATTTACCAGACTCCTATCTGATTATATTATTTTTGGAATATACCAGCCTAGATCTCTTGACAAACTAGTGTCCTATTCGTTCGAACTATCTATAAGGTTTTCCCCTTTTACGTAAGATAGATCTTGTAGATTCAAAGACTTGAACCAAACAGAATTACATCAGCAAAAACAAAATAAAAACAATAAATTGTCAGGTTTGGCCAAGTTTGAGTTCCTTTACTTTTCTTCGCCTTTTGTGACAACGAAAATAAGATTTTGGCAATCCGCTCGGTCACACAGAAAATGAGATGAAAGTGGAATTTACGGGAAGGAGATAGCGAGAGGCTGAAAAGTGTGGGGGTGCGACGAATGGAAATGGCGGGTAACCCAAGAGAAAAACAACGAAATAGGCGTGGGGAGGTCACTGAGCACGACTACCGAATAGCCATATGATATATAGTAGTAAAATATATCAATAAGGCTAATAACGATACTACTAGTGGATCATCAGTATTAATTCGTATTAACAGAGCCATGATATGATAAAGAAGTAGATTTTGATATTCTGATTCTTATATATGTCGTATGTATGTATATATCATTATACATTTTCAGTATTATCTTTTTTTTTTTGATGTGTTTGCAAAATTTTGGTTCGAATGATGGGATGTAAGTATATTTATTGTATGTGGAGGATAGCACACCTCGCAAACTTTAGCATTAACGGTCTTCTGCCCATTCATTTTCACGTCTAATGGCAGCTTCTTCCTCCGGCGTGAAATCATTGACGATGTTAAACGTCCTTCTGATCTCTTCAGGTGATCTGCCCCTTATCATCTCGGCGACAACTTTACAACCTGCATCTAATAGAGGTTTAATATTTAAATAATTTGCAGCTAGGATGATTTCATATAGCATCTCTTGATCCACTTTTAAAAACTCACGATCCCATGCATCAACTGGAGCAGACTTTCTGGAATCATCATCATCTTCATCTGGGAAATTAGAATTCCTGTGATGTTCAGCCCATTCAATAACTTTTTGTAAAACAGATGATCTCACATTAGGAACAGGCATCACAATCTCATCATCTTCATCTTCATCCTCACCATCAGAATCGGAATCCACATTACTATCATGCATATCATTCAGATAGTTTTTTAATAAAAGAGAACGCTCTGCAATCTTCTTCTCTACAGTAAATTTTTCACCTTCACCACTAACTAATACAACAGTTTGATTCTTTACTTGTGACATTTTTTTTTAACTTTACACCCTCCTTTTATATGCACCTACGTATGTGTATATGTATAACCACTCACTAATTTTTATTCAACAATATGGTTATATGTATAGTCAACACTCTATTTTGCTCCCTTTACTGACTTAAAATATGCATATATTTAGTGTTATATATTTATTATTAATCACACTTTCAATGTCTAATTTAGAACTAACGGAAGTGGAAAAAATGAAGCGGTTAAGAGAGAGAAAAGCCGGAGAACTTGAAGCACACCGTATTCGTACTTAGCGATAAACATTTTATGGCATCTATGGCTATACATTGAAATTACTATAAACACTGGAACTCAAATCATCTAGGGCCTCTAATCTATCTAGACATTGTAAGTATTCGTTAGAGGCATCACTACTATTATTACTAGTATTGTCTGCTAACATATCACGGCATGTATCCTTTGATACTATGGCAAATAAAGCCATTTGAAATGACGATTCTGCAGAGACATTGGAAGTCTTTTGATTCTTGGCTATCACTTTTTCCTCAATGTGGTTCATAATGTATTGATACGACTCATTCACTAGATTCTCAAGAACAATATTTGATGCACTACTTTGTACACATTGTGTTAGTTCATGCATTAATCTTCTTAGTACTGTGTCATCCTCTTGTAATAGTTCTAATTCATTTTGATCTAACGTTTGTTGCAACACAGTAAATAAATCATTGTCACTAGGAAGTATAACGTCCCGTATATTAATACTATCTTCCTTCGATATCAAAATATCCTTGTTGATCGCTTGAAAGACATTACTTAGATGATTACTGAACTCTTCTAAGGTCAATTGATCTCTAGGATTAATTGTTTCGAATTCTTTCGCAACATACTTATGTGCTAATCTTTTAAATGTTTTGTATCCGTTGTTCAATAACCACCATGAAAGTGATAAATAGCCTTGTTCGTTGATATATGCGATCTTATTACTGTTGTTGTTCGACTCCATGGAATAACCGGTAGATGAAGTTATTGTATTCTCATTCGTTGAATTGATGATATTATCTTGATTGTTAGAATTATTCCAAAACCTACTTATCAGAACCATTATTGAGTATTGTCCCTTGGAATCATTTTTCTTTTTCTCTACATTCATATTCACTGCACTCTCCAAATATTCTCTTCTAGCTAGCATATTCAATTGTAATCTTGTCAATAAGAAAAAAGTAGACACTGTATATGTAATGGTAATAATTTTCACAATACTATTGCTCTTTAATTCGTTCCATAGTTCAGCTTTACTTTTTTCAATATTTTCTTCATTTGTGGACTCTTCGGTGACTCTTTTCTTATTCTTCAATTCATTAAACAATTCATCAATATTTAACTCGTCTTTATTAAGAACTATTGCAAACACGGGTATTAATTGACACAGAGTTCTTAATGAATCCTCTTGGGTCTGTATAAATCTTCTACGCATTTGTTCCCTTATGAAATGATCCTCACTGATTCGTAATTGTTGCCTGTATAGCCACCTCTTGACTAGAAACATTACAATAGAACCAGTAGCACAAAGTGCCGTTACACTGAACAAAGATATCAACAACTTCCATCGGTGTCTTTGAAGTAATGATCGTCTGTTATTAATATTGGCCATACTTGTTATGTTCCTTGAGATTAATGTATGTGTGACCTGTTAAAAAGAAGGTATCTTTTATATTCCTAATAGTAAAATAAATCAAATGTCCCAATAATTGTCTGTGCTTTACTAGATATTATTGATTTCAAAAGTAAATTATTTAAATTTATTGCATTTCCCCAATATCATCGCCATCACAATCTCCATACATTTTATTTATATATTTATTAATTCTGTTATTGTTGTTTGGTAATTTTAATCTGATCGCGTTGACCATTACAATCGCCGTTGAACTTCTAAATTTGACAAAGGACTTGAAAAAGGTAACAGTATTAAATACTGAAGTAATAAAGGTGGTAAAAGTCATCTGTGTATTAAATTGGAAAAAGAGGTAAAAAGTGGTAGTTCAGAGAGAGTGTGAGATATATAGGTTTTACCAAATATAGGAGTGTCAAATTACGGTGTTTCTTTTGCTATAATATATATATATATATTTACATATTAGAAGAAATGTCACAAGAGGATATAGATAGTTTTATGGCTATTACAGGTGCTGGTAATGGTGAGTTAGCCCAGAATTTTTTGGATATGGCTGGAGGTAATTTGGATACTGCCATCTCTTTATTTTTTGAACATGGTGGGAATGCACAATTACATAACGGAAGGATGTCTGCTATTGGTAATGAAGGTACAGGATCCACAGAATATCAATCCGATTCTGATATTGCTCAAAAATTACAAAACGAAGCCTATGGTGAAGAACCTGTGAGAGCCCCCGATGTTGCAAGACATGAAACATTAACGGAAACACATGTATTTCCTGGTTCATTTGGTGGTGTAGGTGGTAGTTATGCTCCATTGAATAACGCTAATGATATGTATGATGAAGGTGCCCCTGAAGGTATCTTTAATCAACGTGAGGATAATGAATATGAGAATGATATGTTCCGTCCCCATTATAATCCAGATTTAGATAACAGTGAGGACTCTGATTCTGATGATTTGGATATTAATGACCACGATTCCGATTTTGAATATGTGGAAGAACCAGTGGTAGAATTGGATGATGATGGAGAAATTAAAGAATACTATAAGATGGTGCGTAGACCTAAGAATTTTACGAAGGAGGAAAGATTGGCAAGGTTGTTCAGACCGCCTTTTGAAATAATAACGAAATTATCATTAGATGATGCTAAATTGAAGGCAAGAAAGAGAAAGAAATGGATTATGGTTAATATTCAAGATTCAGGCATATTTCAATGTCAAACTTTAAACAGGGATTTGTGGTCAGAAAAGGATATTAAGAGGTTAATAAAGAAAAATTTTATCTTTTTACAATATCAATTTGGTTCTCGTTCTGCAGAACCATATAGAAATTTTTACAATTTACAAAATAAGGATGATCTACCTCATATTGCAATATTGGATCCCATGACTGGTGAACGATTAAAAATGTGGAATCATATAGTGCCGAAACCTGAAAAGTTTATTGAGGAAATGCAATCCTTCTTGGCTCAATTTTCATTGGACCCTACTTCCACCAATCCAACTGTTAATGAACCACCAAAACCTATAGATCCAACAACTTTAACTGAAGAACAACAAATGGAATTGGCCATCGAGCAATCACTAGGTGACTCAAAACAGAACCCAATTAGTTTTGCAAACGAAAGTGATAATGAAATGGATGTCGATAAAGAACCTATAGAACCTGAAGACAAAGACATTTTCATGCAAATTAAACCTGTAAAACATGAAGAACCTGGTAATAAACCAGGTGTCACAACAAGAATCCAAATTCGTACTGGGGATGGTAAGAGATTCATTAGAAGGTTTGACTCCATTGAGGATACTGTCAGGATAATTTATGAAGTAATTAAAACTGAGATGGAAGGCTATGATAATTGTAAATTTACATTAAGTGATCACCATAGACATGATTTGATAGAGAAATTGGATTCAACGATAAATGATGCAGGGCTTAAGAATAGTTCGTTGTTATTGGAACAGATTGAAGATGATGATGAATGATATCTCCTTAAGTAAGTTCATATGCATACATATACATATATATATATAAGTGATTGTGGTGAACTAAACATACCTCTTTTGTTCGTGTTGTATATTCATCTTCGTTTCTTCATTCTTGTTATATTTAGTTATTATTATTAATTTTGGTGATAAAAAAAAAAGAAAAAAGAGCGTAATTACACTGCGACGAAATTACATAAGCTTGATATATATTTAAACTTGTTTTTAATTAAGTAAAGAGAGCACATAAGGATAGAAGGAAAAAGAAAAGATTATTGTCATACAGTAGAAGTTCAACGGGATCTAACTTTATTTATCTATAGTCGTTTTGAGAAATTTATCTGGGAAAATTGTGCCATATTTGTCCTTTATACGAGTTTACAACAATGAAGTATTTAACCGTGATTGTAACATTGTTGTTACAAATAATAGCAGTTTCAAATGCGGAACACACTAATAACTGGGCTGTTTTAGTTTCAACATCGAGATTTTGGTTCAACTATAGACATATGGCGAATGTGTTGAGTATGTATAGGACAGTGAAAAGATTAGGTATCCCGGATTCCCAAATTATTCTGATGTTAAGCGATGATGTCGCTTGTAATTCCAGAAATTTATTTCCAGGTAGTGTATTTAACAACAAAGATCATGCTATCGACCTATATGGTGATAATGTTGAGGTTGACTATAGAGGATATGAAGTTACGGTAGAAAATTTTATTAGATTATTAACAGATAGATGGTCTGAAGATCAGCCAAAATCTAAGCGATTATTGACCGATGAGAATTCGAACATTCTGGTGTATATGACTGGACATGGAGGTGATGATTTCTTAAAATTCCAAGATGCTGAAGAAATTGCGTCTGAGGATATCGCAGATGCCTTTGCACAAATGTATGAAAAGAAAAGATATAATGAGATTTTCTTCATGATTGATACTTGTCAAGCGAACACTATGTACTCCAAGTTCTATTCACCAAACATTTTGGCAGTTGGATCTAGTAGATTTGAAGAAAGTTCATACTCACACCATTCTGATGTTGAAATTGGTGTTGCTGTTATTGATAGATTTACATATTATACCTTAGAATTTATGGAAACCATTGAGAAGGATTCCGATTTGACCTTGCAAGATTTATTTGATTCGTATACTTTTGAAAAGGTTCACTCTCATGTAGGTGTTAGAACAGATCTTATAGAGAGAGATCCAAAGGATATATTGATTACAGATTTCTTTGGTAACGTTCAAAATCTAATACCGGATAATAATGCGAAGTTTTCGGATGCTAAAATGAAGGATTCTGATAACATCATCAATCTTTCTATTCAAAAGGAATCTGAAATTGCACAAGTTGAAAAAAGTCACAGAATTATTAATAATACTTTTACGAAAGCACTAGGTAATAATAACTTTAAAGTAGCATCAGGTGAATCTAATAGTTATTCTTCATTGATTGGTTTAGGTGCTTTCGCCTTGATTGCTCTTTCAATCTTGTTATCAAAATAATAAATATCATTCCCAGTTTTAAGGTTTTAAATATTACATAACTTCATATATAATGACATACATATAATGAACTTATATAGATACTATAATAAGTTCAACAATAAATTTATATACATATACATATATATATGTTTTTCAAAACAAATTCGTTGTTGTTTGTTGTTGATACTTAGTGACAACTATCGCGGTTTAGTCAAAGTTTACGCGATGAGCTTTAATAGAGATATTTTACTATTCCTGAACGGTTTGGTATACATAATTAGAAGCACATAGCTGGAATCATATACTTTACATCACCATAAAAATTAAACATTGTAATCATTAGATAAACTGATAATGATTACACAAAGGATATTTTTTGCTCTATCAAAACAATTACAACATCTTAAACCGTTCGTCCCTACGAGAAACGTTTGGGCATCAAAACTTCGAGATTATCAAAAGGATGCAATAAATGAATGCGTGAATGCCATTAGCAGTGGAACCATGAGAATAGGTGTTTCTATGGCTACTGGTGGTGGTAAAACTGTCATATTTAGTAGTCTTATAGAAAAACTGAAACAGGACAGTGGAAAGGCAGATTTTAAGACATTAGTCCTCGTACATCGTCGAGAGCTGGCGTTTCAGGCAGCTCGTACCATTAAAGAGAGTTTTCCTGATAAAAAAATTCAATTAGAAATGGGTAAACAAAATGTTGATATTCATCAATCGGACGTTATAATCGCATCTGTGCAATCATTGATCAGAAGACTGGATAAATATGGAAAAGATGATATTGATTTGATAATTATAGATGAGGCACATCATGCAGTCGCTAATTCTTATACAAGGATCTTAGAACATTTTGATGCTGCTGATAAAAAATCCCAAATTCCAGTCGTAGGATTCAGTGCAACATTTGAAAGAGCAGATAATAAAGCGTTATCAGATGTGATAGATAAAATTGTCTACCACAGAGGGATGTTAGATATGATTAGTGATAATTGGTTGTGTGAAGGTAAATTCACCACTGTAAAGATTGATACAGACCTTTCAAAAGTAGAAAAATCATCAAGTACAAAAGATTTTAAGTTAAATAGTCTGTCTCGTGTAATGAACGTTCCAGAAGTCAATGAGATGATATTACTTACATATCTACAAAAGAAAAAAGAAAATAATCTCAAATCTACTTTATTATTTGGGGTCGATATAGCTCACGTAACAAATCTTCATGAATTGTTTACTTCCCACGGTATAGGTTCAAGATACGTTACCTCAAATACAAAAGATGAACAGAGAGACGCTATTATTAAAGAGTTCAAGGAAGGGAAAATTGAGATATTAATGAATTGTGGTATTTTTACTGAAGGTACCGATATGCCCAATATTGATTGTATCTTACTGTGTAGACCAACACGTTCAAGATCGTTGCTCGTCCAGATGATCGGTCGTGGCCTTCGTTTGTATCATAGTAAAGCCTACTGTCATATTATTGATTTTGTCGATTCCTCTGATGTTGGGATTATATCAGTCCCTTCCTTGGTAGGGATATCAAGAAGTGAGGGTACATTAGATTCGCGCACTTTAGAAGAGTTGGAAAAGATAAAAGAAGAACAGATTGAGGCCAAACGGTTGGCTATGGAGAGGGCTGCTGAAAAGGCTCTTGAAGATCAAAACATCTTTAACGAAAATAATGCGAAATTTAAAGAATTTGTTGCCAATACTGATGCAATGGATCTTACTATGACTACATATGAATCTCTAAGTCAATTTTTCGAGCAAACAAACAATACAGATGTGAAAGCATTAGAAAATATGTCATTTTATGGGAAAGAACAGGAACTGCTTGGTAGATCTAAGTATCCGTGGGTAAAATATAATAAGGATGCATGGGCTCTGTCATTACAGAAGGGGCACCACCTGCGTATTTATATGAAACGGGTCTCAGAAAATGGTAAGAAAGTGGCACGTTATACGTTGAAACTATACCGAGAAATTCCAAAATTTTTGAGAAACGATATTTCATTTAGATATTCTGCTAAAGAAATTTTGACTAGTGATGATCTCTTGGACATTGTAGCCAAATCTGAAGAAATCCTGGTCAATCTTTATAAGGACTCTTCTTACAAGTCAGGTTCGCCAATTATGATACCCATTTCAAAATACTCGAAATGGAGGAGAGAGAAGGCTTCTGAAAAACAAATAAAATTTGTGTCAAGGTTATTGAAAGCTGAATTGGCCAAATGTGAAGCCGAATTTAAACGGATTGATTCGAATGAGATCACCACTTATGCCACAGACATGAATAAAGGGACAGCATCTGATATTCTGTTTATGACAAGTCTAGCACCAACATATTCAGTACGACAACTCCTGAAAGCTCTGGATTTCAAGATTATAAATGGTTATACCTAAAAAATAGTGTTTTAATGGTTCGTTTCAGCCATTTCCCAAATGTCCGCTATCATAGAAGTTTCTGCTTGGACACAAATGGAGTGGAGCACATGCAGGTATAATCCTTACAGCTATTCCGGAGCTTACTTTAAACGCTATAACCAAATGGCATAGCATGTGAAACTGCCACTGTTTCAGGACCAAACAGTTCTCTTTTAGATGGCATACAAATGCTACCTCGATGACTTTTTGAGGTTATCGTTCCATGTCAATCATTATGTAACTACTGTTTCATTCGTCCTAGGGTGCCTTCTTCGGAACAGCATCTTTTTCGCTAAAACAATATCATTGTGCGTGTGCCAACCTGAAACAAATAATTTTATATAGAATTTTCCGAGCTTTGTTTTTTGACCATTGTGAATATTAGTAGTGTTTAATAATATGAATGGGCAAGACCTTCTATCGTTATTATTTTTACATCGAAGTGATACGTTTGATATCAGTGACAGAAATTAATCCTTTATAAGAAACAGGGTTATCAACTTGTGTTATTTTATTGTTTTCTCTGACTGATCTGATACCAACCTAGCAAACCACGCATTAGTTCAGATTGTGCTAATTTGATTTTAATGCTAAAATTTACATCATAAATAAGTTTACAATTGCAAGAGTTGGAAACTTTTAACAGAGATACCAAAGTTTTATTAATTGCAATTTTTTGAAGACATCACTGCTTGTAACATTTTTTGAAGTGACTTTCATTGAAAAAGAAAATACTTCACATTTCAATCATTATACTTTACAAACTACTTCATTCTTTTATTTTACATTTCCGAAATCATAAATAGAGACATGGTAACTTCATTTAACAATAGAACACAAACTATTTTAAAGGTAGATCAAGATAACGAGGGTTTACTACATAAGTCTAATCTAGAAGAAGTAGAGGAATCTATTAAATTAATAGAAGATTTCAAATATTATTTAACTACAGGCCCAGCAAATTGGCAGGAAAATCAAATCATTAGGAGATATCATTTGAACAATGAATTGGGTTTTGTTTCCTGTGTTTTTTGGAATAATCTATATTATATGACAGGGACTGATATAGTCAAATGTTGTTTATATCGAATGGAGAAATTCGGTAGAATTATTGTTCAGAAGAAGAAGTTTGAAGAAGGTATATTCTCTGATTTGAGAAATTTGAAAATTGGTACAGACGCAACTTTAGAGCAACCAAAATCTGAATTTCTTCAATTTTTATTGAAAAATTCATGCTTAAAGACACAAAAGAAACAAAAGGTTTTCTTTTGGTTTAGTATACCACATGATAAACTTCTTTATGACGCTATGGAGAGAGACTTAAAAAGAGAATCATCTGGACAAGAGCCTACGACGAAAGCTGTCGACGAACCGGCTGTTTCTTTCAAATTTATTAGTAATACTAATAAGTCATTTTCTCAACAAATTTTAGGCCATATAGAAATATTTAAAGACCAATTTGAGAAACCCAAGGCCAGCGTATCAGATATTCCTCCTGGGCATTCATCTTCACGACTACAGACTGGAATTCACGTTAAGAAGGAACAGGAGGCTGAGAGTCACGATTTAGTTGGTGGAGATTCACAAGATATTTCATGTCATGGAAATAATCAGCCAGTAGGTGGACAGGAAGAATTGGAAACTACTACAGAACAAACCGTAGTACCTACTTTAACAACAAAAAATGAATCATTGGACAATCCTCAAATAGTCAACACCGATGTAGATTCAGTAATAAATAATGTTCAGAATTCAGAGACGACAGATATTGAGATCCCCTCTGAATTTTTAAATTTTGATATAGAATACCCTAGAGGGTATGATAGTACCAAGGATGTTAGTAAGAAGGATGATTCTCACGCATTAGATAGGGCTGTTTATAGAGATGGACAAGACTATTTTAATATGTACTCTATGACTTCGCCATACGGGACCAAAGCTCGAGGATCTATGGCAAACAACACATCGAAAGCCAATGATAATGAGAGGCGAGATAATAAGAGTTTACGCGATATAAAACAAGAAGTGGATCCTACGTTGAATAACCCGTATAATAACAATGAAATGATGACATCTCAGGTTCTTTATACACAACCTAAGTCTCAAACCCCTCGTTATAATATGATGCAACCGCCTGTGTCAGCATTTAGCCCCTTTGCTCCAGATATCATTGCACAGTCATTGGAGCAGCCGTTATTTGGGTTTGAGGGTTTATATTCACCACAACTTTCTTATGGAAGAGATGCCTCAAAGCGCTCTGATGGTGTCCCTTCAAATTCGATGATACAACCCCAAATTCTACAGCGACCTCCTAGTGCAGCATTGCCAAATTCTTTTACGCCAGGGTTCAAGAATATGGCACCATACCCATGGGTTCAATCACCATTCTTACCTTTAGGTGCTGTAATGGCTGGTAGCCCTTTTTTCTCCCAACGAACACCCACATTCATGACTAATAAACCACGTCAGTCGTTTTCTACAAAAGTTATGCAACCTAAAGATACATCAAAAGTACGTAAAATTTCACACACAGGACCTGAAATTGCCATCTCGAAATCAAAAGCTGCATTACAAAATAAGATCAAGGAAAACGCTAAACAATTACAAGCCCAGATCCAAAAGAACCAAAGTAACACTGAAGAACTCAAAGGTTGATTGCTATCTGTATACCAAATTTAGACGGTATATTATATAAAAATATATAATATGGTTTGGGAGATTTAAAACGGACAATAAACATTTAATCTAAAAATATGTAAATATATTCTTTATACCATAATAATATAGAAATGGTGGTTCTATATAATGAACAAGCGATTCTGGGGCAATAGATGTATTGTTTATTCGTTTGTTTCTATCTCGTTTTGTTGGATATATTGTTGTAGAGACAGTTGTCTGATTTGATTCATCATATCCTCATCTTGAAGCATTGCTGCCTGTGATATAGCAAGATCCTTATCGTTAATAAAACTTTTGACATTTTCCAAGACCTCAAGAGATTCCTTAGATGTTGGTTGTGGAGGTAAAACATCAAATTCGTATACCTCATAGTCGGACCAAATATATGCAGGGATGCCTGCCATAATCGAAGATTCCTCAGATAGAATTGCAAATCTCAAGAGATTGATTGGAATATCATTAATGAAAAACACATTTTCTTGTACGTCTTCTTCCTTTTCAGCAACAAATTTTAGGTCTGAAAGAGTTTTATCCTCCTTATACTCATTTAAAATGATAAGAATTTCTTGGTGCAGGAAATTAATATCTTTAGGGTCTTTCCAGATAGCACCAAATCGAGCCATGTAAGCTTTAGCTTCTAATAATTCACTATCATAATTGTGGATAGTAAATATATCAGAAAATGAAGGATCTCCAACTAATTTTTCAACGAATAAAGTTGCCAAGGCAGGTCCGTGGTAGTAGAAACACTTTTTTAATTCTTTTCTGGCTTTTTCATATTCATCTATCTTGATGTAACTGTACACAGTTGCTAAAGAGATACCGAAGGTGTACCACTGTCTATAACTATTAATCAACGGGGATTTAGACACTTCTATAATATATTGGTAATCGTTGTTTAGCAACAAATAATGATCCATGAAATATCTACAGCCTAATGGATCTTCAGTAGGACTTAATGACCACAAAACTTTACACCATTCAGCAGCAGTAGTTATGGCACCTCTTTGGGCCAGTGCCAATATATACCTAAATATAGCAAGATAGAATTGCCTATTGAAAAAATAGATGTATGGGAGATTACAAGATAATACATCGAAATTTATGCAGGCCTTCAATGCACGGTCAAACACGAATAATGCTCTTTGTAATAATCCATTGGTATTTGACCTATCACCTTGTCTAATTGTTATTAGCGCCACTTGTAATAAAGATGGTATATGATAAGGAAATTTTGAGGAAATTAGGTTGATCAAAGCTTCATGATCTGGATGGACAATTACACTTAAATAAAATTCAGTCATTGCTTTCCTACTCAAATCAATATCCAATGGTTCAAAACGATAAAAAGATACATATTTCTTCCATCTTTTCAAATCATCTTCTATTACATCTTTCCAGTCGGTAGGTCTCTGCCATAATTGCCAATCTATTAAGTTATTCATATCCAGTGATTTCATAACTAATTCCCCCCTTGGTGTTGGAATCCAATCTTCTCTAACTTTGGTAAATTTTAGAGTATGTATGCTACCACCTGGTCCATTTGGTACAGTTCTGTGGTTTTTACCACCCCAATTTCTTACTAAACGCTTCATTCGTTGGATTTGTTTTAATTGTTGTGGAGAGATCGAAGTCGATGTAACAGAGTCTATGTCTTCAAGCGATTCTGGGGATATGTCATCAAATAGCAATTTGAATTCTGAATGAGGGTCTAATTTTTTGATATCTTGATTGAAGAATCTGGTAGCATACTTTAGATATTTAACAGGGAATTTCTCAAAAGTAGTATCATTTCTTAGATCACCTTTAATTCGTTCTTCGATATTGATATTGTAAACATCATTGTTGTCTTCGTTATCTGAGGCGGTCATATAATCTTCATCGCTATCAAGATCAAGATTTCCCTTTTGGAAATCACTCAATTTTTTGACATCTTTCTTTTTATATTCTTGTAATAATATATCAAGCTCTCTGTCATCCTCACTGTCATGGCTTACCTCAATATCACTTTGATCTTTTGCTTTCTTATTTTGTTTATTCTTTTTCTTTTGTTTTTTCTTTTTAGATTTAGTCAATAATATAGGTGTTCTGATGATAGGAATGTCAGATTCACTAGATTCATCATGTTCAGAATCAAGCTTAGAGTCTGATTGCACATCATTCATTAATGCAAATACATTAACGTTTTTAGGAGGTGTCTTGGTTGTCTTTCTAGGTTCAATACTTGCTTCCTTCGACCCTAGAATTGATGCTAGTAAATCTTCATCATTTTGTAACTTTCTTAATGCTCTTGAACTCATAATTCAAAGTAATTACCTTATCTAATTTCTCAGTTCTGCTGGTGGTTGCTAAAGTTGCTGTATCACATTCAAGAAAGTGTAATTATTCATATATTGAACATCAGAAAATTATTCTAATATCTATAATTTTCCAAATTTTATTCAGTTTATTCAGTTTACTCTCCATTAGCGGCGTAGGCCCAAGAACTGGAAAATTTTAAAGAGCGTTATTTCAAATAATGAAAATTCTGGGAAGCTCATCTCATCGCAAGTTGTTATTACAGATGAATAATTTATTTTAGTTTATTAGGAATACACATCTTTGAGAATATTATCAAAAGGGTTCGATTGTAATTGTTATACATTTGTGCATATATATTCAAGATTTGGTACACTTTCCTGGGAGTTTTGCAGTAGAAGAATATCCTTTTTAATTACTTTCTCAAGCACATATAATATTTTAAGATGGGTAAATCCAAGAAACAGAAACAAAAGAAGAAGGATTTCTTGAAGAGGAAGTTAAAAGTTGGTAAGAAGGCAGATCATCCAAGCAATCAAACCGATACTTCGTTTGTAGCAAAGACAATTTCATTAAAGAACCAACATCTAGAACATGAGACCGATCTATCTAAGAGATTAACTCTTCTAAGACATCATAATATTACTGTTAGAAAAGAAACGTTACAAGATTATCAAAAACATCTTCCAGAGATAATAAAAACACAACTAATGACACCATTGTTAACTCATGCTATTCCATTAATATGTGATGACTCGTTGGCTGTCCGTGATTCATTGATTGATTTGCTTGATGAAGTAGGAAAATTAGATGTCCATGTGTTGGTCCTACATTGTAATATTGTTGTATTATATATTAATATGGCTATGACACATATTATGCCTCGTATTCAGATGGATTCCACAAGGTTTTTGGGTTGTCTATTAAAATATTGTAGTGATGAAGTGGTAAGACAAGCATGGCTTAAATTATTGAACGGTGTGATAGCTGTTCTTGGTTGGGGTATGTTTGGGAATAACCAAGCATCAGGAGCATTGCAGACTAAAAAACGTGATAGTAAATATACAAAAGTACATCTGGATGTGTTGACAGAATTGATTAGAGTTGGTTGTTCTGATGCAAAATCGAGAGCCGCCGCTGATGATACGAACAACAACGAGGAGGAGGATAACTTAGAAAATTATGTTGAAGATAATAACAATATATCTGAACCGTTCATGTTGGCCGAATATCCACAACCGTACGAGTACTTGAAGTTATTTGCAAGGACACTGAAAAATAAGAAAAACATCCAAACGGATGAATTGGCAGTGAATTCGTCTATGGCAAACCAGGATATTGACAGTCGTCGTGCCATCTTCAAGGAACAATTCCTGAAAAAAGTTGATAAACAAGTAGATGCAATCATCAAGGACGGGGGAGAATGTGGGAAGAGTGCAAATAACCTAAAACAACTCTTAGATGAGCTGTTTGTATAAAACTAGTATGTAGAATAAGAAGTACTAAATAAAATTAAATAAAATAATCCACCCCCTAGAGGGTTCGAACCTCAGAATTCGTCCCAAAAAGGGGAAAATTGCGAAACGAAAATTTTGTTGGTGGCGAAAATGGAAAATATTCAAAAAAATTTTCGTTTACTGTCCTTTTTCAAAGGGCCGTGTTTGTCAACAAAGTAAATTATCGTCATTCTCTTTTGACCTAATTAGAGGGACATTTTAGAATAAACAAGATATATTGGCCCCAACGTATAGGTAAATAGCACATATAGACCTTAAAAATAGATATATTGGATTGTCCAGCTCAAGAGTATTATATTGATACCATTTTTAATTGATTTAAAAGGCGGAACAACCGCTTAATTTTCATGTATATATAATTGCATTTTTATTACACACCATGACTACGGAAAAAAACAAGGTAGATAATGACAAGAAATTAAGCAACGATGATAAGTTCATTAAGTTGGTCGACCTAAAGTATAAATTTGATATATTGGCTAACGAGTTGTTTTATTTAAAGGATTATATATCGCTGATTGAGTTTGATCCTCGCCAAAGGAACGACACAGATAGTTATGATAGGTTCTTGGAGAGGGAAAATATTAGGATTATTGAAGGGGATATTGGTACATCTGCTACAAGAGGAAATAGAGGTAGCAATAGAAGGTCACATCGACATCAATTACGGGCAGCTTCCGTGACACCGTCGGGCTCATCGGAAAGATCTATTAAAAGTTCTCATGGTTTGGATGATATTGATATTTTAGTTCAACAAAAATTTAAATCTTTACAAAGTGATGATGATACAGGAGAACAGTTAGTGAAAGTAGAACCCAAAGCTGCGGTAAATACTATAAGAAATTCATCAAGGGCTACTAAAGGAATCTCTAACGGTTTAGCAGTGAAAGAAGAACCAAAGAAATTATTAATGAAAAAGGTATCTATTAAGGAAGACCATAAAACTTCAGATCTAAAGAGAAAAAGATTAGCATTTAAAAAAGAACCTACTGTAAGGAACAATTTTAAAACAAATGGAAACGAGACGAAGATGGAGGATTTAAGCCCATTACATGAAATTGATGACAACGACAGCGATGAATATTATTTTACAACATCTTCTGAAGAAGATAACGAATTAGTCTCTGAGAAACCATTAACTAAGAAACCACATGTTGTTGTAACTTTGTCTAAACCAAAACAAACAATTACGAACCCATCACAAGTTGTGGTCCCAAAATTTGAAGGATTGAAAGATTTTATGGATTCATTTAAAACATTAGACGAAGATATGACTCTAAAAGAATATAATGATTTTATCGATGAACAAAGAAAACTAGTTAAAGATATACGAAAGGGTTTGGATGATGGATTATTGGTATATGATATTGAATCTCAAACATTCCAACCTGTGGGAAACAAAAAGTTTAGGATAACTTCATCTCATAAACCAGAGCCTATTTCTTACATATACAAAGAACACAATAAGCATGTTTATCACGACTATCTAATTAATCAAGGTATATTTATGAGTAAATTGTTTCAGAATTCAAAAAAAGCTAGGATTGCCAGAGCTAAAAAAGTGTCACAGATGATTGAACAGCATTTTAAACATATTGCGGGTGCTGAGGAGAGAAAATTAAGAGAGGAAGAAAAACGTAAAAAAAGTATAGTTAGAACCATGACACAATCCTTGAGAAAAAGGTGGACCTTGGCTGAGAGAGCTTATAGGGTATTAAGGAAGGATGAGGAGGAACAATTAAAAAGAATTCAAGGAAAGAAACACTTATCTAAGATTTTGGAGAGAAGTACGCAATTATTAGGAGCCCAGTTAAATCAAGGGCAGGACAGCGAGAATGTAGGTTCAGACAATAGTGGAAGCACTTCAGATGCTTCTGATTTAAGCATAAATTCGCGTGATAGTGACGATAATTTATCATCGTCCGGTGAAGAGGACAATGAGAATGAAGTAGATATTACGAAGAATGACATTTCAAGGACTCCACTCCCTAATTCTGATGATAATGCATTAACGGTTGAAGAGCTTAGAAGCCGATATGAAAGTATTGATAATGATGACAAGGCAGATGATACTACGGACTATTCAGTAAAAGATGAAGAGAACAATAGTGGAAACGATAGTGGAAATGATTCTAACGCCGAAAATTTAACTGTAGATCAAAAGACGGCAGGTCTAGAATATTTGTTTACAAAGAATTACAGCGATAATAACGAAGAAAATGAGTCTTCGGAGGAAAGTGGTGATTACGAGATGAGTGAGGACGCTGAATCTCTGAGCCTCTCCGATAGTGATGAAGGATCAAACATTGAATCAGACATTGAATTAGAAACAAGTGTTAAAGTAGATGAGGAAATAAATATGATTGAGCGTCACCCTGAGCAGTTAAGTGTAGTAGATGTTCCAGTACCTCCTTTGTTAAGGGGTACATTAAGAATTTATCAGAAACAAGGTCTTAATTGGCTAGCTTCGCTTTATAACAATAATACGAACGGTATTTTAGCAGACGAAATGGGACTTGGTAAAACTATTCAAACGATATCTTTACTTGCATATCTAGCATGTGAGAAAGAAAATTGGGGACCTCATTTGATTGTTGTACCCACATCTGTTTTATTGAATTGGGAAATGGAATTTAAAAGGTTTGCACCTGGTTTAAAGGTTTTGACTTACTATGGTACTCCTCAACAAAGAAAAGAAAAAAGAAAGGGATGGAATAAACCAGACGCATTTCATGTCTGTATAGTTTCTTATCAATTAGTTGTACAAGATCAACATTCATTCAAGAGGAAAAGATGGGAGTATATGATATTAGATGAGGCCCATAATATTAAGAATTTCCGTTCAACAAGATGGCAAGCGTTGTTAAATTTTAACACAAAAAGAAGGTTATTGCTTACTGGTACACCATTGCAAAATAATTTAGCTGAATTGTGGTCTCTATTATATTTTTTGATGCCCCAAACTGTGATTGATGGTAAAAAGGTATCAGGCTTCGCTGATTTGGAGGTATTCCAGCAATGGTTTGGACACCCTGTAGATAAAATTATAGAAACAAGTGGTGGGGTTCAAGATGAAGAAACAAAGAAAACTGTTACTAAATTACATCAAGTTTTACGTCCTTATCTTCTAAGAAGATTAAAAGCAGATGTTGAAAAGCAAATGCCAGGGAAATATGAACATATTGTTTATTGTAGGCTATCAAAGAGACAAAGGTATTTATATGATGACTTTATGGCCAGATCTAAAACGAAAGAAACCTTGACTAGTGGTAATTTCATGTCCATCGTTAACTGTTTGATGCAACTAAGGAAGGTGTGTAATCATCCTGACTTATTTGAAGTCAGACCGATTTTGACATCTTTTGAAAGCGATAGTTCTGTTATGAACGATTTTAGCATGATTAATAAGAAAGTTATGAAGATGATTAAAATGGACGAGTTTAATAAGAAAATAAACTTTGAGACCCTCGGTTTGGAATTTTCAGAGAATGATAAGAATTTATCTTCTCATTTATCCAACGAGATATCAAAGTTGAATTGTGGGTCAAGATTTAAGAAAAGTGCAGAGTTTTTGGCAAATCGTATAACAAAGAAGACTATATCAAAAGATACTAATTCATATCAAAATGCTAAAAACTTTTTCCTTAATTTCGGAGAGCAAAAAGTGCAAAGAAATATTGATCTCCTCAATTTTCAAGATTATATAAATGAATTGAGGTGCAATAAACGTCCTGTTTATGGTCAGAATCTGATTGATTTACTAACTATTTCAGATAAGTTAAAAAACGAAATTGTGCAGCCTTTTATTAAACCACTACAGACCAGATTTACTAGCGATAAGAATATTATCGATAATTTTGCAGTTTTGACACCTAAGGCTGTTGCGCTTGATAACCGTGCATTGACAGTTGGTTTGAACGATGACAGTATAATAGACATGCCAACAAAAAGTAATATGATTGAAAATTTTCACAATATTAACAATCCATTCCATCATCTGCAAACAAAACTGACAATTGCATTCCCCGATAAATCTCTCCTACAATATGATTGTGGTAAACTCCAAAAATTGGCGATTCTGTTACAGGACTTGAAGGATAATGGTCATAGAGCATTGATTTTCACTCAAATGACAAAAGTGTTGGACATCCTTGAACAATTTTTAAATTATCATGGTTATCTGTATATGAGGTTAGATGGTGCAACTAAAGTTGAAGATCGTCAAATTTTAACTGAAAGATTTAATAGTGATGATAAAGTGACTGTTTTTATTCTATCGAGTAGATCAGGTGGTTTAGGTATTAATCTAACAGGTGCCGACACAGTTATTTTCTATGATTCTGACTGGAATCCGGCAATGGATAAGCAATGTCAAGATCGTTGTCATCGTATTGGTCAGACTAGAGATGTCCATATTTATAGATTTGTTAGTGAACACACCATCGAAAGCAATATTCTTAAAAAAGCAAATCAAAAACGTCAATTAGATAATGTGGTCATTCAAGAAGGTGATTTCACTACTGATTATTTTGGGAAGTTGTCTATCACCGACTTACTTGGTGCAGAGACTGCCGTTAATGCAAATCTGAACAATCGGCCACTATTCAAAAATGGAGAAGACATGTCGAAGAATCCACGTGACTTAGAAAAGATGCTTGCACAAGCAGAAGATGCGGATGATGTAAAAGCTGCCAATTTGGCAATGAAGGAAGTAGAAGTTGATGATGAGGATTTTACTGAAAATCTTGATGCGGAACATGATATTAAAGACGAAGAGGATGAATATGAAGGAACTCATCATGTTGAGGAATATATGATCCGTATGATAGCTAATGGTTACTACTATTAACTTTAATGAATGAATGAATAAATTAAGTTTTTTATCTGTATAAATTTTAAATAAGGACTGTTTATTTTTATTATATTGTACTATTATTCAATTTTCGCGTAGATCGTAGATGTTTTTTTTATTCGTTCGAAGCATGAAGACTTCTTTTTTTTAAAAAAAGACTTGCAGCTTACAAAACTATAAAATATTATTTTAAATTATTAGGAAACAAAGAATTGTTAAAAACTGTACAGGGTCGAGGATCCGTTAATAAAGTGAAGAATAGTATCACCAGTTTTCCAAACGATGAGAATTACAAACAAAAGTCTATTACACTGTAATCTCCCCAAATTATCGTCTCTATCAAGTATTCGAGATATTGTGCTGAATAGTAAAAAAAACGTATCAAATGTGGAATTGGATATAGTTGATAAAAGCACTGCTCAAAATCTACTCAAAGATGTAGATAAAATGAAAAATAAGAAGCTATTGGTTTCCAAAAAGAGAAAGCTGGAAATAAAACCTCCATGGATCGATTTCAACGCTAAGTACAATATCAATTATGATTCTCCGAAACGTGCTCAATTTCAGAAAACGAGTGAGTTCTTCAATAATGCTAAAGTTGAATTTGAATGGGGCGTTGCCTCCTTCAAATCAATTCCTAGCGAAATTGTAAAAACTAATTTTAAAGAGAGAGAAATTAATGACCATATACCAATTAACTCAACAAAGAGGTTTCCCGGTAAAACCAAAATACCATTTAAACTAATCAATGGACTCCCAGAGATAACATTTTTAGGTAGATCGAATGCGGGGAAGTCAAGTATATTAAATAATTTAGTAACTCAGTTGGGTAGACAGAGGTTAACTGAGGAGGCTAGGATGTCTAGTCGACCTGGTTTTACGAAAACATTAAATTGTTTTAATATTGGTAATAAATTTAGATTAGTTGATACACCTGGGTATGGTTTTGGTAGTAGAATTAATCAAGGAGGGTTAACAATGGAATATATTGAAAACCGAGAAGAGTTGGTGAGGTGTTACGTACTGATACCTGGTGATCAAGGTTTCACCAACCTCGATATGCAAATAATTCATTATCTACGAGATATTGGTAAACCGTTTGAAATAATATTCACAAAAATGGACAAGGTTAAGAATCCAGAAACATTACAGAAGGAAATAGATCGATCTGGCATTATGGATTTCCCATCTCTTCCTAAACTTCTGTTCACAAATTCTTCCATTTCCAAGAGTTGTCCCAAGCGATATGGGATCTCAGATCTAAGATACACCATTTTGGAATGCTGTAATCTATTGTCTAATTAATATATGTATAAGGAAACTTTTAATAAGATGGATGGAGAAAAGAACGATAAGGTAGTTCTGGTGACATAGAAGTCATTGTGTAAATGTAAATATATCTATTCACACTACGTAAAAAATGATTTTGTTCTGGAAATTAGAAGGATCAAAGCGTAATGAACTTGGCAAAAAAAAAGCCAATAATAATAGTCGTGATAATACAAATGAAGAGCAGGGCAAGTTAAAAGGGATTCGCAACGTGAATTTAGAAAGAAGTCTTTCTACTGTTATTGTCATATTAAGATAACAAGTTAGACGTATTCTAATAGTACATATATTATCATTTGTATTGATCTACACAATTTAGATTGTATATTACTTGTACTATCTGATACATTTAAAAAAATAACAGTAATGTTGCAATTAAGTAGGAATCTCCGAGCTTTCAATGGAACGGCACAGGGGATTGCCAATATTGCTTTTAGCAGACTATTGTCTACCACTAAACCGACTCAAGGGACTAAAGCTATTAAATTCTTGAAAGCACAAAAAAGAAGACAAAGAAATGAAGTCAAACAAGCTAACCTAAAAAGCTCATCTGACATGGTTGACCCTGTGTTTGGTCATAAAGATACACCTTTTATTGTCCGTATTCAAGCAGAACTTAAGGAACCTAATGTGTTGTCACATGGGTATGAAGGGAAAGAAGTTGATAAATTTTTGGCTGCTGTAGATGCCACTGAACGTGAACAAGCAGAACTTTCTGGGTTAAACATGGAACTTTTTGAAACAACTGATGCCAAAGTTGTAGAAACTAGAAAGGAGGTCCTTTTAAGAATTTTGAATATGAGAAACGCAAATAATAAAGAATCTATGAAGATGGCTTTACGACTAGCTCGTGAAGAATTTCAACGATTCCCAGGTGACACAGGTTCTAGTGAAGTACAAGCAGCTTGTATGACCGTTAAAATATTTAATATGGCACACCACATACAAGAACACAAAAAGGATTTTGCTAATACAAGATTGCTAAGAATTCTTGTCCAAAAGAGACAAAATATGTTACAATATCTAAAGAGAGATAAACCTGAAAAATATTATTGGGCCATTGAAAAGTTAGGTCTAACTGATGCAGCTATAACAGAGGAATTCAATATGGACAGACGTTATATGCAAGATTACAAATTCTTTGGTGATAAGATATTGATTAAGGATTCCAAGAAAACAATCGATGCCCAACGTAAAAACTTGAGAATACAGAAGATGGTTGAAAATTCTGAATAAATAACATTATTATTTAAAGAACATAAATAGCTTGTAAATATAAATAGGGTCTTTTCTCTATCTATTATAATATAAATTAGAATATTCATAATTGTAATTGATTATAATTATTATAAAAAAATTAATTTGTCAATGATGTGTCAATGTGTTAATGCATTTTTGGTATATTTCTATATGTATATAAATTATTTTTTACTTTGATTGTTTTCTTTTAGGTTAAGAAATGAACAGGGTATGCAGTTATACAATCCCTAACAAGGCAGTATGTTCGGTAGCTCTGTGAGAAGCTTCTTCAGAAGAGGAACTATGTTCATCCCCTTCATCATCACTAGAGTCTGAAAAGTATTCTTCCTCTTCCTCATCTCTATCTTGCTCTCTTAATTTTTCAGCATAGCTTAAGATACGATCCCAATTTGGTTGCAAGACAAAATACGATTCAATTGAACCGACAACTAGCATAGCACACCCAATACCTATCCATAACCCGTATAGTTTCCAGTCAAACACCCAACTTAATATCATAGCTAATGGGATACCAAAACAGTAGTAACCGACCAAATTAACGATACTACCAACAGATTGCATACCTTGACCTCTCAGACAAGAACCAGCTACTGCATTTAAAGAGTCGAAATTTTGTATGAAACCAACCACAGGTAAAATACCAGATATTAGACCCTTAACTTTTTCATCTCTTGAGAAGATACCCGCAACAAAGTTACGACTCAAAACTAAAACTGTACAATTAGTTATACCAGCAATAAATGAGAATGATAGACCTACTTTAGCTGAGATATGAGCAAAATCGATTCTTTTAGCACCAATGAAATTTGCAATTCTTGTTGAAGTTGAGATACCAATTGCAAAAGGAACCATGTATATTAAAGCAGCAACCGAAGAAACAGCAGATTGAGCAGCTAAATATTCTGTACCAAAATAGGCACTAAATAAAGTTAAACATTCGTAAGATATTTCTTCTGCTTCTAGCATAATAACACCTGAGAATGCTAAATGCATTAGATCTCTCCAATGCGTAAAAGCTTTTCTAGAAAAACCACCCCAACATTTCTTACCTTCGATAAAGATGACATACATCAATAATAAGAAAAACATCAACCAGAAATTGATAACCACTGCAACTGCGGACCCGATAAATCCAATACCGATATATTTGTTCCAAACAAGAGTCCAACTCATAACAATATTTAATGGAGCACAAATTAATAAAACATATATACCTGCATCAAAGATACCTTGAGCTTGTAAGAATCTTTTCAGATTTTCAAAGAAAATATAAGCTGGAGCACCGAAGATCAACACTTTTAAGAATTGTGCTGTTAAATGAACCAACTCTTTCTCTGGTACGACTAACATTAACAGAGGTTCCGAGTAATACCAGAATAGTGCGAAAGGGATATAAATAACCAATGAAAAAGCAACACAACGTTGAAGATGGACACCAACACTGTAATATCTACCTGCACCATACGCTTGAGGACATAAAGTGTCTAAACTTGTTGCAATACCTTCAAAGAAACCCAATGTAATGTTGGAAGTCATAGAAGCCAAGGAAACAGCTGCCAGTTCATTTTTACCTAAATAACCAACAGTTAGAGAACATACTAATGGGAAAATATCTTCCAACAAGAATGTAAACATTAATGGGAGAGAATACGAGGCTAAAACTTTAGCTTCAGATCTATAAGTCACATGCTCGTGTGCAAGAACCCTCAGGGATTCCTCGTCTAAGGATTCCTGATATATATGTGGTATAGACCCTCTACTTGTAACAGACATAAGGGACTGTCTTCGAGGACCTTGAGAACCTTCTCTTAGAGCTTCTTTGTATAATTTTCTTCTTGTTTGAACACGATTCATGAAAGAACCGTAGTCTACATCACCCTCAGTAGCACTACTATCGGGTGCAATCTCCTCTTCGGATGTTGGACGGTGTGCAGATGAATATCGGCGGTCATGTTCTTGTAAAATCCAATCCACATCTGGATTAGCCTCCACTTCGGAGTTTTCTGAAGTCATAGACGGAAGCGAAGTGGTTCTACTAATTTCATCACCACTCCTTGCATCATGTGGTCGGTTCTCGATGTCATCGTAATAATCATTGTAATCTTCTACATTATTTAATAAATCTCGTTCATCTATATCGGGGATAGGTTCATGTACACTACTACCAAAATCATCAACCAAAGACCTAAAACTTCGCTGACCAGTACTTCTCTTTCTATTTCTCTTCCGTTTCTGACCTTTACTCCTAAATTTTCTAACTAGAGGATTCTTGTTATCGGGAGGAAGATAGCCCAACGATATTCTTCTATGCGTATTACCAATACCCATCCCAGACGTTAATAAACTGGGTTTCACTTCGGACAAAGTCTTCGAAAAAATTCCAGACATTGTAAAACAAATGAGATAAATTCTATTGATAATAACTTAATATTATATTTAATGTAATCAGTTCTTATTTATAAACTTTAAAAACCACCTTCTCAATTTATTAATTTAGCAGAAAAAAAACTTTCAAGGGGGGGTGGGGGTCAATTGTCTATAGGATTAGTTGCAATCAGAAAAACAAATTAAAAAAACGTTAACTTGCAATCAGGTATACCCTTACTCTTGCGATACTTCAATGAAAGTGAAAAAAATAGTCGTTCTAAGTCGTATGTTTCAACTTTCTCTTCCCTTTTCTTTTAAACCATTGTTTAAAAAAAAATGGCAACCCACAAATTATTATTATTACTATTATTTTCATTATTACTTAAGAATTAGCGAAACTTCGCCCTTTCATTCTCATCTCCTCCTATACCGGAAAAAATCATAAGGAACAATTAAAATACAGAAAGTGGTCTGTCTGTCTTGAATCCTTCCGTTCTACGGTATTTTCTGTACTGATTATGAAATGAAATGAAGTGATCAACACATGGTGCAGCATTAATGCTTTTCTTGACTTGAGATAGAAGATGAAAACAACAATAAACTAGTGGTATTGCGTGAGTTTGCTAGCTGTATTCCAGTGGATAACGAATATTGTTGAGAAGAAGCAGTATATAACAAGTGGTTTTATTCATGTGCGAGTCCTTTGTTACTAGTTGAGAATGCATATTATTATCTGGTTGGGTCATCTGATACGTTTGTCTGTGTTGGGGATAATTTATTAATATAGTCGAACCGTTCAGAATGTCTGCTCTATTCTGCTCCCAACAGTGCAAGACCCTGGATAGAGTGGGACAAAGTGGTAATCGTTATTCTTCTAAGAATATGTCAATCTACCATAAATTAAAAAATTAAAAGGTTGATTGAGATAACCGGTTCTCGGATTTAATGGGAAGAAGGAAAAAAATTAGCAGTTTGTTTTCTCTTCATTGGTTAACCAAGATGAACAATGTGAGAACTGAACTATCTATCAGTTAAGATTTTTTATAATGATCTTAGTAAATGTACAAAACAGTTTCGAAAATAATATCTATGTATATATTGATATATGTATGTGTATGGAATGAAGTTGATGCAAATAAAATCTTGGTACGTTGTTGTTTTTTTAGAAAACGTCCGGTAGTTTCTCGATGGTGTAGGCATGACCACCGACACTCATTAATGGGATACCTGGAATTTTTCTTATTCTTTGCTTAAGACCGACATCATTGGTGGCCACAATGAAACATTTATGTTGTAATACTCTATTCACTATACAGTCATCTGCATATGTACCTTTATGTGTACAACTCAGTCTTTTGATTCTTGGATCTCTTGCGAGCTTTAATGCAATACGGAATTTCGGACCTAATTTTTCTAATTCTGCCATTACACAGTCAGTTATTAATGGGTTACATTTAGCTAATAAACAATCCATCATACCTCTTACTATATCAATCTTCTTTTGAATAGAAAAATTTATAAAATTTGTATCAATAAGGACTTGGTAAGGTGGTTTGATAGCTTCATTGTATTGGAAAAATAATGCACTAGAGACTTGAGGGATACTCCTCGTTAGTTCAGGATCTGCTGTGGGTTTCTGTTTATCTTGATTAGCCTTTAATCTTTGATCCTTCTTAGTGTTCAACGTACGCTTCACGAGCGCAAACTTTCTGGTCTTCTTTGCTTTACCCATTTTCTTTTACTTATATCTTTTTGAACCGGTGCCTTTTTAGATGTTTGTTATAGTAAAGGAAATGTCTATAATATACTCTTCATTTATTAAATAGGATGAAATGAGATGAGATGAGCTAAAATTTTGTTATTGAAAAATTATTCATTTCGCAATGAAAATGAAAAATTTCGCGGGAAGAGCGACGCGAAACGTATTACATGATAATCATTCAGACATAATATAAATTAAATACACTAGTTTCAATACAAGACTAATATTTTTAACGTTATATGTGTATTACCTAAATTAATGTGAGAAGTAGCTATATCTTTCTAGAGGGTTACGTTATAGGTGTTGTAAGATTTGAATTGTTTTGACCCATCCAAGCATAAGGATATCAATATTTTCTCCACCATAAGGATATAAATTTTTTTTTATTGAGATCAAAAATCGAAGAGAATGAAAAAGACAATAACATGTAATACAATACCGCGAGAGTTGAATCGCATTTAGCCATTTCAATTATGGTTAATGGAGGCAAAAAATGGTAGAAATTCATCTTAAAAAAACGTCACAGACAGGATTCGAACCTGCGCAGGTAAAACCCAATGCCTAATTGCTGTTTCATTGAAATAGCAGGGCATCGCCTTAACCACTCGGCCACTGGGACATATTCAAACTTTTAAGAAAAATTATTTTAATTTTATTCTTCCAAATATTTTAACTTTTTGCCACGTCAGATTTATTGAAGACTCATTTGTTAAACAGAGTTGCTGTTGTTAAACTGCTCATCTTTTATGCATAGTAACGTTGGACTATGTAGCTCCAATAAACCCAATGTAGGGGGAACGAATACTACATTATGCAGTATATATCATGTGTTATTATATATACGACAGTGCAGCACACTCTAAATTCTACTTATATTAGCTACCTTCACCTTCAGTTAGGTAAAGCTAATGTTAGCCTTTTTAGTACTGCCGCTACATATTCAACAGCTCCAATAAACCCAATGTAGGGGGAACGAATACTACATTATGCATTATATATCACGTGGTATTATATATAACAGCAGTACAGTATACTCTAAAATTTTAATTATGTTAGCGACCTTCTCATTTTGAGAGCCTAAGCTAAGCATAGCCTTTTTAGTGCAACAGTTAGTTTTTTGTAATTCTCTAAGGATTATTAACGATTTTAGGTTTAAGATAGAACTATTTCATCTCTACTTGTGTCTGTCATATTTTTCTTGATGTGTAGAATATGGTATCTCCTGTTTTTTTAAAAACGAGAATTATTTTTGTGCAATATACGTGCTTACTATCATAAGAATATATTTTAGAAAGTTACATACTAAGTTGTTTTTATTAAGGACAAGTTCGATTTTATACTACAGTTTTCAATAAGAATTGTTAAGTACTCATTTAGTTGTAAGAAATATACGGTTAGACCAACATAAGTCGGATCATTCATATATTGAGCCAATTCTAAATTTTGGGTCAAAGACATCAATAATAGAGGTTTTCAACAATAATTAGAAAAGAAATATTTTGACCATATCATTCTCTTGAGAACACGTTTTTATTGTTCTTAATTTAGTGAGTTAATGATTAGAGCTACGATTGATAAAATCAAATAATTGGGCTTCGAAATAATTGTATATGGTATCAATACAGTCTTGCAAATAAGTAAATATTTTCTCTATTGTTTCAATTTAATTCTTCTTTTTATGTATTTTAATAAATTATTTAATGTAACCTATATATATATATTTCTTACTACGATATTATAGGAGTAATAAACGTACCTTACATTCTGTCAACTGGAGTTAGACCTAACAGGCGCATACCGTTGTTTAGAACATGTCTGGCAGCAGCATATAAAGCTAGACGAGCAGTAGCCAATTCTTCGGTTTGACCAGCAACCCATAATACATCGTAACAAGAGGAAACTTGATGTGTTAATTTAAACAGATATGTAACAACAGTTGTTGGCTCGTGAGTCTTAATGGCATTTCTCAAAACATCTGGGTATTGGGCTAGGATTCTGATTAGAAGAACAGCTGCCGGTTCAGTTAATAATGAGAAGTCAGCAGATAAACATTTCTCAGAGGTAATTTGAGAAGCATTTCTTTCAACAGATCTTAATCTGGAGTGAGCATATTGTAAGTATGGACCAGTGTCACCTTCGAAAGAAAGCATTCTTTCCCATTTAAATTCGTAGTTGTTGATACGTTTGGATTGCATATCTTGGATCATGACAGCGGAAATACCGACTAAATCAGCGACTTCATCAGGATTTTCGATTTGAGAATATTTAACCTCATTTTTCTTCATGACCTCATGCATTTTTTCCTTAGTTTCTTCTAAGATGTTATCCAAGAATACCACAGTACCCTTTCTTGTAGACATACCTTGGACCATACCGAAGTTGATATGTTGTAGAGTCTTTGCCCAGTCGAAACCCATTTGTTTTAGGATTTCAAAGAATTGGGCAGTGTGTAGGTCCTGTTGTGTAGCAATAACATATATCATCTTATCGAAGTGGTACTTCTCATAACGATCCATGGCGGCACCAACATCTCTAGTCAAATACAAAGTGGTACCATCAGACTTCTGAACAATAGTCTTACCAAGTTTCTTATTGAATTTGGTCAAATCGATTAAAACAGCACCCTTATCTTCATGAGTTAAACCCTTCTCGTTAAAGATTTCCAAAGCCTTCTTCATTGAGTCTCTTGAAACTTGAGATTCACCGGAGTAGACGTCGTACTTGATGTTCAATCTGGCATAAGTAGCAATGTACTTTTCGATAGATAGTTCTCTGAATCTCTTCCAAATCTTTAGGGCTTCTTCATCACCATCCTCCATCTTCTTGAAATATTCACGAGCCTTACCGTTGGTGGATTCTTCTAATGGCAGAGAGTCGCCTTCTTCTTCAATATCTTTGTTGATACGGACATAGACTTCAAACAGATGATGAATTGGATCTTTGGCCAACTTATTTTCGTCACCATATCTGTCGAAACCTACAGCTAACAGACCAAATTGTTTACCCCAGTCACCTAGGTAGTTCATTCTGATAACATCCCAACCAAGCTTTTCGTAAAGGTTGGAGATGAAACCACCGATAATAGTAGATCTTAAATGACCTGCGTGGAAAGGTTTTGCAATATTTGGAGAAGAAAATTCAACTATAATCTTTTTATTTTCAACCAATTTACAAGAACCGTATTCTTCTTTTCTTGTTAGGATATCTGGAACAACAATCTTGAATAAAAATTCTGGACTGAAGAAGAATTGTAAAAATGGACCATTGGCCTCAACTTTGCTTAGAAATTCACCACATGGGAATTTTTCGGCCCACTCGGCAGCTAAATCCTTTGGATTAGCACCTTTAATTCTCAATCTTGGAACAGGAATTAAAAGATCACCTCTCTCCATTGTGTTGGTCCATTCCAAAGCTGGGAAGATTAAACTTGTGTCGACACCAGAGATTTTATGTAGTTCTTCTGCAATGTAGTTTCTCATCAGATCAACTACATTAACATCTGGGTAAGAACCTTCCAGAGTGGCAGGAGCATTTATGGACAATTTTTGTAATTGCGAAGTAATATTGTCAGTAGACATGGTGTACCGAATTTAATGATAATATTCTATGTGTTTATGTTATGAGAATATATGTAAATCAATAGTAGATGCGTTAAAAGCAATCAATTGAGGACAGTAGGTTTATATGTATTGAAACTCCTTCTCATTACATTGTAACATTGGAATCAATCATCTTCCATTTTTCCATCGCAAACCTACAAGAAAATTTTTCATGGCCGCTGGTAGGAAAGCGAGCGAAGCAAATTAAAAAAAAATATAGCGAAAGATGTGTCATATAGATCAGCTTAAATAATGACGACAGCCAATGAAGAGCCTCTAACAACAGCAAGGACGGTAAATATTTTTGCCATATTATTGGGTAAACGGTTTGAGAAATTGCATAATAAAAAAATTTATCATATTGAATTTTATTTATTATAATTAATTTAAACGGAGTATATATGTTTATTATCATTAAAGAATCATAAGAGGTTTATAGAAAATATTTATAATATTGGATTCTAAAGGAGCTTTTTAATTATTATCCTACTATGGAAATGCGTGTAATTGAATTCTTGTTATTATTATAACATTCTCTTGTACCATGGTAGATCATCATGGGCTAAAGCACCAGCATCGTAGTCAGCGCCTCTTCTGGATGGAGGAACCCAGTCATTGGACTTCCATGGTAGGACACCTTCTAGCCACATTTGGTCGACTTCTTCTAAAGAAAGACCCTTGGTCTCTGGAATGAAGAAGAAAACGTAGAACCAGGCGAAACATAGACAACCCATGAAAACGTAACCATATGAGAAACCGATAGAACCAGTAATAAATGGAGTGAAGAAACCAATTAGAAAACCCCAGACCCAGTTACAACCTTGAGCTAAAGACATAGCCTTGGACTTCATTCTCAATGGGTAAGTTTCAGATGTAATAACGAAAGCCAATGGGGCCCATGAGGTGGCGAAACAGAATAAGTAGAAACAGGTGAAGCAAATCATACAGTCACCAGCACCCTTAGAGGAAGGACCGCTCTTACCGTCTGGATATAATCTTGTGACACCAACAGAAGCAAAAACAACAAAACAAGCAGTCATTGTTGCAGCACCCCACAATAGACATCTACGACGACCGAATCTTTCAACAATGAAAATACCAGCAAAGGTAGAAGCAAAGTTAACAATACCAATAACAATAGAAGTTTCGAAAGAATCTGCTAAACCAATAGCCTTGAAAACAGTGGTACCATAGTAGAAGAAATAGTTATCACCAGTCAATTGTTGTAGAGATTGAACCATACAACCCATGAATAGACGTTGGAAGATCTTGTTCTTGGTAGAGAACAATTCAGCCCATGTGGCTTCACCAGCCAACTTTTCGGCTTCTGCAGCAGCTTGCAAAGTAGCAAACTCGATTTCGACAGATGGATCGTCAATTGGAACTTTGTTTGAAATGGAGATAGAATGTTTGGCATCTTGTTCTCTTCCAACACTGACTAAGAAACGTGGAGATTCTGGAACGAAAGTCATACCACCAATCATAAATAGGGCCCAAGCGAAACCTAGACCTAGAGGAACTCTCCATTGGACAGTGTTAGAATAGTTCTTGGTACCGAAATTAGTACAGTAACCTAAGAAAATACCTAGAGTAATCATCAATTGGTAACAGGAAACCAGAGTAGCTCTCAAATGTTTTGGAGAAACTTCAGAAATCAGCATTGGGGATAAAACAGAAATACCACCAACACCTAGACCAGAGATAATTCTACCAATGAAGTATTGGTACCAAGCCTTTTGAGTAGCAATGGAAATAATTAAACCAACAATGTAAATGATGACAACAGTAATTAGACCGATTTTTCTACCGTAAATATCACCAAGTTTAGATAAGATAACACCACCAATGGCACACCCAATGTTGAAAATAGCAACAATTAAACCAGTTCTGACCTTGGATAGGTAACGGGTACCATCGTGATTTTTTTCACCAAGTCTGTTAACGAAATCAGTTTGGTTAACAAAACCAGAAATGGTACCAGTATCCCAACCGAAAACGAAACCACCGAAAGCAATCATAATACACATGATAGAAACGGTAACATAAGCAGAAGCGGGCTTAATTGGCATTTCATTTGCAGCCATATCAGCCAGATGATCTTCATCTAAATATTTGGAATCATCTCTTTCAGCTTTGTTGGATGGAGTTGTGATCATAGAATCGGAATTTGTGTCATTCACAGGCAGTGGTTGTTGAGATGTTTGAGGGTTTTCAACACCTTCAGACATATTGTATTCGCTTTAATTGATAGGTAATTTTTTTATTTTTCTTACTAGTATTGTTGTTAGAAAGAGAATAAATATATGTATGATTAATTGACAGATTAAACAACTGTATGGAATGAATATGGATGGAATAAATAAAAGATGAGGAAACGAATAAAAATTAAATCTGGGGAGAATACCATCGAGGTTTATATACCATTGAAAAGGTACCATAGCTGTTGTTAAGTATTTTACCGTACCCCAGGGACCCCAAGGAACGAATACTAGCTAGTAATCGTTAAGATATGGAGTGCATATATTTTAAAATATTAGCTAAGCTCATAAATGAACCGTGTCTACCTATAATCCACCGTAGTAGTGAACATAAAGATAGTTGCGATAACGTTAATGTTTGTTTCCTGTATGTGTTCTTCTGAAAAATATCTGGTAAAAAGAAAATATTCCTGGGGCATCTCTAGTATGTCTTTCGGAGAAACCACCAAGAGCGGTTTTCCCTTTTGACGTATCGCGTTTTTATTTTTCCGTAATATCCTTCTCCATATTATCGCAATAATGGTAAATCATGCTTGTATAATTGATTTCTATTAGTTCATACTGTACAAACTCTTCTTTAACCTGAACTCATAGTGGAACCAGCGAGTTGTTTTCTGTGTAGAAACCTATCAGAAAATATAAACAAAGAGAGATAAAAAGAAAAGTGTCTCATCATTAATAAATTGATGTGAGACGCCTCCCATAATCAGGAAGAAATAAGTGGCCCAGTTCATGTTTCCATAACTCGTTGATAACAATGATATTATAAATATACCTTTTTCATTTTTTTTTATTAAAAGAAGAATATCTGTAGGAACCCATATTTCTTGTGCTAAGAGTTTGTTCAACATCTACATCGTCGTAAGATGTAAGACACTCACCTACAACACCACATTCATCATAGTCTTTATCGCTATAAAATTAATATGTGGAGTATAATACGTAATGGCACTTGAATCTTTCGGGACTTCTTAATCTCTATTACCAGAAGCAAAAAGATATATAGATAAGTAGAAGATAGTTTTTCCGAATTTACTATTGTTATGCCGTCTTCCCTTCTCTTGTCTTTTCTTTTTCTCTTTTTATGGCATCGGCCATTGAATACTAGCCGTTTTTGGACAACTCGGTACAGAAGAAACAGAATTACCGCAGAAAAACGTTTGCGAGAAATAGATTTCAGTTTTCATAAGAAGAAAGAAAGTAAAAGAAATTGTAAATATTCAAAAATCTGGGGAATTATTTCGGAAAAACCTCTGTAATGAGGCTATTTAATTTTTACATGACGAGTCTTCGATATTTTTCTGTATTTCCATATATTCAACCGTTTTAGAATATCATACCGAATCACGTTATACATCATTAACATGTGGGAAAGGAAAATACAAACGATGGTATAATGGAAGAACATAACGTTTATACTAAAAGAGATATTAGAACATATTTACCTGCAAAAACAATAATTTTAAAAATTAAGGGGAATCCTAAGAACATTGAAATTCAGATTTTTAGGTATCTACCTCATTGTAATCTCTGCATTAGTTCTATAGGACTGTGAACAACGACAGTCTCAGTCACATCACTGGGAGTACCATGACAAAAATTCTATTGGCTAAGTTTTAATGTGCTACCATTATTATTATTTGTGTGATAAAGATATAGATAAGTTGAATATTCTTTGGTTCTCGGAATAGTCGATGAGAGATTTTGTCTTCTGTATTGCTAGTTCGGGTCGGAACAATTTGTTTGCTTGAATAATAACACAACATTGATCATGATAGTATTGATCTCATTATGTGATAGATATTTTGTCCCCAACAATATTGAAAGGACATATTTGACCCATAGACAGGGACATATTTGACCCATAGACAGGGACAAAATCTTATAGGCAGCTCGTTAAGTTCTAACACTAACTTGTTCATCTTCAAATGTGTAGAGAAATTATGATCTGCTTCAAATAGTTTAAATATGCATCCAGTAATAGGTCCTTTTTAATTACTCCCCCCGCTATGTAGAGATCGACGCTAATAAAGTCCGGCTAACATCTTATCTTGTATGTGTACGTCGTCACCTGTATAAAATTGGGAAGTACGTCAATTTTTTATATAAGTATTATTTGAGTGACCGACATATAATATTTTTGCCATAATGTCGAACTCATGGCAAATATTACTTTATATTTTGGAAAATATACTATTGTTTGTTTTGGTATAGATGGCCTATAACGATTTCAATTGTATAAACCTCCGATGGTTTTTCTTTCGCTTGACAAGTACTTAGGAATTAAAATATTTTATGATAGTAAGATTTAAAAGCAAAATGGCAAACTTTAAAGATTTTAATATTCTTCGTCTCTAATTTCTCGCTCATCTACTTGTTACATCTTTCAAGTATCTCTCTGTAAGAAGATATTTGAGAAAATGGTGTTGTATACTATATTAGATAAAGTATCAACCTCTTCAAATATTAAAAAATATTCAATAAAGCAAAGGGTCATAAATTGTTCTAATAGAACGTTCATCACCGATAACTATATACTAACCTTAATATAATATAAAGATAATAGATTTCGTATTTTATATTTTATTTTATGTATATACCATATACATAAGTGGACTATTCTAACTTGCCATTTGTATGTTTGTTTTTAATTAAATATTATTTTTGTATACGGCTGAACAGCGGTGTGTTATGGTTTCCTGCGGGTATTTCTGTGTAAGTTCTGATCTGTTGCCAAAGTTTCGGGTTATAAAAATACTCAGAAATTTTCTCGTTTCTTTTGTTCACGGGAAGCTGATTATGGTAATTGTATGTTGAATGACATGGTACGGCGGAGGCGGTAATTAGGCAAAAGCAGCCCCCTGTCCCCCGATCTTGCGCATCTATTTGGGCTCTGCAGCATCATTTGATAGTTTTTCCGTATTCTACAATTTTGAACTAACACTTAAAATTATTCGTATTTAGTATTTCATTAAACAATAATGTTTATGAAGAAAAGATAAAGTTATTAAAAATGAATTTATTGTTTATAAAAGTATGTATGTTAAAAAGTTTGTAACTTTAAATAGATTTATCGTAAAAACGTTAGATTAAAATTAGTTTGTATAATAGTGCAATATATGAATATCCGATTTGTGAAGAGAAAGAATAATTATTTTTATAATTTATTTCATTTCAGAATTATAACATTCTCTTGTACCATGGCTTATCGTCATGGGCTAAAGCACCAGCATCGTAGTCAGCGCCTCTTCTGGATGGAGGAACCCAGTCATTAGACTTCCATGGTAGGACACCTTCTAGCCACATTTGGTCGACTTCTTCTAAAGAAAGACCCTTGGTCTCTGGAATGAAGAAGAAAACGTAGAACCAGGCGAAACATAGACAACCCATGAAAACGTAACCATATGAGAAACCGATAGAACCAGTAATAAATGGAGTGAAGAAACCAATTAGAAAACCCCAGACCCAGTTACAACCTTGAGCTAAAGACATAGCCTTGGACTTCATTCTCAATGGGTAAGTTTCAGATGTAATAACGAAAGCCAATGGGGCCCATGAGGTGGCGAAACAGAATAAGTAGAAACAGGTGAAGCAAATCATACAGTCACCAGCACCCTTAGAGGAAGGACCGCTCTTACCGTCTGGATATAATCTTGTGACACCAACAGAAGCAAAAACAACAAAACAAGCAGTCATTGTTGCAGCACCCCACAATAGACATCTACGACGACCGAATCTTTCAACAATGAAAATACCAGCAAAGGTAGAAGCAAAGTTAACAATACCAATAACAATAGAAGTTTCGAAAGAATCTGCTAAACCAATAGCCTTGAAAACAGTGGTACCATAGTAGAAGAAATAGTTATCACCAGTCAATTGTTGTAGAGATTGAACCATACAACCCATGAATAGACGTTGGAAGATCTTGTTCTTGGTAGAGAACAATTCAGCCCATGTGGCTTCACCAGCCAACTTTTCGGCTTCTGCAGCAGCTTGCAAAGTAGCAAACTCGATTTCGACAGATGGATCGTCAATTGGAACTTTGTTTGAAATGGAGATAGAATGTTTGGCATCTTGTTCTCTTCCAACACTGACTAAGAAACGTGGAGATTCTGGAACGAAAGTCATACCACCAATCATAAATAGGGCCCAAGCGAAACCTAGACCTAGAGGAACTCTCCATTGGACAGTGTTAGAATAGTTCTTGGTACCGAAATTAGTACAGTAACCTAAGAAAATACCTAGAGTAATCATCAATTGGTAACAGGAAACCAGAGTAGCTCTCAAATGTTTTGGAGAAACTTCAGAAATCAACATTGGGGATAAAACAGAAATACCACCAACACCTAGACCAGAGATAATTCTACCAATGAAGTATTGGTACCAAGCCTTTTGAGTAGCAATGGAAATAATTAAACCAACAATGTAAATGATGACAACAGTAATTAGACCGATTTTTCTACCGTAAATATCACCAATCTTAGATAAGATAACACCACCAATAGCACAACCAATGTTGAAAATAGAGACAATTAAACCAGTTCTGACCTTAGATAGGTAGTGAGAACCATCGTGACGTTTTTGACCTAATCTGTTAACGAAATCAGTTTGGTTAACGAAACCAGAAATGGTACCAGTATCCCAACCGAAAACGAAACCACCGAAAGCAATCATAATACACATGATAGAAACGGTAACATAAGCAGAAGCAGGTTTTACTGGAATGTCAACTAAAGCATCATCACCAATGGCATCTTCATTGATGTCCTTTAAATCATCTCTCTCAGCTTTGTTGGATGGAGTAGAGATAACAGAGTTTGAGTTTGAGTTAATGTCATCGACAGCTTCTTGAGCTGGATGAACTTGATGTTCTGATACGTCAGACATATTAATAATTTAGTATAAAATCTTAATTTATTTTTTGTTAATGTATTAAAATGAAAACTAAATGTTCTGTTTTTTTTTTGGAGTTAAATAGAATAAATATTTGAAAGTAGAGAAAATAAATCATGAATTAAATTTTTAAATCTGGGGAGAACATCCTGTCCTTATATATATATATTTTTTGCAAATTTCCTCGAGTACTTTTTAAAAAAAATTAATACGGGGGGAAAAGTAATTATTCGAAAAGAAATAATTGACAGAAGAGGAACGTTAAGATTTGCTTTTCTGATTAGTTAATTACTTAGTCTCTTCCTATCCGGTTGTTTCTTTTCCCTTTGACAACCAACAGCTGTGTGACATTACTTTTTGTTATCACCCGTTAGCAAAACCGCGCTTCTACGACGGGTCTTTTGTCATCGCCTTCACGACGACGTGCTCTATCAGCAACGCGGAGAAAAAAGCTGGGGCGGTGGGGACCCCCATACCAGAGATCAGGTCGCAGAAAATGAATAGTCCCTCCGGAAAAACACTCAAAATGAAGGCGAAACTAGTAATTGCGGGTTATTTCTTTTCTGGCATAAAGAGCAGCGCCATAACACTCGGCGAAGATTGGAACGAACAGCAATTATAGAAGTTGTTGTGTTATTGAAGTAACGCGGTTTTGTACGATGATATCTTATCTTTTTAGTTTATTTTTTTCCTTTATTGAGGTAAACCCCATATTATTGTGGGACAATTTTCTGGCACCGGTGGTGATGAAGTGTGGGAGGAATATCCGGGGCTTCGCAGAGGTGGATAGATTAATGTATGTTTTTTGACCTCAGGTTACTATTCGTACTGAAAAGTGGTGGATGAAGGTTCCGTTATTACTAATAAGTAAACGGAAACCACGACTTCAATTCCAAATCCAGATTCGTTCCTTTTTTTGCTTCTTCGATAACTTCTTTCTTTTTATTTTATTTTGGTATATGTAATCTAGTGGTAATTTTTTCGTTGGACAAGTAAGATTAGTTAACCGCGGAATACAAGGTAAAATACCCAGCATTTGTCATTGTCAATTTTTTCTATGATTACTTAGTTCTATTTTTTTTATTACAATAGATACCAATAACAAGAATTTTGGTGCATTAATGCACCATCAAGAAATCAATTATTCCTTATGATCTTAATCATTTTTTATTTTTGATATTGTCAGTCAATTGAATATAATATTATACACAACAAGAACTGATAAAGTTAAACAACATAAAATAGATTTTTGTCCCAAGGTCAAAAGGAGTATTGATTACACTTAGCAATAATTTTGTCCCTTCTTGACGTTTACGTATTTGTCAAACCTTAGCATTATCGTAAGTGCCTCAATAACCCTTGTACCCTAACGGAAAATATGAACAAAAGAAAACAACTTGAAGTAACTCATTAAAAATTATCGTTTGTAAATAAGCGTAATCGTGAAAGTGGGGAACGGTCATATTAAGATACGAAAAAAACATTTATCCGAATAATGGACCCATTTGCGCTTTCCATTCCCACCTCGTTTCTTTTTCCGAGTGCTATTATATGTTAGATCTGCAGTCCCTTCTGTGAAGCACGACCCAGTAACAACAATAACAAAATTATTTTTGTTCATTTTCCATAAGGCGCGATTGCGTAATCACTCAGAAGTACCCGCGCGATAATTCTTTGGAGAAAAGGGACAGATAAGAAAAAGAATTTTCTCTTTGGCAATTTCCCTAAAGGGAAATATGTGGGGCAGAAAAAGAAAGGCCTTTCACTCAATCGGAAAAACTTTTTGTTTATTTGCCTTGTCTGCTCTGCTTTTTTCTGATGGTGGTAAAATTTGGAGCGGTTATTTTTTAGTAATCGTCTTTGTTGTTGTGGCATTTCCTAGATTGGTGAATGTCTTAAGTTACGAGCCGTCTGATAAACTGTTTACTAATTTATGAGAAATAAAATGAAATGATGTTGTTTCGTTTATGTTTAATGACTAGGTCTATTAGCTGTTTGAAATATAAACAACTTTGTTACAAGGTTGTGCAAAGGTTTCTGGTCTTGACTTTTATTCACAATAAAGCACGACTGGAAACAATGTAGAAGTAAGATAATTATAGACATCTACCTTAATATAACTACAAGTTGGATAACAACCAGACACGATTTCTTACCATTTCGCACGACAATCGAATCCTCCATAAAACTATCTCATGGGATATTTTCTCATTCTTCTTCATTTAAATGGATCAATAGAAGCCTTCACTAATGCGATATATTCTGTCGGTATTTTTATTAATATTAATATAGTTTAGAGATTGAATTGTGCGACTGAAATGAGATGAGGTGACAAGATAATTATAGATTACAAGTGATATTTTATTTTAAAAACTGGGGTAACTTAATATTTTGCTGGTTTGTACAATATGCATGCTATTGAAGTAAATAAGACATTTCTCTAATGTAAGACTGTTCTCATGTTCCTAACTATCCTTTCTTGAGAACTTGTGGCAAACGATAGAAGAATATATCATATCTTGGAAGAAATTAAACACAACGATAAACTATCTCTAGACAACATTGGGAGAAAGAGATTGAGATATATTTTCTTGAACGTCATGATTGAAGTTATTCCGCATATTGCTTTGTAAAGTTGAGCAAAATCAATGGGTGAATACAATGATTATGATTATGATAATCCCATGCATGATTAGTCCGTTCGTTTAAAGATTTTACAACAAGGCCTTAGGTTTTGTTAATTATTTATAAAACTTATTTATATGTAGTGCCTTCTGCTTTCGTATTGCTTAGGAATATATACTTGGGCTCTATATTAGCCCACGTTCTACATATGTACCACGTCTATTTATTAAACAAAAAAAGTGCTACTAGTAGAACATAAACTGGAAGCATCCACCTTGTAATATTACAGTATCGCCAGTCCTCAAATAAAAATAGAAAACAGAGAAATCTTCATCTAATAAGAAAAAAACCGCTGTAAAAATATATATTTCTCTTCGCTTCTAAATTCGGAACCGTCTCGTTATCCCGGCAAAAATAAAAAATATGGGTGACTAAAAATAATAAAGTTTTATGTGTCAAGAATAAAAACAAAAAATCCTGTAAATCATTTTTAATCTGCATAATATGGAGATATTAAACTATCCCAAAAATAAATATATATATTTTCCTTTCTTTTTCTATACACTTTTTAATCCTAAGAATAAAAATTAATCCGAAAGTGTAAAAAACGCTTGATCTTATCATCAGAAGTATCGTTAAGAAGGTTCAACAATAATTAATTAAAATAGTTGTTTAAAAAATTGTTTTTATTGTTTTCTAAAAAGAAAAATGTCGTTAAAAAGAATTATAAAAACTATTTATTTGTTTAAATATTAAATAGATTCATGAAACATTAAATTAAGATTAGTTTGAGATTATTATTAAAAAGTTACTGTGTTTTAACAGTATTTGAAAATTGTAAGAATTATTAAGAAAAAATGTGAAGCTCCTTTTATATTAGAAAAAAGGATATAATATTTTTATCAGGGAGCTTACAACATTCTCTTGTACCATGGCTTATCATCATGAGCCATAGCTTCGGCGTCGTATTCGGCACCTCTTCTGGATGGAGGAACCCAGCCAGCAGACTTCCATGGTAGAACACCTTCTAGCCACATTTGGTCGACTTCTTCTAGAGATAGACCCATAGTTTCTGGAATGAAGAAGAAAACGTAGAACCAGGAGAAACATAGACAACCCATGAAAACGTAACCGTAGTAGAAATCAATGGCACCAGTAATAAATGGAGTGAAGAAACCAATTAGAAAACCCCACATCCAGTTACAACCTTGAGCTAAAGACATAGCCTTGGACTTCATTCTCAATGGGTAAGTTTCAGATGTAATGACGAAAGCCAATGGGGCCCAGGTAGTAGCAAAACAGAATAAGTAGAAACAGGTGAAAACAATCATACAGTTACCAGCACCCTTAGAGGAAGAACCGCTCTTACCGTTTGGATATAATCTTGTGACACCAACAGAAGCAAAAACAACAAAACAAGCAGTCATTGTTGCAGCACCCCACAATAGACATCTACGACGACCGAATCTTTCAACAATGAAAATACCAGCAAAGGTAGAAGCAAAGTTAACAATACCAATAATAATAGAAGTTTCGAAAGAATCTGCTAGACCAATAGCCTTGAAAACAGTGGTACCATAGTAGAAGAAATAGTTATCACCAGTCAATTGTTGTAGAGATTGAACCATACAACCCATGAATAGACGTTGGAAGATCTTGTTCTTGGTAGAGAACAATTCAGCCCATGTGGCTTCACCAGCCAACTTTTCGGCTTCTGCAGCAGCTTGTAAAACATCGAATTCGGCTTCGACGGATGGATCATCAAGTGGAACCTTGTTTGAAATGGAGATAGAATGTTTAGCATCTTCATATCTACCAACACTGACTAAGAAACGTGGAGATTCTGGAACGAAAGTCATACCACCAATCATAAATAGGGCCCAAGCGAAACCTAGACCTAGAGGAACTCTCCATTGGACAGTGTTAGAATAGTTCTTGGTACCGAAATTAGTACAGTAACCTAAGAAAATACCTAGAGTAATCATCAATTGGTAACAGGAAACCAGAGTAGCTCTCAAATGTTTTGGAGCAACTTCAGAAATCAACATTGGGGATAAAACAGAAATACCACCAACACCTAGACCAGAGATAATTCTACCAATGAAGTATTGGTACCAAGCCTTTTGAGTAGCAATGGAAATAATTAAACCAACAATGTAAATGATGACAACAGTAATTAGACCGATTTTTCTACCGTAAATATCACCAATCTTAGATAAGATAACACCACCAATAGCACAACCAATGTTGAAAATAGAGACAATTAAACCAGTTCTGACCTTAGATAGGTAGTGAGAACCATCGTGACGTTTTTGACCTAATCTGTTAATGAAATCAGTTTGGTTAACGAAACCAGAAATGGTACCAGTATCCCAACCGAAAACGAAACCACCGAAAGCAATCATGACACACATGATAGAGACGGTAACGTAAGCAGAAGCAGGTTTTAGAGGCATATCATCGAAGGCGATACCATTTTCTTGGTCTTCTTCACCTTCTTCTTTTAGTTCATCTCTGTCAGCCTTGTTGGATGGAGTAGATAGAACGGAGTTGGAACCGGAAGCGGTTGGAGTCAATTGAGACTCATTGTTGATGTTTTCTTCAACAGGAGCAGCAGACATACTGAAGTATATATATACTGTTTAATGTGTCTTGTTGATATATTAAAGAGTTAGATTAATAAAACTTTAATTGATGGTCCTTTTATGTAATATAAAATATATGAAATATAAAGTGAATATTAAATAAAATTGGGAATAAGAGAAAGAATAAAATACTGATAAAAGTAGAATATTTCAATGACCTTTTATATCTTTTTTTTTTTTGAAGAACTTTCATTCCTTTTCCTATTTCTCATCCTATTAATTTCTCTTCTGACAACGACCATTTCTTTTCTTTGAAAACTTGCATGAAGCTAACTGAAATTAATTCAATTTTCACTTGAAGGTAGTTCGACCTACAGTGTTTTCTTAATTAAACGAGGGGTGGATTAATTAATAATATTAAAAAAAAACTTATGCAATAATTCATCCTTTGAAAAAGGGAGAATTACTTCAGAAAAAATTGGTAAAAAGTAAACAAAAAATGCTTTTTTTTTTATTTTCTTCCTTAAAGGTTAAGTTCATAAACATATCGTTAAAACAACGTAGATCCCCTCCAGGATAAACAACGTCTAATGTGGGTAAAAAGGGGGGTAGAGTTTCTTTAATAAACCTAAAAAAACAGGAATTACTTTTCAGTCGTTGTTTGTACAGTTCTTTTGTTGCTAATGGATGAATTTCGTCAATTCTTTAAAAGATATGGCGAAATTGTTCTACAACAAAAGCAACCGAGTAGTAACCACTTACAAATCGTTGTATAATGGTTACAATATATTAAGAGATTTAAGAAATGGAAAAATTCATTAGAGAGGGATGTTTACTACTCTGTTTTCTCTGTTGAACAGAAAAAATTGTTCTTTTAATTCTTCTGAATGGCTGTAAGGAGAAATTAAAATATTTATTTATTTTCCATGATTTGGCTGTAATGCGCAGCAAAAATGGTTAAAAGAGTAAGACAGATTTGTTATGCTGCATGACAAAATTACATTTCAACTGTCAGGGAAATTCTGAGGGAATGAAAATTTTTCAACCAAAATATTGAAAAATATTTGTTATTTTTTTTGTGTGAGAGTTACAAAGACACAGCAGCACAGAGATGAAAAAAATAAAAATAAATTATTCGGCGCGGTGTATCTGTTGGGGCCCCACCCCCGCTAATTTTCCACATTATTTATCCCCTACAGACAATTACTTCTGTGCTACGGGGATTTCTCGAAGGTGGGGGATGGGGGTAAACCGGGGGAACTTACATCAAGTAAGTTTTCTCCCTTTTTTTGAGCAAAGGGGAGAATGGAGGAGGAAAGGAGGATTTGCCATTCTTATTATTAGTGGTTTCGCCGGATCTTCCTAAATTATTGTTAAAGGGTTAAGTTGTTACACGTAATGAATGACATTTGGTTTAATGTTATATTATTTTCCTTATCGCCGCTTCTAGCCCGATTTCTCTATGATTGATGACCAAGGATTGTTTGTTCAGTTAGGTTTTTATTTTATTTTTATTGATTTGAAAGAGTAAGAATCATGATTGTTACAAGTTTGACAAGAACTTATGTCAATATTGTGTTCTTGTTCATTTGCCTCAACCTGGTTCCCCCCCACTCTATTCCCCGCGATGTATGTGCATCTTGCTTCGGAGAAGGACATTTGTTGAACACTACTGGCTACTAAGAAATGTAACAAAGCCAATGTTACTCGTGTACGAGATTCCGATAAAAACGTAGAATTAGAATATTTGATGATGACCATAATTCTTGACAGAATGTCACTTGCTACTAGGAAAACGGACATAAGCACCACTCAAAATATTAATTTGAAGCGGGGTTGATTTGCTTGTAATTGTAACTTTCAACCATATATCGATGCCCCCCACTTCACCTGTGGGTAGGAATGTAGTTTAAAATGAAAATTTGAGTATTTAGTATTAATTTACAAAATGTTAGTTATCTTTGTTCTGTTTCCTACCTTAGTAACATCCCCCAATTATGATAAATAAAATTGTTTAATTAATCCGGGGTGCGCCCAATTCTCAGCGGAGTTTATAATTTCCAACTTTTTTTTTTCATTTTTTGGTATATCGCCGAACTCATCGCAGCTGAAAGGGCGCATAAAAAGTTTTGACTTAGGCAATACTTACTCTTTTATTAATATTATTAATTTAATTAAATAATTAATAATTATGTTGATTCGACTGTTCAAATTGTATAGTTATAAAAAAAGTATCGCATCGCTTTTCAAGACCAAAAGTTTTCCCCTTACTCCCTGCTATGTCCCTCCCCCACTATCGCCACCAAATAAACAAGATATACAATCAGAGAACTCCATGAACTCAATGTGTTCACAAAAGAATTTATAGTGGGGGAATACAGACACACTTTAGATCTCTGGAAACTGTTTACTACAAAGGAACAACTACATAATATTTGAATAATCGGGAAATTTCGATTTTTAATTACATATTTCCTTGTGCTACAGCATATTCTCTCCCTCAAGGTGGAAAAGAAAGTAATTTTTTTTTTTTCTTTCTTTCTTCAGTCCATTCTAGTAATTAATTTTTCATTACAAAGTCCCAATTATTTTTTTCAAATTAACAAAGCAACAAGAGATGAGGAAATATATTTCGGCGCTGAAGTGTCTTGGTTACCATAATCACATACTACTTTTTTTTGTTTATTTATTTTTTTTTCAAAATGTCTGGTAATAATAAATTTACTATTTTGTGAACATTAACTAATGAATTTTATTTTTACGAAAGATGGTAACCAACATTTGTTTCAGAAGTAAATTAATGATATGAACCGTAACAATAACAAAACAAAATTCCGTATTTTAACTATTTTTAACATTTCGCGTCTGTTTTAGGACAAATAGTTAAAATTCAAATTTTTGTTTTGTTATTGTTGTTGAATCGTGTCCTAATTGAGTTTTCATTTATTTTGGTTCTCTTGTTTCTTCTTAGCAAAATATAATACTACTAGTTCTCGTAGAATAAATATATAGTCGAAAAAGCAATTATTTGCACCTTGTGTGACCCTTCAAGTGTCTGCGACGTCACACTGAGGTCAAGTTACAAGAAGTGAATTAATCCGAGTCCCAGAATATCCTGTGCAAGCGCTGTTTGGCCCTTGGGTAGAAACTATATTTCCTCTTTGGGAACCAGATTTGTTATTGTTTCGTTGTCATTTTCTTTTCCGTCAAAAAAACTACGCCGAAAGCACAATATGGCCCGTAATTGTACGCTCGTGTCATTGCTTTTCTGCAGTCGGTAAAACCCTTTTGTTCGGTTTTTTCATAGAAATAAATTTTCTGCTGAGCTTTTTGTGCGAGAAGGAGATAATATGAATAATAAAACCGAATCCCCAAAAAGGGACCTGTGTTTTGTTTTATTTTGCCGTCGTTATTGCTACAGATATCTCTTTGATTCTGAAAATAAACGAACTGAAAAAATATTATCCGTGGGTATCATTCACAGTTACATTGTTGAAGGACATTTTAACGACGTAGTTGTTCCGCACAATATCGACTACAAAGATTTGTTCCAGGCCATTTTTGTTGGTTTCTTTTATGTTTGGGAATTCGGGAACTACTAAATAATATCCGTACGGGTGACCAATGTATTCAAATATAATTGCTTTTCTAACGTGTTCAGGTAAGCAATTCAGGCGTCATATACGTTGCTTTTCTCACTTACTTTTTTTTCCTTTGGTTATTTGGAAGAAAAGAAATTATTCCAACCGACTATCTAAAATTGAATAATCTGTTTTTTATTGTTTACCTGCCAAGAAGGCATTGCAATACTTTTGACGTTCTATTACCTTTCGATTTGTTTCAAAAGAAATGGGGGGTAGTACTTTTGTTGAATAAATTCACCCCTCCAGGAAACAATGTAAGTAAAAAGTATATCCCCCACATCAATTCTTCAAGGATTAAATTAAAATCAATAAGAATTAAAATTAAAATTAACCCGGGGTGAAAGAGAGAGAAAGAGACATAGTTTAGTTAGATTAATACAAAGTATTATTATTTGAGTTAATATTTTTGATAGATTACATTATTATTTATTTATTGTTTTACGGAGTAACCATGTTTAGTTTTAAAATAAATTTGAGTTGATGGTATAATATCATTGATGTCTCCTTGTTATTCATAAACAAGTTAAAATAACTTAGATGAGTTAATAAACGTCATAAAAAAAATTCCACAGTGAGAACTGCACCCCACATTGATTTAAAAAATAAATTGATTTTAATTTCGAAAGATAAAAAAGGATGATACTTTTAAATCGAAAATAAATGCCAAGGACATCGAAGTTGAAATCGCCGATGTCGAAGAGAGTAGGTGAATAAATCAAAGAAATTAATTTCTCCTTTCATTGTTCTTTTTTTTGTAAAGTTTTCTGATCTTTTCATACCATCTTCAAAGTATCCATTGTTTTGATATTTATTTGATATTTAAAATATTATTGTTATAGTTGTAAATCTTTTATGTCACTAGCATTTTATTTTCATTCTAATGTAGTTAGACATATAGTTAGAAATATTGTTCAAAGTTATCAGAGTTGTAGAAATTAAAATAATAGGAGTAATTTTTCTAATGGAAATACTATTTGCAAAGTAACCTAGTATCACTTTTGCTTTTGAATTAGTGCAAATATATTAATAAATTCTTATTGAGATAAATATATATATTTTTTTACTATATTAGCTAGATCTCTTGACTTTGATTGTGTGCTTGTTTTTACGATTGAATCTTGAAGTGACAGGATGATTTTATCTCAGTTCAGAAATATTCTTCAGAAAAAGCTTTGACAAGATGTTGTAAGGCTGTATCTTGATTATCAAGGAAATTTTACCTACCATTGTTGTTATTTTCAAAATGGGTTTTTCTCATCCCTCTTTATACTCTACTTAAATATATTAATTTTGAGAAGTCAAATTAAATTAGAAGCCATGAATTAGTTTAACATTCAGAGTCCTGAAAACTGTCCTGACACTCTAACAAAACACGTAGAATATAACAATCATATTTTCTAGTCATTTGACTAGTTTGTTCCAAGTAGACAGGTTAATTTTAAGTCAGAATATAATAAATATTTATATTTATTATATTGTACCGCAAGAAACAAAAGAAAATAATTGTGACTTGACATATTTTTACTTTTTAATTGTATCAACCTTTAATATCTTAAATTATATTTATATATAAAAATTTACTATCAAAAATTTGAGTATTGCTGAATCCCAACTTTCTACAGAACAATAGCATGAGCTTATTAAAGAACAAAACAATAAGAACTATACGACCAATATAAGTCGTCGATAATAATGAAATAAGCTTGTTCACCTTGATGTGAGATGAGCTAATTCTAGTGTGGAAGAGAAAATAAATTAATACCAATTATCTATAAATGGTGTGAACTGCCAAACACAAAATATCATTATATAATATATCTTTTGCATCTTTTAATTTGGGTTCAAAAGAAACCACGAAGAATATATTGTTCATTATTAAAAACTTCAATAAATAATGAACTTTAAAGTGGAAACTGTTCAAAAATGTAAACAAGCAAAGAATACTAATCTTTATCAATATTAATTATTCGTTATTTGAATTTTTACTTAAAGTCAAGGGCTGTATTTGTTATACACACTATAATTACTGACATCATAAATTGTATTTTTTCTCATTTTTATGTCTTGTTCTTTTTTTTTCAGTTTCGCTCTTTATTTACATAATAACAAATGGTGTTGTAAGAATAAATAAAAAGATAAAAGTGACAAAGCTTTTTTCGCTCTCTGATATAATAGAAGTACAAAGAGGGTAACGAATAAAAAGAGACTTGAATTGGATGACTTCAATAATAACGAAAATATATTATAGTACCCTAGAATAAGCGATAGCTGCTCAAGGATATATACGAAGGGTTTAAATAATATATATGTAATGTACAGTTGAGAATACTGTTAAGGTATAGCTCTTATAATGTAGAGTTTAACTGAACTCTACTAAGTGAAAAATTTAACTTATCGATTTAGTTACCCCATAATGCAATCCAATGTTGCGTCACCCCCCAGATCAGTACATCTATATTATTGATCTTCAATCCTTAATTGTAGATGTTTCTTCTTCAACTTTTTCAATTATTTGATTTGCCAGTCGTAAGACACTAGTTGTCAATAGTGGTTTAGTAAGCATACCTGCAATGTTGTGTTCGGACTTTATGTAAAATGGAATACATTGCCCAAACATTGCAGTTTGATGAATAAATTCTTTTCGAAATTCAATATTCTTTAAGGTCGAGTGGTATTCAGTACATATTACTGTTGATGTAACACTTTTATTATCGTCACAAGGTATTAGAGTAGTATTAGAATATTTTCATCTGTAATAAAATAAATGTTGATGAAAATATCTTTTAACGTTCATTTTCTCAAAGTCAAACATGTTTATTTATCATAACTGTGTCAACTAACTAAATTATTTTATGAATTATGTGCATCTTCTCCCGTCTCTATGGCTAAATACATCTAGTTTTCGCAATTTAGGTAGCTGTTTTTGGTGCTTAACTATTAATTCTTTAGTAGTTAGATTCTATAGGAAGGCTATTGCGATATCGTATTCTTCTATGTGTAATCAGATGAGGTCATTTAATGCTATGAATATCCTCAAGTTTTCTAATCTAGAGACCGAAGAAATAATTTGAAATGGACCAAAGTCTGTATTAAGTATTTTCTAAATGCTTTTATTCACAAATATTGCGTTATTTAAGTATATATGTCCTTAATTACCAATTTTCTTGTTGAGGATGATTTTTATGGAAATTGAAGTTAGCTTAATGCTTTTGGAGGTATAGTTCACTATGGATACTTCTTTCTCAACAAAGGCTTCGCATTTGTGTATAATTGCTTCTACGTAACCAGATTTATCTTTATACTTAGGCTTACTTTGAAATAGATTATCACAGTCTTGTTTTTAAGATAAATCTTTTCTTTAAGATATTCTTTCATCTTAGAAAAGAGTATTATTTATATCCCTCTAGTGGAATATTCAGAATTTTAGGTTTCTTAACTCTGTTATTTTTCATATTATTATAATTTCCATATGAAATTACTTTGGAAGAGTTTCATGTAGGTCGTTAATTTCCTTTTCTTCGTCTCTTGTTTCAAATAAGGATTTGTTCAGGCTTTAGTCATTCTCAATCTGTTCTATTCGGACAATTTTTGATTTAATTTTCTCTCTTCCCTTTTGGACTTTCTAGTTCAACTTTTAATAATTCTTAATGTTTTCTTCCTTTGCTCCTCATCATTTCCAGTTGTATCAATTTTCCTATTCAAAGTCATATTTAGATATCGCTTCACTTGACCATTTTCGGTGGAGTTAAACGCCATTAATGATGCTATAATACTGATTCAGTCCTCCCTTGAATAAAAAGGTAGACTTATTTCGTAACTCATTTTGTTTGTCGTGGTTTTAGCCCTTCTTATACCACATATACCAAAGATTGTACACGCACACATATATATAATGAAAAACAATATAAACTAACCATTTTAAATAAAAAACAGAGATAATGCGACATATAACATTATGACTCTTGAAAAATAACAATTCCTTTCTTGATAAATTTATAATTAAAAGATTGTTCAATTAACAAGATTACAACATCTTATTAACCTTGTTGCGGTATAATCAATATAGTTATAATGAAAAGAACTTGCGAATAAATGATTCTTATTTATATATATAGTACACGAAAAATGCCCCATCAACTAGTTTATATATGTATATATAAATAAATCACCACTACACCCTTGCAATACATTAACCATAAAGGAATAAAAGCCACATTTTGATGGATATGAATTCATGAAACAATAATCCTCCAAATACAATATTATTTTTAAAAAATGGTAATTACATGTGGACAATCAATTGTAAAAAGAGAAAGAAATCAATGTATATATATGCTTTTTTATTTCCAGTTATGCTAGCGAGAAAAACCACTATGAATGAAATGACTAGGATTAAATGAAGCTTTTTCTATGCCTGAAAAAGACAATGGGTATAGTAATAATAGTAGTAATAATAATATATAAGGTTGAAGGAAGAACGAATGACCTGTGAAGAGGAGGCGAAACAAAAAAAAAGGAGAGAAAAGAATGGTATGATGCAGTAAATCTTACAGTACTTATAAGTAGATGACTTTCCTCCAATTAATAATAGAAGCAGGAGATACAACACAACACACATTTTCCTTTTCTATCTTTAATCTTCGTTATAGGACTCAGCATCGACAACTTCTGATTGAGAGATAAAAGTGACTTCAGCCCAACCTAGACCCGTAGACTTCTTACCATCATTGACTTGGAGAGTGAACTCGTCGTTGGAATATTGATATATGAAAGGTTTAGTACCTGCGATACCAGAAACAATGTTCTTGACAAAGCCTGGGATTTCTCCCATGACGTCGACTCTTTCTACCATATTTTTCAATGGAGCTTCAATTAGTGCAGTAACTTTATCCTTCTCGGTATAACTTTCATTTTCAATTTGTTCATCAGTGACATTCCTTGAAATACCATTGAATTCCACCTTAATGTTGTGTGGTACAGGCCAGCCAACTTCATCTACCTCTGGATTCAAATGCTCATAGTTGTTATCTAATGAGAGCATCATAACCTCATCCTTAGAGGTAACGACACCGACAGTGACCTTAGTGTTTGCGTATGACTTAGGTGTGATATATTCGATCAACAATGCAGTGTGCTCAGGAGTATGAACATAGACAAAATTCCAAGCTTTAGCAGCATGATGAGGCTTCATACCTTGTAAAGCCATAACAAACATAGAGTAAGCTGGATCATCAACTTCAAAAGTGTAGGTACGGTCTTCGTAAACAACATCAATTTCGTCCTCGTAATCAGAATCAGAATCATATTCAGAGTCGGAGTCCTCTTCTTCTTCTTCCTCATCTTCCTCTTGTTCTTGTTCTTCGGCATCTTCCAAAGTAGTACCTTCTACTTCTGTTGCAAGAACCTCGACTTCATCGACCTCAACAACCTTCTTAACCTTGATAGTACCATGACATGAGTTTCTTGGCCAGAATACATGTCTCATAGTACCCCAAGGAACGTCCAAGTTATCACCATAGTAAGTGGTTGGATCTTCACCAGCTTTAGCACCAGGAGTCAATCTTGTAATATATAAGTCAACAGTAGATCTTTCACAAACATTTGAAACGATATGATAATGAGTATTGTCTTCAGATAATTCAATTGATAAGTCATCGGCGTAAAAATTTGGACCATCGGTTCTAAAATTCTCTAGTTTTGTAGAGGTCCAGAGATTAAGATCCTCAGGTTTTGTAGAGTCATATATTCTGAAGGTGAATTGAGCAGCTTTATGCATTGGAATCACACTGGAATGAATCACTTGAGCGAACCCAACGATACCGGTCTTCAGATCACTAAAATAGAAAGTCACGGTCTCAACATTAGTGTGATCTGGATTCTGCCATGCAAAATCATCACGGGTTGTAGAATGGTAAGGTTGCTTACCTTTCAACTTATCTCCCACAGTGTGAATATATTCTTGACCATATTCTGGTTCTGCAATCCCGGTCACAGCAGAAATATTACCTTGAAGCCACTTTAACATAATATGCAGATCTATATATATTTTTTTCTTTTTGTTTCTTCTTTCTAATTACAATGAATTCGTAAATATATATTGTCTTGAACAAGGCCACTCACTACTTAATCATAAGACATAGTTATAACTAATCCTTCTTCGTGTATATATTACCCAATGATGTGTGGTGGTCCCTTGCACTTCCCACCCAACAGATGAGGCGTATATCACGAAATTTCCTGGTCGCAATTGGTGATGAGCAAAGGATTCAACTGTTTTTTCTTTGTTTTTTCTTGGGTTCTTTTCTTTTCTTTTTGGTGTGGGTGTTGAGTGTCGTTCAAAGTGATGTGCTGCGGCTGTCGTTACAAGTGATGCCCGTCCATTTGAACTTCTTGAAATTTATGGAAATTCGAGGTATTCACTGGGAAAGGAAGAGAGAGGGACAGTAATAAGAACGGTGAAACAGGGGACACCAACACAGTTAAGAGAAGAAGACGTTGGAACTGATTAGAACAGGCCTGTGTGTGTATATATTGTGTTTATTCTTTTTTTAATTTGGAACAAAAGTACTGGAACAGTTACGAACGCAGAAGAAGAAGAAGAAATGACTACGATTTGGAGACAAGCTGTCGGGACTCTTAGTAGTAAGCAACTAACTCGAGGGTTACGTACCCATGCTTTGGCTCATTTGAAAAGAGATGCACCTCTAGAGGGTCTGATGAGTGTACAAGGGCTGCGTGAGGCTTGGTTTGATAGGAGTGACGACTATGTGAGTCGATTGAACCAATTGACTAAGAATAATACAGAATTACAAGAGATGTCTCCCGAACAACTGGTCACTACCCATGCAAAATCTAATAATAAGAAAGATATGGTGACATATGCATCGCTGTTATATAATTTAGAGTTTGCAATGTCCTCCTTACAATCATCAACAAAGAAAATTCCAGGCTTAAAAGAGAGACCAGGTAGCGAAGCATTGTTAAAGACTCCTGATGCCACGATTTCTTTTACTAATGAACCCGAGGTATCTGGGAATAATGTGTTACAACAGGAGTTGATTTCATCCTTTAGATCATTAGTAGAATTCAGAACATTATTATTGAACTCCAATCTTGCAATCTCAGGGGATGGTTTCACATGGTTACTTGCAAGAAAATATAAAAATGCGTTCGGTAATAGTGGGGATTCAATGTCTGCTACTATTGGGGCTGACACCCAATTTGATAAATTGTTTGTGATGAATACTTATAATGCAGGATCTCCGTTCAATTTTGATAGAAGTGGTTTAATGGATCAATTGAAGAAAGAACATTTACAATCTCAAACTGAAACCCAAACAATCGACAATGAATCCACTTTGCTAGAATATGCAAGACAGACCGCATATGTTAATGATACTGTATATATCCCATTATTAGCCATCGATGCATCTCCAAAGGCTTGGTTAACCGACTACGGAGTTTTCGGTAAACAGGAGTACCTTGACAGAGTATGGGAATCTATCGACTGGAGAGTTGTTCAACAAAGACTTCCAAAAAAATCTGCTATTGTATATAATTAAACCAATAAACTTAAATTTTAACTTAGGGTGAGCCAGAGTGATACCTACCTCAGTACCATATTTCACCCTTTATCATGTATATATATACTTATATATTATTCTAAAAAAAAGATCAACCAAAGAAATATAATAACATTTCATCATGTTAATGACATTAGAACGCAGTATACAATCTTTTATATATAAATGTCCGGAATATAGTGCCCACTTACAGAAGAAAAACAACAATAATAGCAGGCCTATAATCTTATGAAAGATTTGCCCGAATGTTGTAAGGGGATTTTAATGTCTTTGGACGGCCTCTTTCCCTTAATGTTTCTTACCACCGACCTTCAAACTCTTCACCCTCTTCAAGAATTTGTTTCCTGTAGAGCTTTTCTTTGTACCAGAGTCAAAACGAACACCTCCACCGGTATTACCACCTAAGTATACATCATCCTCATCATCTCCAAAACTGCTGTGAGTTTTGAATGAAGGAGAGTTATTCCTATTCCTACTGAAATCATTCGGCGTGCGACCTCCTTGTGGAGAAGCGGTCGGACGACTACTTATTGTCATGTTTCTACGTATACTAGCATTATTACCACTTCCATTACTATTGAAACTTGTTTGTCTATACGACATCGATTGACCTCTTTGTATGGTTCTTGATGGTGCAGGGGCACCATCTAAAAATGTAGTCGAGCCCAGACCTGAAGTTGTCGGTCCATGAACTTTTTCAGCCTTTGATTTTGCATCCATTTGCCTCAAACCGTCAATATTAGTTCTAATAGCATCCTTTGATGAATTACCACCTTTGGTTTGATATAAATCATCATCTGCATCATCGACACCAAACACTTCATCAATAGCAGATTTTTTCCTAAAGGTCCCACCAATAGTACTATTTGGACCATCTGCAGGGAATGCCATCACAGGAGCAGCTTTCGAGTTTTTATTTCTATGCGGAGTACAAGCATCAAATGGACCATCATGATGAAATGAACCACCAAACAAACCTGTAACATCTAGTTTATCAATAGTATCTACACCTTTTGCAGGTATTAATTTACTCTTTCTCTTGTCACGTTTTGCAGCGGATGAGGAACCTGAATGACGATGTTCACTACCACGACGATCATGTTGTCTTTCATATGAACTGTGACCATGGCGTGCTCTAGGTCTCTCAGATCCGACATGACCTTCACCACCACGAGAACCTGAAGATGAGATGTTTGAGTTATGTGGTCCAGAATGTGAACGAGATGACCGTTTCTCCTCAGGATAACTTTTACCACTAGTGTCTCTTCTATTATGAGACACCTCATCATAAGTTGGAGGCATATCACGTAAAGCAGATGGAGTCCTCGTATCATCAACGTTTCTTTCTTCAATATATCTCTGTCTCAATTTATCTTTCTCCTCCTTGGCAGAGACATAATGACCACGGTTGGATTGACTATTGTAGTCATGATTACGTAATTGTTCATTACGACGTTGAACGTATTCATCTCCACTATCACTTTCACTCTCTTCATCATCGTCATCTAAAAATGGGTTAGTGGATGACTTACTTGGAGGAGAAGCAACATTGATCCCTGAGGAGTCAAAACTGGGGTTTGATGAAGTGGAATCTCTATTAAATTGATCCCTAGCCCATTCTTGAAATTGTGGGTCGTGATCATACCTATTCGGATTTGCTTCCACGGCGACGGATGTTCTGAATGGATTAGTTGTAGAAAACGGTCTACTAGTACCTGTTGAACTTGGTGTTTGCCATGAACTCTGCATCTTTTCTTCTACTTAATATCTTCAATCAAAAAAACACGTAATGCTGAGAAATACAATCTTTACAACGTGTCAGACCAAATAATTTATTCTTGTAACGACTGTTAACCAACCTGAACTGTAACTGTTTTAAAATAGACAAACACACACGACAGTATATACACAAACTAAAAAATGATAACTGGTCTAATTATAATGTGATCAATGAATAAATTGATTAGAGACGTATCTAAAAATAGCGCACCTTTCTATCTTGTTACCTTTTTATTTATCTGCCAATAAAAACAAACAGTAACTCTACGCTTTCTATTGATTCAAGATGATGTTAAATTTAAATAATAAGAGCAACACTTAGTTTGAATCTAAACTAGAACTGGATCAATACAGGTCCTGTCAAGTTTTCGTGTCAATCAATCAATGGTGTTCACCGGGATCAATCAAAACTTCAACTTCCCAACGCCTCTTCGTCTCTCCCATCTACACCATATGCACATACTGCTATCGTTTGCTTCTCTTCCTCTCCCCCATACGCGCGATAAAGACAAAGAAAGCTTTATTTGTTTCTCTACCACATTTTCCATTTTGGAAAATTTTTAGTAATCAGTGGAAATGTGGTCGTTTTGCACGGCACGTACGGTTCATTGACCACTGATATTAAACCAGAGCACTGGAGAGGAAGGAAGTTGGTATTAATTTGCGATACCATTAAAGTTCGTTTTATGAATGTATATAATGCTATGTATTGGCCCGTACTCCTCCGTCTAGATGATCATGTTCAGTACGATGAGGCCCACTAGCGACGTCATGAGACCTAGTGGTGATATGTCTAAGATGAAAGAACAAACTGTCCGTAGAGGTACATGATTGTCTGGTGCAGCAGCACTAGCAGCACGGGAAGCCGTCGCACTCGACAAGTTTATCGATAGACTATTGAATTGTGTCGATGAGGACTTCGCCGTTGACGAGGTTCTGGACGTGTCGTAGAAGGATCTCGCAGGAGCCGTCACAATACCGTTAGAGAAGATAGTAGCTGTGTATTGACCTGGGATATTGGAACTCAAAGAACTGACACTTGCTGGATATAATGTAAGTAATGAGTCGTTATATTTCTTGTATGTAGCATAGGGGATATAACCCGATTGAATAGCACGCACAGTAGTGGCCACACCGGAGGTACTTGAGTTTGTAGAGGCACCCTTTGTAGTACTGGTACTACTACTACTGGTACTACTACTACTGCTAATGCCACTAATACTACTGGAGATCTGATCAGGACTATTAGCCTGAGCAAGAGCAACTGTACCACCTTCCAAATCCACTGCTAAGTATGCATTACGCAGGAAGGATTCCCCAAGGACATTGAACCCGATGTAACTGTTGGCATAAAGCTTCAAGAAACATGCTGCTTGACCATCTGAGAAATGTGTGGTTTCATTCACACTGGCATCAAAGGTGGTGCTTAGTAAATGCTGTAAAGGAACCTTTATTGTTACCTCATCAAATGTAAAATCGATATGAGCTCCAACTGTACCGACATCACATCTAACTAACCATCTATCTAGAGATTCAACATAAGTAGCACCGATCTGGATAGCAATTTGAATAATTGTACTTACAGGTAAATAACTACCCACAAAACTAGAATCAATCAATACGGGTTCCAAATAATCCTTGGAGGTCATGTTGAGACTTTCTTTATCAACGTTGGTAATATAGATGGGACCCATTGGTAAAATCGGATACCCTGTACTTGCTACACCTGTACTAGTATCCATAAATGGAATCATATCAAATTGAATAAGATCTTTCGTAAACAATATTGGATCCACTGCACCCAATATCAATCTTCCACTACCATCATTCAACATGTTTCCCGAGATTGAAGTTTGCACAGAAGTAGAATCATTGTTTAACCAAAGTGAATAACTGGCACTATCAATAATATTAGCATCCACTAAACTTTTCATAAAATAAAATTCATCATTATCAAAATTCCTATAGTCAATAGCGTTTCCCGGATATGTGATCAAACCACCAAGCCCTAGGACACCCGAATATAGATTACTCGATTCATTAACATTGAGGAAGTAAGGTTGGGAGATTTTCAAATAACTATTAGAAAATGTCACGTTAGTAGTAGTGTTGTGTATTGATTTTGTGAAAGGACTCACAATAGAGGAATCATCATCTGTTAAGATAGTAATATTAGGGAAAGTTAATACATCACTTACTGCGGTTCCATTAACCTCAATACCTTCAATAAAGTTCAGACTATATGTTTCGCCGGGGTTAATATCTACAGCTGTAGATGATTCATTTCGCAAATATAACGTTGTATCTTCACAATTTGAACGATTACCACATTGACTATCTTCTTCTCCTGATAATACCCAACTATATGGGTTTGCTGTATCCAATGCCAACGTTTGTAATTGTCCAGGTGTACCAAACGTTATATTGATATAATAATAATTGTTATTATTCTTACCGACCAATAAAGTTGGAAACTCTCTGACATCTGATCCGACATTTGTAAGAATTTTATCGTTAGTGAATTTGAAACAATTCGTACTGACAACGAATGTAAGTATACACAGAAGAAACGATCGGCAACTTATCACGTAAGTATTATTTTTATTGTTTCCAGTCATAGTCCAATATGTAAGTTATATTATTTTTTTATTGAACTCTACAAAACCAAAAAGGCAATAAATTTGTACCGTTACTAAAGTATAGATGGTACTCTATTCTATCCGAAGTTAATATGATTATTATAGCAAGTCTTCTAGTGCTACTCATATACCAGATATGTCTAAATAGCGAAAACAGTTTCTTCTTGTTACAATCAATACAGAATACCTTCCAAACACTGTAGAACGTTAGGTTACCTACCACAAATAATTGAACAGAAAGATTAAATATCACTTGATAATATGTAAGATTATACAATTATTAATCTTTTTCTTTTATCAATCAGTAATATATATGCAAGACGTCTATTCTTTTCTCTCTCTTGGCTCTCTCGCTGTATGAATGTATTGAAATGAGCCCTTTCCATATTTATTTTCGATGTTTCGGCGCAGCCAGTCAGAGAGATGCGAAGACAAAAAAATGAGATACGATAGATTGTTTTACCTCAAGAGGGAACAGTTGATCAATTGATAAGTTAATGTAACAGACATTCTTTAATGTTGCTGTTGTGGTGAACAATGTCTCAAATATAGACTGTCTATATGATACATTCATTGTTTAGGAAAGAAACTAGCTGTTCTTGTCTGTTCGGCAAGTAACGGAAGCATACTTGTGATTTTTTTTTATTTTTAGTTGAACATCTCTAGTGAAAACACCAAGACACTCTTAATTTCTGCTATTGCACAGTATAGAAACGACACCACTTAATGAGGCGCAATACCACAAAGAAATAGTATCATTAATACATTTACAGGTGAGTAGGTATGGGGAACCATCACATGATTGACGTCTATACATATATGCATAGATGTAAGTGTAAGTACAAAATAACAAATGATCATTAGATAAGGATGCTGTTTTAAAAATACCAAAAGGTACTAATTTATTATGTACCAAATTAAACAGAATGCTGTGAAAAAAAATTCTGAATTTTCCATTTGGTTGAAATATGCTGAAATGTACTTGATATTAAAAGCACATTTATTATTATTACTGTCATCTCCAAATATTGTTACAGTGAACGGTCAAATGCATCATTTAGAGAAGAAAAAAGTTTAACCACGTTAAGTAGGACGTAATAAAATAAAAATTAAGAATAACAGATTGTTCAATTTTATGTATTCTATTTAATAGAATCGATCAGGTAATTTCCAAAATATATAACTTAAAATATATCTGGCTGAGTAATGAGTTTCTATCACCTTTTAAATTAGAATCAAATCGTTCTACAAGTTTGCGTAAAAAGAAAAATCTCTTACAATTCTAAGAAATGACTAACCAACACTGGTTATTTTATTTTAACGTTTAACAAGAATACTACAACTAACCCTCTTCCAGCAACATCTAAAATTATCAGAAATCAAGAGTGAATTATATCACACTTGATTTCAATATAGATATAGAAATACCTTTATTCACACTTACTTATATGTGCCATCACCAGATATCATTACATCACATGATGGCGCATGGTGTGATCGAGGAAATGAAGATCTTTACAAAATGATATAAAAAGATGTTAAACAGAGGTGCTGTTGTTAAACTGCTAATCTTTTGTGCATAGTAACGTTGGACTATGTAGCTCCAATAAACCCAATGTAGGGGGAACGAATACTACATTATGCAGTATATATCATGTGTTATTATATATACGGCAGTGCGGCACACTCTAAATTCTACTTATATTAGCCACCTTCACCTTCAGATAGGTTAAGCTAATGTTAGCCTTTTTAGTGCTGCTGCTACATATTTAACATTCAACACTTTACTTTAACTCTTTAGCCTTAAGCTGATACTAAACCTCTTATATTAATAATGAAAAAATCCTGTTTCAATTTATCTATGCATGTAAACGTAAGTTTGAAATCGAGAATATACGATTAGTATTCGAGTTGAAATTATCGGACATAGTTATAGATATTCAAATGTATAATCTTGTGGTTTATTTTATGTTATATAAAGTAAGTCTATATAAGGAAGATTGTATATATATAAAGTTAGAATATGTGGTCCTTTTATACTTTTGGAAAAGGAAAACAGTCTACCAAATATTGATAGTATTCTTACTAAACATTCTAGAAACATGTTCTAGACACTTATGAAACAATTAGTAATACTTGCTTACTAATCATTCTTAAAGAATGTTCTAGAATCATATTGAACAGTTAGTAATAATTTCTTACTAAACATAAAATTGTAATAACCAAGTATTGCTACTTTCTATATTATAACAATGCAAGCTTCTGCTCATATTTGAATAGATATTCTAAAAATTTAAAATTTAAAATTTAAAATTTAAAATAATATAAATTCATAGGATAAAAGTTTTGTCAATTTTTTAAAATTTTTCTGCTTTTGTAGCTCAGTCGGAAGAGCGTCAGTCTCATAATCTGAAGGTCGAGAGTTCGAACCTCCCCAAGAGCAATTTTTTTCGCGTATTTCCCAAAAGAGAAGTTGTCACGTGAGTTTCGCATTTTCATAGTCAAAGCAACATATTTTCTTTTTTTTGAAAATTAATGAATTTGATGGTCATTTTTAGATGTTTGAAAAATAGGAAAAATCAATATTACATACAAAGTGTTCAACAAATCAATATCAATTATTAATAAAAAGAATACAATACTCCATCCATCGTTCATTAATCCAATTGATAACGAACATTGTAATAATAATATTTATCAAGTCTATAATTAGATTGAGAAAGAAGTGTAGATTAATTTAGGTAATAAAGATGTCTACCGTTGACAGCATTAATCTCATCGAAACAAGACTTAATGAAGGGAACGCAACTCTTCAAGCAAAATACGCGACCCTATCAGAATTATGTGATATCCTAGATGGTGGGTCCAGAGAGGAATATGAATTGTTTATGAGTAAGATTGTTCCTATCCTCTTATCCAATTTAAATGAAATACCAATATCATTAAACAAAAGCTCCACTGGACATAAATTGAGATACTTTATATTGGATATTTTAAACAGATTTTTAATGGCACAGGCTGCTGATGAGGATGTTCGTAAGATTTTAGATATACTGCTGAAAATATTACCTGAAGAAAATGAAGAGAATGGTGTACTATGTATGAAGATTCTTACTGTATTGTTCAAATCTTACAAAAACATTTTACAAGAGAAAGTTGAGCAATTTATTACCATAATTATCCAATTTTACAAGAATGCACCAGAATTAGTAAAAAATGAGTTTAAATCCAATGAAACCAATGATGGCGTAATTTCAGACGCTGACACAAGTGACCATAATTTATTAGATCCCGATGTTGATGAAGAGAAAAGGGAATCCTCTAAATCCAAAGATGAAATCCAACCCAATGGAATAAGTGATGACTTGGACAACAACCAGGTTTCAAAATTAAGAACCACAATGTTTTCCTTCAAGATTTTGTCAGAGTGCCCTATAACAATGGTCACTTTATATTCTTCATACAAAAACTTAACAAGTTCTTCCTTGCTTGAGTTTACCCCGCTAGTAATGGAGTTATTAAGAACAGAAGTTGAACAACAGAAAGAAGCACGTAAAAAGGCTGAAGCAGATGGTAAAAGATTAACATCCGTATCTTCAGATATTAAGAATAGAATAACTTACAGCGAATTAATTCTTGCACAGATTAAAGCAACTTCCTTCTTAGCCTATGTTTTCATTAGAGGATATGCTTCTGATTATTTAAATGAGAACGCTGAGCTGGTTCCAGATTTAATAGTCAGACTGCTACAAGATTGTCCATCGGAATTATCATCAGCTAGGAAAGAATTGCTTCATGCTACCAGGCATATTTTATCGACAAATTATAAATCTTTGTTTTTAAAGAAGCTGGATTATTTATTTGATGAAGATGTCTTGATTGGTCATGGGTTTACCACACATGAGGTGCTAAGACCTCTGGCTTATAGTACTGTTGCCGATTTTATCCACAATATTAGATCAGAATTGCAATTATACGACATTGAACGAACGATTAAAGTGTACACTGGTTATTTATTAGATGAGTCATTGGCCTTAACTGTCCAAATTATGAGTGCCAAATTGCTACTGAATCTAGTAGAAAGAATCCTAAAATTGGGTAAAGAAGAACCAACAGACGCCCCAAAAGCAAAGAAACTACTAATGGTCATTATTGATGCTTATACAAAGAGATTCAAGATGTTGAATAGACAGTATGGTTCAATTATGCAACACCATAGAGTATATACTAAAAATAAATTAGAAAAAGTTAAAGTAGCCCAGCAGTCGCTAAAAACCGAAGATATTAATCCCGATGCCCTAATGAAGGATATTTTTGGTGATTCAACAGACAAGTTAATGAATACAACTGAGCCAAATGTCGAAACTAATTCCGAGATCCTTAAAGTAAACCAGGATAAGGAGGATGATACCAACATGGAAATTGACGAGAATACAGTAGAGACGTCAGAAATTGTTTTAGATATTTATAACATAAATGAGTATTATCCGATACTTCTAGCCCCTGTATCAAACGGTGATCCAATAAAAGATGCATTTTATCTATACCGTACATTAATGTCCTTCTTGAAGACCATAATCCATGATCTAAAGGTATTTAATCCACCACATAATGACTATACTGCAGCCCACGCTAAACTATGGACTTCTGTTTCTAGAGGGTTTTATTATGAAGAAGTTTTAATGTTTAGAGAACTATTTCATGAATGTGTTGTTGGCCTGAAGTTTTTTGCAAGTACAAATGAAAAATCTATCGTACATCCTAAAAAACATTTTGATATTGCCATGCCCAGCCTTCCTGTCTCTGCTACAAAAGACGGGCGCGAATTAATGGATTATTTAGCATTTATGTTTTTGCAAATGGATAGTTCAACGTTCAACGAGATTATTGAATCTGAAATTGATTTTATCTATGAACGTATGTTAGAAGATTCCGCCTTACTACATATTGCTCAATCATTCTTAACAAATGAACTAACTTCACCAAATTTTGCCAGTATAATACTTAGATTTTTGAAATCAAAATTGAAAGATCTCGGAAATGTCGATTTTAACGAGTCAAATATCCTTATACGTTTATTTAAATTATCATTCATGTCTGTCAACCTATTTCCAAACACTAATGAACTTGTATTATTACCACACTTAAATGATTTAATTCTGGACTCGTTAAAATATTCAACAACAACGAAGGAACCACTAGTATATTTTTACCTCATTCGAACTCTATTCAGAAGTATAGGTGGTGGTAGATTTGAAAATCTATATAGATCCATTAAGCCGATATTACAAGTTTTACTCCAGTCTCTAAACGAAATGATACCCACAGCAAGGTATCCACACGAGAGAGAATTATATGTGGAATTGTGCATAACAGTACCTGTAAGATTAAGTGTCCTTGCTCCATATCTACCATTCCTAATGAAACCGTTAGTATTTGCGCTACAAGGACATGCAGAACTAATTTCTCAAGGTCTAAGAACCCTAGAACTGTGTATTGATAATTTAACCGCTGAATACTTTGACCCAATAATTGAACCCGTCATTGAAGATGTAACGAAGGCCCTCTTTAAGCTGTTGAAACCACAACCTTACAATCATACCATTAGCCACACTACAGTTAAAATTCTAAGTAAGCTTGGTGGTAGAAATCGTCGTTTCCTAAGAGCTCCACATGATTTGAAAGAAGGAAACGAATTGGACTTAGAGATAAGCGCATTATTTAAAGTCAATGGCTTGACTGAAGAAATTCCACTATCTGTTACACCTGCTATTAAAACAGCTCTAGATACTCTAGAAAATTATAAATCAAGTGTTGACTATAAAAGGAGTGCGTTTAATTATATATCGAATGTTTTATTATTATTCATTAAACCCTCAACCGATTTTCCAGAATCTTATGTTAGCGACATCAAGGAAGCTTCAAGAATTTATCAAATAGAGAAGTTTAAAGTTCCAGCAGATTATAATACTTATCCTATTGTTGACCGAAACATGTTCTCCAAACAAGAGGAATTGGTTGTTAAACTTCTAGAAGCATTATTTTTGGCTACATCAATAGAGGAGTTAAGAGAAGAAGCTACTACTATTATTAATCACGTTGTGGACCATTTTTGCTTATTACAAGTCAACAACACATTACTTAGAAAAAGATACATCAGTAATACATTTAACATTGACATAAAGCTCCCAAATTTATCGTTTAATAGCAATATTCTTGTCACTGCAATGTCTACAGCTTTATCATGTTATATGCTACCTGTTAGGGAAGCTACTATAAATGGAATCAAAAGAATCAACGAAAGGTGTATGATAATTTATGAGGAAAAATCTGTATTTCAATTTTCTCTACTATACGATTTAATGAAGCAATTTATGCATGATTGTTATAAGGAGAAATTTTACGAAAAAGAAGCTGGTATACTTGGTATAAAAACACTTATTGAAGATACATGTGTGTCAACAGATGTGCTGAAAAAACTCCAACCAGATTTAGTAGCGGGATTTTTATTTGTACTAAAAGACACACCAGTTGGCGCCCCTGTGACTATTACTAAGGGTGCTGAGAATCTGTTGAATCAAGTATTAGTGTTGACATTTGATAATGTTACCGAGGCAGATCTTGAGTTGAAAGGTATCCAACATACCTTAACTGATATTGTCTGCGAATTAGGAAATCCACATGAAAAAGTTAGACAAATCTGCCAATCGAACCTTACAGTCATAAGTGAAAAAACTAATATCCCTATTGTAAAACTAATGGATAAGTCCAAAAATTTCTTACTTTCACCCATTTTTGCTAAACCACTGAGGGCACTTTCGTTCACAATGCAAATTGGGAACATTGATGCCGTTACTTATTGCTTAGGTCTTCCAGATACATTTTTAACATTCAACGAAGAATTATTTAGGCTCCTACAGGAGGTTATCGTTTTAGCAGATGCAGAAGATGAATCATTATCTACCATTCAAAGGGCAACAGAATACGGAACTTCTGAGCAATTAGTTAAATTAAGAATAGCATGTATTAAGCTACTGATTTTAGCATTAAAAAATGAAGAATTTGCCACTGCTCAACAGGGTAATATTAGGATCAGAATATTAGCCGTTTTCTTCAAAACAATGCTTAAAACATCACCTGAAATCATTGATACCACATATGAAGCCTTAAAAGAGGCTCTAGCTGAAAACTCGAGGCTACCTAAGGAATTGTTACAAAATGGTCTGAAACCAATGCTAATGAATTTATCTGACCACCAGAAACTGACAGAATCTGGACTATATGCATTATCAAAGCTATTGGAACTTTTAATCGCATACTTTAAGGTGGAGATTGGTAAAAAGTTACTAGATCATTTAGGAGCATGGTGTACATTTGAAGTACTGGATAATATATTCGGTCTTGATATAATAAATCAAACTCCAACAAAAATTATTTCTAGTATTATAAACATCTTTCATCTTTTACCACCTAGGGCAGATATGTTTTTGAATGACCTTATGGTTAAAGTACTATTTTTGGAGAGAAAACTGAGATGCCATTTAGATTCACCCTTCAGAACTCCTTTAGCGAAGTACCTGAATAGATTCCATAGTAATGTTATAGAATATTTCAAACGTAACCTGGCTCCTAGACAGCTGACACTATTCATGTGCAGTATTATTAAAAGAACAGAGGCTAAAGATTTGGCTGCTGATTTTGAAAATGAAATGCTAAACTTCTACAACTATTATATTGAGAATATACCATCTAATGAGGTGAGGGTTGTTAGTTTCTTTGCTAATATGATTGACTTATTCAATACTATGATTCAGATTAAGGGAATAGAATGGCTGAGGGATCAGGAAGAAATGATTTTAAAGTTACAATCTATGCTTACTCTTACACTAGAACTGATCAAGAAAAGATCCTTCTACATTGATGGGTTACAATTAAGCCAAGCAATTGAAAAGTATGAGAACATACATCTGCAATATATCAAATTTCATCCTGAAAAAACTACATTATTATTTGAATTCATCCAATACACGTACACAGAGGATATTTTACTATCACATCAAATCGAGGATTATGTATTTTCCCAGATTGTTAAAAATGAAGATACAGAATACCAAAATACTAGTATACAAGATGCATTAACGTTTGCCTTAGACAGTAGCAACCTAAAGACCCGTATCTTCTTGTTTAAAAAAGTTATAAATGCTAGCTTAATATTTGACGCTGTGTCAAACGGTTCATTGGATAGATTGATCGGTAATAATAGTAGCTCTAAACTCATCAAGTATGTTGCGACTCACGTTTGGAAAAGTAGTAATGAGAACTTATTCTCAAATGTTGCAGGTGAATTAGATGGTTTCAGGTTTGAATTACTTCAATTATCATCGATATTTATGAAATGGAAACCAACCGCGTTAGACGAATATAAAAAAGATTTTATCAAGTTTAATTGGCATTTCATTAAATTAGAGGATACGCTCTTGAAACAAGCTGCATATCTCGTAACCTCTTTTATTATCAAGGAATATGATTTCCCATTAAATGTCGTGGTACAGATTTTTGTCGCTTTATTAAGGAGCCCTCAGACTGAAGCCCGTTTCCTAGTTAGCCAATCCCTAGATATGTTGGCTCCAGTGATACATAAGAAAACTATAACCACAGATACACCAAATGACTGGGTAAGCTGGGTAAAAAGAGTAATGTTCGAAAATTCTTCGAACCAAAACAGCACTTTATATCAGTTTGTGATTAATCATCCTGATCTATTCTTCAAGTCACGTCACTTATTTATATCAAATATTGTTCATCGCATGAATAAAGTAACCTTTATGCATAACGTTAATCCAGATACTCAAATATTATCAATCGATCTCGCTTCACTTATATTAAAATGGGAAGAAATGGATTTAGTTTCTCACAAGAAAACAAGTGTGGATGCAGATGGTGACATTGATATGGATAATAGTACTGTTGCAGAAAGTGTAAGTACTATGGTTACACCGGTAACTCCTCGAAGTTCCATTAGTTTGAATCTACGCGAGACCTGTATATCTTTCCTTATCCGTTATATTTGTGCAAGCGACCATAGGGCGATAGACAATGAACTTGGGGTCAGAGCCATTAACATTCTTTCAACGTTATTATCGGAAAACTACTGGTCTGACGTCAATGTCAAATTATCTTATTTTGAAAAGTACTTATCGAATGTAGACTCAGGCGCTGAAAACACCGTATACTATTGCATCAATACATTGGATGTTCTGTATATATTTTTCAACAATAAACCTAATGAATGGGTTATTGAAAATTTGACAACAATACAATCGCTGCTAGATAAATCAATTAAGTCAAATCATCATGATATCCAAGAAACATTGGTCAAAGTACTCAATTCGATTTTGAAAACAATTAAGGAAGAGAATACGTTATCCAATTCAGAGGAGGAGAATCCATCGTCAGAATTCATAAAATATTTAGTATCTGTGATTAATCAAGATTTACAAGGTGCATCAACAATAGCAGCTGGTGTTACACTAGCGTGGACACTGTTTGTGAATTTCCCTGAACGCGTTGATCCATTATTGAATTCGCTGATGAAGTCATTCAACAAGCTTTGTAAGGATCATTTGAGTACATCGCAACCGAAGGACGCCGTTACAATGGAAGAAGCAAAAATCACAACTAAATTACTCGAGAAATTACTATGCTTACTATCAATGAAAATTGCATCTTTGGGAGATACACGCCGCCCCTTCTTGTCAACAATTGCTCTACTTATCGATCGTTCAATGGATCAACGTTTCCTAAAGAAAATAGTATGTCTATCCCGGACATGGGTTTTCAACAATGAGGTATTCCCTACAATTAAAGAAAAAGCTGCTATATTGACAAAAATGCTAGCCTTCGAAGTGAGAGGGGAACCTTCCCTTTCTACTTTAGTATATGAGATAGTATTAGAACTATTTGAGAACAAACAATTCAATAATACTGAAATTACTGTGAGAATGGAACAACCTTTCCTCGTTGGTACAAAGACTCAAAATATCGAAATTAGACGGAAATTTATGAAAATTTTGGAAGGAAGTTTAGAAAAGGATATAAAAGAACGTCTTTACTACGTTATACGAGACCAGAATTGGGAATTCATTGCTGATTATTCATGGCTGAACCAGGCTTTACAATTATTGTATGGTGCATTTGACGAAAATCATAATTTAACTTTGATTAACACATTTGAAATATCATCACCAAAACAGTTACACGAATTTTTACCAGAAGATACGAAACCTGCTGATTTAACAATTCCAAATGAAAGTGATTCAAAACTAATCAAATTTATTAATGAACATACCTCTGCCTTGTCGAAATTATGTGATGTCTCAGCTGGTGACATATTTAAACCAATGGTTGAATTATTTTACGAAGATCCAAACGCTATTCAGAAGGCTTGGGTAAATATATTCCCTCAGATTTATAAATGTATTCCACGTAACGAACAATACGGATTTGTCCGCTCATTGATAACTTTGCTTTCCAAACCATACCATTCCAGACAAATGTTTAATAAACCAAATGTTATTTCAGTATTATTAACGTCAATCAGCGATATCGATAGCTTAGAAATTCCACCTCATCTTGTCAAATACCTAGCAATGTCTTATAATTCATGGTACCAGTCATTGAAGATTTTGGAATCTATTCAAGAAAATAATTCAATTGACAACTCTAAGATTATCGAGGCCAACAATGACGCGTTATTAGAGCTATACCACAATCTACAAGAGGATGATATGTTCTACGGTCTATGGAGAAGGCGTGCAAAATATAACGAAACTAACGTTGCGCTATCCTATGAGCAAATCGGTTTATGGGATAAAGCTGAACAGTTATATGAAGTTGCGCAAGTGAAAGCACGTAGTGGTACTCTACCTTATTCTGAATCGGAATATGCCCTATGGGAAGATAACTGGATTTTATGTGCTGAAAAATTACAACAGTGGGATATACTAACAGAATTGGCTAAACATGAAGGATTTACGGATCTATTATTAGAGTGTGGTTGGAGAGTTGCCGATTGGAAATCTGATAGAGAGGCACTCGAACAATCTGTGAAAAGTGTAATGGATATCCCAACACCAAGAAGACAAATGTTTGAAACGTTTTTAGCCTTACAGAATTTTGCTGATACTGGTAAGGGTGATCAAGATATTAGAAGACTATGCGACGAAGGAATTCAGTTAAGCTTACACAAATGGGTTTCTCTTCCTGACCGCTATACAAACGCACATAAATGGTTATTGCATGGTTTTCAACAATATCTCGAATTTTTAGAAGCGACCCATGTTTATACTATTCTTCATTCAACTACTGCCCAAAATATTGATTCTAAGGCTCAAGAAGTGAAGCGTGTCTTCCAGGCTTGGAGGGATCGTCTACCTAACATATGGGATGATATTGATCTATGGAACGATCTTGTTACTTGGAGACAACACGTTTTTCAGGTTATCAACAACGCCTACTTGCCATTAATCCCTTCACTACAACAAAACAACAATAACAATATAATAAACACTCACGCCTACAGAGGTTACCATGAATTAGCTTGGATAATCAATCGTTTTTCTCATGTTGCACGGAAGCATGACATGCCAGAAGTGTGTATAAGTCAACTTGCAAGAATTTATACTCTACCAAATATTGAGATACAAGAAGCATTTTTGAAACTACGTGAACAAGCTAAATGCCACTACCAAAATATGAATGAATTGACCACTGGCCTTGATGTTATTAGTAACACAAACTTAGTTTACTTTGGTACTGGCCAAAAAGCAGAATTTTTTACATTAAAGGGTATGTTTTTATCCAAATTAAGGGCATATGATGAAGCCAACCAGGCATTCGCAACAGCAGTACAGATTGATTTAAATTTAGCAAAAGCATGGGCCCAATGGGGTTATTTCAATGACAACAGGCTATCTGAAGAACCCAATAATATTAGTTACGCTAGTAATGCTCTAAGTTGTTATTTACAAGCTGCAGGTTTGTACAAGAATGATAAGACAAGAAATCTCCTATGCCGTATCCTATGGCTAATAAGTATCGATGATGCATCTAATTCATTAACAAATGCATTTGATTCCTTTAGGGGTGAGGTTCCAGTATGGTACTGGATAACATTTATACCACAATTGTTGACGTCCTTATCTCACAAAGAGGCTAGTATGGTTCGCCAAATTTTAATTAGAATCGCAAAAAGCTATCCTCAGGCACTACATTTCCAATTACGTACTACTCGTGAAGATTTTGCAGTTATCCAGAGACGTACAATGGCAGTTTTGGGTGAGAAAGGTGAGGCAAACAATTCTCAGGAAAATGCAGCCCAACGTCAACCCTGGGAACACCTACAGGAGTTGAGCAATATTTTAAAGACAGCATATCCATTGCTTGCGTTATCATTGGAATCTCTAGTAGCTCAAATAAATGAAAGGTTCAAGACAAGTCCCGATGAAGATTTATTCAGATTGATTAATGTTTTATTAATTGACGGTACTTTTAACTATGGACGTTTACCTTTACCTCGTGCTAATTCTCAATTACCTTCTAGTACAGAAACAAACCTCGTAAGGCTATCCGAGACATTATTAGATCCCCATATTAGACCAAAATTTAATACTGATTTTATAGATAGCAAACCTGATTTTGAAACTTATATCAAGAGACTACGTTATTGGCGTAGAAGATTAGAAAATAAATTAGATCGGACACCTAAGGTGGAATATTTGGAAAGAGTGTGTCCTAACTTGAGTAGTTTCCATCATCAAAAGTTTGAGGACATCGAAATACCTGGTCAATACTTATTAAACCATGACAGTAATGTCCACTTCATTAAAATCTCTAAATTTTTGCCAGCCGTTGATTTTGTACGTAGTACACTAGTTTCGTATAGGAGAATCAATATACGTGGTCACGACGGTAGTATCCATTCATTTGCTGTGCAATCACCAGCTGCTAGACACTCGAGACGTGAGGAAAGAATGTTCCAATTATACAGATTGTTGAATAAGCTTCTGGATAAGCATGTACAGTCAAAACGTCGGAATTTACAATTCACTTTACCAATTGCAATTCCTTTGTCGCCACAAGTTCGTATTATGAATGACAAATCATCATATGTGACATTACATCAAATGTATGATGAATATTGTATGAAAGCTAATATTAATCCCGATGAGATCCAGCAGTTCGTGAATGATCAATTAAATATTGCACATGATAAGTCGCTACCACCTCCTGATATTACACTAGTCAAAATGGAAATATTTAGTTCCATTCATTCTATGTTTTTGCCTACAACTGTTCTAAAAGACAGCTTTTGTGCACTGTACCCAGAGTTTGAAGATTTCTGGCTCTTCCGTAAACAATTTACATCCAGCTATGGTACAGTCACTTTTATGACTTATATGATGATGATCAATAACCGTACTCCAAGCAAAATATTTGTTGATAAACAGTCTGGTGATGTATTTACTTTAGAAATGTTACCGTCAAGATATCCATTCGAGAGGGTCAAACCACTATTCAAGAATTTGGAATTGAACTTACCTCCTGATGCACCAATATTCCACAACAACGAACCGGTGCCTTTCAGATTAACTCCTAACATACAGAAATTAATTGGGGATTCTGCCCTTGAAGGTATTTTTGCCGTCGACATATTTACAATATCAAGAGCATTATTAGATCCAGAGAATGAATTAAATAGTTACTTGACGTTATTTATTCGTGATGAAATTATTTCATGGTATAGCAACATGCACAGACCAATAGTTGAAAATCCACAATTACGTGAAATGATACAGTCTAATGTCGATTTGATAATTAAGAGAGTTTCTCAGCTTGGTCACTTAAGCTCCACTCCTACAGTTACAACCCAATTTGTTCTAGATTGCATCAGTGCCGCTGTGAACCCTAGAAATTTGGCTGGAACAAACATCAGTTACATGGCGTGGTTCTAGTTGTTCCATACTTAACGTACGATTTTACCACTCCACTTTACTGTTTTCACCTATTGTATTAACACGCTTAGAACCGGAATTTTATTTCATATTTATTGTAGAACATATATACTGTTCAACATTGTATAGTAGGTATTTATAAACATATATTAAATTATTTTTAAAAAAACAATTTATTATTATTATTATGATTGTCTCTTAATAATTATTGTTGTCTATTTTGAAGGTTTTTACAATTGGGGAATATTAACGTTTTGTAGGGACAGATGCTTTGTATTATGCAATTATTTACAAGAGATCTTTATATATGTTTAACAACGGAGAGCAAATCTGATATATCATTACTAGAAATATGGGTATCCTCAAAAATAAGTGAGTCTAGTTCATCACTAGGATTGCTGATATCAACATTTATATCATTATTGTTCAAAATTTCGGTAGATAAGTCTTCTGGTAAAGCCCATTTATATTGTTGGGCAATATTAACAATAGTACGATGCATGATTGGGAATTTACAATACACAATCTTATTATACCAGGAGTGTGCTGTATCTATATCATCCCATTTCACATATCTCAATACCATAGAAGTACAAATCTTAAAGGTAAGCGGAATATTGTTTTGTTTCATGCAAGCTAGTACCTTTTCCACTTGAATCGGGGTTAAACCTAAGTTATCATACAGAATAATTGAAAAGGGACAGTCTTTACCTTTATTTCTAACTTTTTTCGCAAAAGGTTTTGAATAAAAATCCAAAAGGAGTTCATATGCTAGCTGCTTATCCTCTAAGTGAGATAAAACACTTGAAATGAAACATTTGATTATTCGAGAATCATTTTTCCATAAACACTGTTTTTTAAAATTTTCTTCCATGAAAGTAATGTAGTTCATATATAATTGGATTAAGAATTCCCGATATAACTGCATACCCATTGTAAGAGAGCTAGTCGAAAAAAGAGAGCTATAGAGTTCTGAAAGAGGCAGGGATATTTCCTCGAGTTCTCCATGTAGTGACCTTGGTATTAGATTTGACATCCCATGAATATCCTGTATAAGAACCTCGGCTGATACTTTACGCCCACATGTTGAATGGAATATGGTTCCCCATAGTCCCAAGTTATTAAGAAGTTCACCTGGATTTGGTTTCTTAATGACTGATATTAGAAATTGACACATCAATTTTGGGTCATTGAAATATCTTAGTGACAATACTAATTCATTGAGGATCATATTTTTAAACATATACGTTTTCGGTATCGTTGACATTCTACCAACTGTTGATGCCAATTGGAAAATAGCGTCTTGATCTCTTTTAGCCCGTAGTAAACGGAACATCTGAACAATTGGACGATGCATCAGTTTACCAAAGCTATCCTCATCGATATGGGGACTGTCTTTCATGAATATTATCAGTGATTTTAAGAGAGATGTAAACAATTTTATATCCTCTAATTTTGTAGTTATTGCAAGTGTCTGTATAACAAACTTTACAAACTGTATTGCTAATTGTTTTCCATTATCTTTACCTCCTTTACTTGTGACATCCTTGTAATATGAAAGTTTCTTCACCAATGCTTGTAGATAGAAAGATAAATTAGACTGTGAAAGAGTGTCCTTCTTATTTTTATTAATCGTCAAGTTAATAATATTATATATATCATAGAAATTATGCAATTTAACAAATTTCTCCATTGTAACCTCTGGCAAAGGATATTCATCAGGTCGCAAGAGAAAATAATCGAAAGTCGCCAGTTGATACTCTAATTCTGATCCTTGAATTAGCCTAGTAGTGAATAACCTTGAATAAACCCCAGTTGATAAATTGACATCGTTCTGTATCAAAAACATATAATGTTGAAAACCACTTGATTTTGAAAGGTTATCGTAAAACCATTTATGAATTGAATCTGGAATTGTCAATGCACTACCTAGATTCTTAGATGGAAATAACATATTCTGAATATATATGGCTTCATATAATAACCTTGATGTTTTCTCTATATTAGATTGATTTGATCTGTCTACCAGTAGCTGCAAATATTCTGCAAATAACTTATACTGATAGCGTGACCCTCGAGACTGCAGTACCATATTCAGATAGAACGGATTATCTGAGATATTGATCAAATTGTTCTCAATCTTATTATATTCTTCTGGGAACTGGGTAATTAACAGATCTTTTACCATTTTCATTCCTTTCACATCCTGGACATTCACAAACCATTTTCCCAATTTAACCAAATCTGGAGAGCCTTGTTGAAATAGGGACTCCCTGGATAAGGTTTTCAACCAAGTAACCATATCAAGTCCAGTGGTCGTTGTTGTTGTTGTTGTTGTTGTCCTAGTAGCTGTTGAGTTACCTCGCACCGCACCCAAAAATAATCGACAACCATACCTCCATTCTGGCTGAGATAGCAATTTCCTTGATAAATTCATCACACAATAACTCTATAAGGTGCTCACCATTAATATTCCTTTGTGGTCTCCTCCTTTTCAATTATACCTGTTTTTGACTCCTTCTCTCAAACTTAAATATATAAAATCCGTAGATTATAATTTAAAGATAATTTTGTTATCTCGAAAATTAGATGTTAGGCTGTAACAATTTTTAACAAGTTCCAAGATTATATCAAAAAGCCAAGAAAGGGACAACAGAGGAAAGTTGAACCTGTATTGTGAGACTACTAACGTGACTGACCATATCCCAAACAAAATGCTAAGCTATACTTTTGTACAAAAGTTTGGTGAGGTAATGAGCCTGAAAAACGGGAATGTGACTCAATGTACGCAATCACATTGGCCTTTAGTCTCTGAGATCAGTGGATCGATCTCATTCTTTGGTTCATTTGTGTCCTTATTCCCTCAAATTATAGAGACATACAAAGATAAGAGTGTTGCTGGGCTATCGCCATTATTTCTGTTATGCTGGCTATGTGGTGACATCACATCTTTAGCAGGGGCACTCATGACTCATCAGCTGATGTTTCAAGTGGTACTAGCATTATATTTCTTATTAAATGATTCCTTTGTTTGTGGACAATATTATTACTATGGGATCTTATACAAAAATACATTGGCTACAGTGGGTCATGAACCTGGTCCTGTGCTGTCACATTTACCACATGCCATTGAGAACAACGGTACTGGTGTCACTACGGATAACTTAGAGAGCTTGATAGATAATACAACTTTACCAGAAGGTAATATGGGGGACATTGAACGCACAACATCACGAGGAACTCGAGGAAGTAATCGTAGTAGACGAAATTTATTAATTGCTGCGGTATCTATTGCTAATCAAGTTCAAAGTGCCAATGCTTCGAAAGTTCATACTACAACTAATAATCCAGGAAGTGGAATCGTGTTGTCCTGGTTTGGGGCATTCTTTTATGTTGGTGCTCGTATTCCACAACTAATCAAGAATTATCGTCGTAAATCTACAGATGGGTTATCCCCCTTATTATTTGCAACAACTCTGCTTTGCAATATTACATATTGCTTATCAATTTTTACAAGTTGTAGATTTATTGACTCCACAGACAAATGGGCTTTCTTTGATAACGCTTTACCGTTCATTATAGGCAGTGCTGGGACAGTAGTGTTTGATCTAATATATTTCTATCAATACTACGTGTTGTATTCTACAGACACTAAATTGAGAGCCATTGAGCGTGATATATACAATGAGGAATCTTACGAGGATGATAACGTCGAAGATGGTGAAGACACACCATTGTTGAGAACATAGAAAATTCCATTATTTTTCTTTTTCGTTGCTATACTAGCAACAAAACTTCTGGCCCTCCTTTGATCTTTTGGGCAAATTATGAATTCGATCTATCAGGGAAGAAATGAATGAGAAACAGAAGTCTCCTTCTTCACCCTTTCTGTATTATTACTATTTTGAATAAGCTTAAAAAGATTTCGCAGGCAAATTCCGAAAATCGGTGATATCCCTTCACCCCCCTCGATGTTCCTGCAGATCAGGTCCGAACTTCCAAATATGCAAATATATATATAGTAGAGGAAAGGGGTACATAAAGGCCAATTATTTGAAGTTAAACCCTCTTTAGATATATACTTTATTTCTGAATATATTGATTTATACATATATATCGTTTGCATCACAAACATACATCACAACAACATACGTAATACTAATACAATGGTTCATCATAGAGTTACAATTATTGGTTCAGGACCAGCGGCTCATACTGCTGCCATCTACTTAGGCCGTGCAGAGATACCTCCTACGATGTATGAGGGTCTTATGGCCAACGGTATTGCTCCTGGCGGTCAATTAACTACCACCACAGAGATTGAGAATTTCCCCGGTTTCCCAGATGGTTTAATGGGTGGAGAACTAATGGATCGCATGAAACAACAATCTGTGAAATTCGGTAACAATGTTATCACCGAGACAGTCTCTAAACTGGATCTATCATCTAGACCATTTAAATTATGGACCGAGTTCAATGAAGATGCAGAACCTGTCACTACAGATGCTGTGATCATTGCTACAGGTGCGTCTGCCAAGAGATTGCACTTACCAGGCGAGGAAACATACTGGCAGCAAGGTATCTCAGCATGTGCTATTTGTGATGGCGCTGTACCTATCTTTAGAAACAAACCACTTGCTGTTGTGGGTGGTGGTGATTCGGCTTGTGAAGAAGCTCAATTCTTAACCAAATATGGTTCCAAAGTCTTTATGATTGTTAGAAAGGATCATTTAAGAGCCTCAACAATCATGCAGAGACGTGTTCAAAAGAATGAGAAGATTGAAGTTGTCTTTAACACTGTTCCTTTGGAGGCTAAAGGTGATGGTAAATTCCTTAATGCAGTTGGTTTAAAGAATGTTCAAGAGAATAAAGAATACGATTTACCTGTGAATGGTCTATTTTATGCTATTGGACACAGTCCCGCCACAGAGATAGTTAAGGGCCAAGTCGACATGAATGATGCTGGTTACATCAAGACTGTGTCTGGTTCTTCTTTGACGTCTGTTCCAGGTTTGTTTGCTGCTGGTGATGTCCAGGACTTCAAGTACAGACAGGCCATTACATCTGCAGGGACAGGTTGCATGGCGGGTCTGGATGCCGAAAGGTTCATTTCTGAACAGGACTAGTCCTGCTTTCCCTGAATAGTATAGTTATATATATATATACATACTTATATATTTGAAGTAGTATATAGTTCATTCATTAATGTATTCGTTCACCTTGTAATATGATGAGTCAAAGATTCTGTTCCTTTTTTTTCATTTTTTGGCTGTGAATTTACCAACCGACGCCCAAACTTGAGCGAGAAGAGATTCTAGCAGTCCAACCATCACATACTTGGATATATATTGAAATAAACTGAAAGAACTGAAAGATATAGTGAGCGAAGGTGTCTTGATTGATTGTATCTGCTGGTAATACTTGAGATTGCGATACATATAGATATATAAATACAGTTCAACTATGTCTGATGTAAATTTGGTGAAGTTCACGAAGAAACTATTACCTCCAAACGATGGGAAGAACCTCACACCGTCTGAGCTACATGACGCCATTGTCACTATCATGAAATTACTAAAGGGGCTAGGTACTACTGGTGCTGGTGGGGTTCCTGATGATGTGGAACAGTTGCCATTGCTAGTGAAAATTGCTAGTTTCTTAACAGCTCTAAGAACTAGTGGTTTGGACCATAAAGCTGCATACATTGCTGAGGCTGCCAAGGCAGTCTTAGCGTTCTCACGATTAGTAGATTTACCCATGGTATCACAAACAAATGGGAAGATTAATATCCTAGATATTGTCGGAACAGGAGGAGATGGCCAAAACACATTCAATGTATCAACATCTGCTGCTATTGTTGCCTCCGGAATTCCACATTTAAAGATATGTAAACATGGAGGGAAGGCCTCGACTTCTAATAGTGGTGCTGGTGACTTGATAGGTAAACTAGGGTGTGATATTGCAAAAGTTACTCCACAAACAGTCCCACAACTATGGAATGACAATGATTTTTTGTTTTTATTAGCACCTTACTTCCATGATGGAATGTCTCTAATGGCACCATTAAGGAAATTACTGGGGATTCCTACAATCTTCAATGTTTTGGGTCCTTTATTACACCCGGTGGATCACGTTAACAAACGTGTCCTTGGGGTATACTCTCATGATTTAGGAGAAGAGTATGTCAAGGCTGCTGCCATGGTATACCCAGAAAGCGAAATATTTGTCGTTTGGGGGAATATAGGTTTAGATGAAGTATCACCCATTGGGAAGACTACAGTTTGGCATTTCAAGAAAGATATCGAGTATCAACAAAACGTTTTCCAAAAATTCGATATTGACTCCTCAATGTTTGGTCTTCAGGAACATCAGTTAACAGACTGCCTCTCATTAGGACCTGCTGAAAATGCACGTATACTAAGAGATGAAATCCTTTCTGGGAAATATAAATTGGGAGACAACCACCCAATATACGACTACATCCTGATGAATACCGCCGTGCTATACTGTCTGGCAGTTGGCAATCACGATTGGAAGACTGGTGTGGAGATGGCAGAAGCCAGCATACAGTCCGGTGCAGCATTACAATCCTTACAATGCTTTATAGACTCAGTACAGAAGTTATAAAACGCTTGCCCATCTCGACCGCTTCCGACTCTCAAATAACATAGAACACTTGTAATCTATATACATACATAAGCCATTTTACATAAGTTTCACCTTATGCAAACCCCACCTTCCCCCAAGCCCTTGACAATTGCTATCTTTCTCAGCAAGTTGTCGATTACATTCTTCTATAATCAAAAGAGAATGGTTGGTTGTTGCTATTGCCGTTCAGCGTTTGGACAGAGGAGTGCTCTTCTTCTCTATTTTTGTTTGTGACGCGAAATTTTTTGAAAATAACAATGAAATTCCAATTTCTTCTAAAATAAACAAACTTAAACCATTTAAACATGTCAGTAAAAAACGGAAAGAAGAGGTGGAGTTGGTAGGCTTACTGTGAACTCTGAAGCTGAATTACATCTGTTGGAGAAGAGAGTTACCAGAAGTGACACAATTATACATACACACTCATGAGCAACACTGAGATCAACTCAAAGAATTCGGAGTTTACGCCCATAGGGTATCTATCAAATAAACGCCGGAAACTATCAAACGACAAGGATGCATTGAAATCACCCTCTTCAAAATATGCTGCTGACGTCAATGAGGATGCCGAGTTAAGTTTTGATGAGAATCTGGAGGACCTAGAGGAAGATGATTCACCGTCAAGGAAAGTACCTCGGGCTGTAGATGATGATACAATGAACTCTAATAATCTTTTCACTGAAAATTCACAATTCGAGAATGATTCTTTACCTGAGATACCTGATGTTACAAAGACAAATAGTACTGCTACTACTACTACTAATAACGGTAGTGGTTACAATGTAGAACAATATCCAAAGAACTTATTATCGAATTTGAATAATGCTACCATGTCTGAACCTATTAAAGAACAACAAGAGATGACGAAACTGTTATTATCAGGTAAAAGATTATCTAACGCACAGATAAATTTTTTCTTGCAATACTTGAAGAGTAACAACGTGTTGGGAAATAATAATAATAATAGTAACCCAAGTGGTTCATCAAATGGAGATTATAAAGCCGACCAAGAAAGGTACAACGCATTATATGACGATTATCAAGTATTACAAAGGAAATATTCAGATCTTGCTGATAGTAATACTCATATGAATGATGACAATGAAGATGACGACACAAACAATATAGAAGCTCCTGATCATAGTGAATGTGAACTTAAACAGAAACAATTGGAAGATAAGATAGAAGGTTACAAGAAAGAATTATCCATCTTAAAAGAACAACACCAAAAAAAGATTCAAGAATTAAAGAAAAAGAATGAAAAATTGAATACCGATATTGAAACACAACGTGCTACCACAGAAGATCAAAAATTGGATAATGATAGTAATTTAAGAAAATTAAGAGAAACAATTAATAAACTTGAGGATGATGCTCAATCATTGGAGAGAAAATATAAGGCAAAGATTAACGATTTAGAGAATCAACTATTGGATTTAAGAAACGGACAAAAACATTCTATAACTGAGTTGGAGAATCAATTACATTCTAAGGACCTGAAGATATCAAGTTTTGAAGCTCAAATTAAAGATTTAACAGAACAAAAAGATATAACATCACATAAACTAACCACAGTGACAAAAGAATTAGATGGAAAAACACAAGAATTTGACCAATATAAATCGCAAGTGAACAAAAAAATCTCTAATGAGCAAATAAATGACAAAGAAATACATGACAATACTCAAAAGACAATTCAAAAATATGAAAAGGAGGTCGAAACGTTATCTAAAACAAAATATGATATCGAAAAAGAATTACAAGACTATAAAGAAAAATTGGATAAAACAGAGAGAAATCTAAGTGCATTCAAGGAAAAACATTCTATGGAGGTAAAATATTTACATGAATCACTTGACAAACTAAATGAAGATTCTAAGAAGACTTCGATAACTATAAAAACGTTGAAGGAACAAATATCGGACAAAGATAATGAAATATCTCAAAATGTCTATATGATCAAAAGACTCAAAGAAAAGATCAATTCAACTGAGGAGCAGACTACCGTCGTGAGATCTACAAACCTACAGAATGAACTTGATGATAAATCAGAAGAAATTAACCAATTGCAAACACGCGTCAATCAATTAGAAATATCAAGAAAAGATCAAATACAAGAATTAAAGATGGCAAATGCCAAATTATCCATTTTAAATGAAAAGGTTACAGATGCCGAAGATGAACTCAAATCTACTCAAGAAGTACTAAAATCTATGGAACGAGAAGCAAAGGAGAAGCAATGTAACTTAGACGAGGCTAATAAATTGGTGGAAACATTACAAAAAAGTTTACACTCTTCATCTAATGATAAGGAGTCGAATTTTACAGACTTGAGACAAAAATTAAAAGAACAAGAAGAAAAATTGAAACGTGCTGAAGTTAAAAATAAAGAATTATCCGAACAAATCATTCAAAATACCGTAGATTCAATAAAGAATGTGAATAGTGACTTAGAGGAGAAAAATGATCATATTAAAGGTCTAGAAAATAATGCAAATTTTTACAAACAAATGTTAAAGACTTTGGAAGAGAAGGTTGAAAATTACGAGAATTTATTAGAAGAATTGAAGGATCATCGTAACGATGGAACAACTGACCAAAAAGATGAAATTAAAAGGTTGAATCGAATGTTACAGACAAGAAGCAAGGAATTGCATAAATTAGACATTCAAATGGTTAGCCTTAAGAATACTAATCAACTATTACAAAAGAAATTGGTTGAAAATTCAGTACATATGGAGACATTAAATGAGCAAGATAAACAAATCAATAATTTGGAACTAAATGTAGAAAAGTTAAAGAGGGAATGTCATGAACTCAAGAAAATGAATAAAGAACAAATTGACCAAATTGAGGATCTTCTGAAACAAAGAAAGTTGGTTAATGAAAATTATAATATCATAAATAATTTGAATACCGAATATAAGAACGAACTGGAGGCAACTAAAGGAGAGTATATAAGCAGAGAACATAACCTGAAGGAGAGAATACTTGATTTGGAGAGTAGCAATATGAAGTTGAATGAAGCCTTAAACAGAGAGCAAGTATCTAATGAATCTCGTTCCAGAGATACAGATCTACGTGATTATTATCGTTTGAAATATCACAGAGAAGTGCGCCATAACAATGATCTCCGGATGATCAATTATTACTTGACTCGTGTTTCTCAAAGAACAAGTACACAAATGAAAATGGATTATCGAAAATATAACAGAATTCTATCGGATTCCAGAAAATTTGAAGAATCATTAAATGATTATGATTACATAGAGCAACCACGATTTGATCCAGGATTGAGATATAATTATAAAAATTCATCAAATACAAACTCAAGGAACGACATAAGGCCGGAGCCCTCTAGATATGCGGACAATTCAAGTCCCTTGTATTTTAATTCACCAAGATTGAAATTCAAAACATTAGCGAAGTTCGTTCAGGCCTGTGTCAGAATGAAACAGGTTGCGTTAAAGAACCATTGGGATGAACAAAGAATAAGACATTTAGAAAGACGTATCGATTCATCAGATAACAGTACCAATTGGACCTTGTAAAAGATTCTATCATCTATTCTTTATATATAATATTTTATGTATTTCTATACACCATTTGCATTATATGAGGAAGGGTTGTAATTATAACTATAAAGCCAAATGTCAAACAAACTAGAAATAATAGTATTTAGAAACTAATGTTAGCACGATTAATTAACAGGGGAGATATTATGGTTGTATATCGTTTGTGTGACCACCATTTGTTTTCAGTGTCTTTAATTGGTTGAATATAGTATCCAACCGTTGTTTGAAGGTATCTGATATAAAAGTTATCTGCTCTAACATATCAAAATAATTTTCCAATTCACTACATTTTTCTAACAGACTTTTAAACTCAGCAACATTTTTGTCAATTATACCCTCAACAATATCATTCCTAATAGTTGCCTCGTGTTGCTGGCATATATCATGCGTCTGTATCTGTATAGACTGTACGTAGTCATTTATCTTGTACATAAGATAGTCGTAATCGACAGCCAACCTATTAATGCCTAAAGGGTCGTCATTGTTTGACGAATTATTCTTATTAACGTTACCAGTTTCACCGACACTGGATTCATTAGACATTTCCAGATAAAACTATACTCAGTAAGCCATCTATTAGTGGATAGATACACCGACAAGCAAGATTCCTTGACTCAGTGTTTCCTGTCTCTGTTATTCCATTGATAGTATACCAACAAAATTAATTTATATTTCAAATTAATCAAGCCTCTTTTGCCCTTCTAGGAAATTGTATATCACGACAGAAAAAAGGAGACAACACACATTTTTTGGAAGAGGAAGAGAGATAAACAATTTTGATGCGTGAACGACCTAGATAACAGAGAGAAAGACTACAAGGTAAGAACCCATTCTCGAACCATTCATAACTATTAGAATCAAGCGATAAAAATTAACTGGCTACAATTATTATCGTGTTTCCTTCGTTAGTGCGTATTAAAATAAAAGTGATCCTTAACTTTGATAATTGATTAGGGGCAAGTTTTCAAAAGAAGCTTAGAGATACATCAACAATTTTTTCCAAAAAGTATTACAAGTAAGTACAAACTACAATGTCTCACGGTGTTTATCTTGGTGATACTCCAGTAAGAAGACCTGGTGTTTCTACCAATCCATTAATGCGGAAAATTCAAAGGGCGTGCAAGATGACTCTTCCTGAACCTGATATCGCTTTAAATCTGGATGTTGCTGACTTTATAAATGAAAAGCAAGGTGCAGCAGCTCATGATGCTACAACTACGATTGTGAAATTGATCAATAGTCGAGACACTCACACTGCGGTTTTTGCGTTGTCTTTACTAGATGTCCTAGTGAAAAATTGTGGATATCCAATACATTTACAAATATCTAGGAAAGATTTCTTGAACGAATTGGTTAAACGATTCCCAGAACATCCTCCAATGCGTTACTCAAAGGTCCAAAGATTGATTCTAACTGCCATTGAAGAATGGTACCAGACCATTTCCAAACATTCTCCATATAAGGATGATATGACATATATCAGAGATATGAGAAGATTGTTGAAATATAAAGGGTATGTACTACCAAAGATCCAAGCGGAGGATCTGGCTGTTATGAGACCTACCGATCAATTAAAGTCAGTTAGTGAAATTCAAAAGGAACAAGAAATTGCTCAGGCTGCTAAATTGGAAGAATTAATTAGAAGTGGTAAACCAGATGATTTGAGAGAAGCAAACAAACTTATGAAAGTAATGGCAGGTTTTAAGGAGGATAACATGGTCAATGCTAAACAATCCATCAACACTGAATTAAACAAACTAAAACGTAAAGCCGATTTGTTGAACGAAATGTTGAATACTTCATCTGAAGCAGATTTACAAAATAATGAAACCATTGATGAATTGTACAGTGCTCTAAAGGCTTCGCAACCAAAATTCCAAAAAATCATTGAAGAAGAACATGAAGATGATGACTTAGTCCAAAGTCTTTTGAAATTCAACGATGCCATAAATCAATTGATTGAAAAATACTCCTTATTGAAGATCGGTAACAAAGAGGCTGCGGAAAGAATTAATCTAACAAACTTAAATGACATTTCTACTGCATCCCAAACAGGGGGAGCTTTAGCAAATGAAATTAACTTAATCGATTTTGATGATGATGCGGGCACCACCACCCCAGGCCAAGTTCCAAACTCTACTGATTCCAACAGTAATAATAATAATAATAACAATTCAGATCCCCTAATTGATTTATTAGGTGACCTAAACTTATCATCAACTCCAAATACATCCTCTACTACTACATACAATAACCAAGCAGCAGCCGTAGAAATGGGTGGTGGTATATCATTAGGTACCACTGCTCCACCATCTGCCAACACTAATGTCCCGATATCTTCCTCTTCTGGTGATCCATTTGATCTACTAAGTGACTTCTCTTCTCCTAATGCATCCACACCAGCAGCTAGTTTGTCGGTTCCGACTGCAGTTGCTACTTCTCCAACGTTGCCTAGCGCTCCTGTATCTGGAAATGGTTCAACCAGGATCAACGTAAGTAAATCAGCTAATATTAAAATTGATCTAGTAGTTTCAAGAGAAAGCAACTCTACCATAAAGATTAAGACAATTTTTAGTAACCCTTCCGCAAACTTGGTCAAAGACTTGGTATATTCTATGGCAGTTCCAAAATCTTTTACCTTGAAATTAGAACCGCAGTCGTCGAGTGCTCTTGGATCATTTGTTGAAGAAGGTGTATATCAAAACGCATTGGTCGAAAACGCTGTTAAGGAAAATCTTGAGAAGAAGCCATTAAAAATTAAATGGAAGGCTACTTACAATATCAACTCAAGCCCTGTGGAAGAAACTGCGATTTTCCAATTGCCTATTGTGTAAAATAAACCAATTTAGTTGATCTTAAAACTCAGAAATATGCTATTCTATTAAATATAATTAATGTATACATATATATTATAATTGTGAAGGCCAGATTCCAACAATCACATGTAAAAAACCCTTACGTGTACCTGAATGTAGGTCTTATTGTAATGCTGATATCAATTATCTTCCAACAAATTTATATCTCTTAAAAAATCTTACATAGTACAATCTACATAGTAAAAATATATATTTCGAAATCTTTATCTGTAAAAATATATGCACAATAAACATTCTAAAGACCCATTCTATTTCTGGAATCTCTGTAAAATTTCAGATGGGGTGGGCGACTTTATTTTTGTTGAATTGGCATTATTAGAACCACCCATAGTTGGTGGTTGTAAATGTCCTTGTTGAATAGAAGGACTACTCAAGGTATTTTGTGTTGTTGCAGCAGATGAATTCCCTGGAGAAGGAACCTGTGGTTGAACAACATGTCGTTGTTGCTGCTGCTTTGGCTGTAGAGGTGTTTTTACTTGTTCCGATTGTTCCGATTGTTGCTGTTGCTGTTGCTGTTGCTGTTGCTTCAAATGCATTTGCTGTTCTTTGACCTTTTTGACATAATTTTCGGCAGTCTTCCATGCCATACCTGGTGGAAGTTCTGGATTCTGAGCTAAGATTTTTTTTGTATAATTTAAAATAAGTATCATTTCAGGATTATTTTTATCAATAGGAGGTATGGAATTAGATATTCTAGAATCTGAAATAGGTTTTCCGGTAGATTGTTCAGAAGAAGGATCTTTAGCACTCCCCCCATTAGGAGGTCTCGAACCTACCTTTTCTCTTTGAAGTTGCGCTTGTTGTGCAGCTAAAAATTGTTTTTGTTGGGTTCTGTTCTTAACATTTCTTCTAAACTGAACGTCTCTACGTAAAGCTTCGTCTCTTTGAGCTTTCAATTGCGACATCTCAGCTGGTGTAGGAATTTTCATATTTTTTGTATCCAATGGCTTTCTAGGTTGCGATTTGTTTGGTTTTGGAGCGTTCTCTCTCTTCTTAATTGTTTTTCTCATCACTTCAAACATGCTTGCCCATCTTAATCTCTTATGACCTCTTTGTATCGATTCTTCGCCGACACCAAGAGGAGAAATCCTTCTATTTTGTCTCTGTTGAAATTTATGTGCTTCAATTAGCCATTGTTGTGCACTATGTGCTCTAGGACCTTTCATGTCATTAAAAGTGAAACGTTCGTTCAATTGAACAAATCTTTCAAAACATTGCCAAGGCGTTCTAATTTCAATATTGGACAGATAAGATCTTGTCGGTCTATGTATCATTTGAGAACTAATTAATTCCCAATTATACGAGTAGGCATTAATATTCTTAACCAATTCTTTATCATCTTCTGGAAGCCAAATTGTAGGTGTTCTGTTTCTCAAATATCTTAATGATGGAACAGCTGGCGGTCTCAAATAATGATTTCTTCTGTTCGCATAAAACATGCCTCTTCTTTTGCTTAGTTGGTTCAAAGATTGCTCGTCATTCATCACCTGTTTTTCGATTACTTTAAAAAAATGATCATCATCTAGAGTCATCATTGATTTAGAAATCGGAACAAACGGCGTATCTTTTCTATTAGGTCTATCATTTTCTTTATCAATCCCCATATAAATTGGTATTTCTTTAGTTAAGTTACGTTCAGCAGTTGTTAAATCATCCATTGAGATATATAATTTGAAAGGATACATCTCTTTACTACGAATGTCTTTATCATCTTGGGTAGAGGTCTCTGAAACTATCGATAATTGGCTTATTTCTGCAGCACAATCAGGTGCCACATTTAATAAGTTTGGATTAATGACTTGCTTTGGTGGTTCTGTGACATTTTGAGAAACTGATTCAGGATCAACATTGCCTAATTTCTTTTCTGTATTACTTATTTGTGCCTGTTCTAAATTATCATTACCATTTTCTTCCTCTTTTGTTTCAGAAGTCATACCATCACGCTTATCATCAGAAGTAACTACAACATTAATTTTTTCTGTAGAGATATCTGATTTTTCATTTACATCTGATGTTAAAGTTTCAAGACTTTCGTCAACATTTGTATCAACATTTGATTCAGTTAAAGTTAAAGGTGCAATATCTACAATTGGTTCAGCTTCTGAATTACTTATTCTAGGTACAGATGCTTCCGTTTCAATTTCTTCTGTTTTCTCAATCAAATTGTTATCTGTATCAGCAACTGTTTCGCCTGGTTTGTCATCTTCTATTATTGGTGAAACCACTGATGAGAATAAAACTGTCGGATTTGACTCTGCTGCAGAAGTTTCTGGTGTAGGAGTTGATGTATCTGTTTCTTCCTTTATTGCATTTGCAGTATCTGATAGATGTACAATTGGTTTTCTCTTTATACAACACACTTTTCCATATGTCCAGTAATCCATAACCGCTTGAGCTAAAGTTACACATGCGGCAATTCTATAATTTTTACCTTCTTTAAAATCAGCTTGCATCCATTTAGCTTCTTCTAATAGACGAGTATAATGTGTATGATCATTATTCCAAGGATCAATAAATAATTTTGGTTGTCTTAAACACCATAATGATAATCTTCTTAATTCTTCAATTCTAGAACCAACTACAGTAACTCTTGCTTCATTCAAAGCATTATTTATTATATCTGTTGTGAGTACTTTATGAGCTCTAGGGACCAAATCAATTAATGGTAAAGTTTGTGCCATATATTTTAATTCTGCCAATGGGATAGAATGTGGAATCTTTGAAGGTACTTGATCCTTTGTCATTAAATATACTATATCCTTGACATTGATATCTTCACTCTTATAAAAATTTGATGAGTTAGTCTTTGGTTCCCTTAATTTATTTGAGACAGAGTCTTCATATTGTGGTTTAGTCTCTACTGGTGTTGGTTTTAATGGTGGAATATATAAGTTTGAATAATAATTGCTACGTGCCTGTTTTGCAGCTGCAATAGCAGCTACCACAGCAGAACTTGGTGGATTATTGTTTTGTAGAGTGGGAAGTAATCTTTGTTTATCGTTAGTTTTTGAGGAGTCTCTCTTTTGTTTCTTTATCAATACCTCATCATCATCTTTATTATTATTATCATTTTTATTATCAGTAGTAGTAATATCTTTTGTCTCTGATGCACTATTTTTCCTCTTTAAAGATGATGGTGATGTTGATATAATAGATTTATTTATCACATCATCTGATGATTTTGAGAAATTAACTAAATCTGAATGTGTTTCATTCTTTTCAAGTATTTGATGTGACACGGTTGTAGGTGTTGGAGAAGATGCTGTTGATACAGCCAATGCAATCGAAGAACGTTTCCTACTCTTATTTCCAGTAGTTGTAGTATTAGAAGTAATATTTTTTTTAGTAATATTACCTGTACTAAGACTCTTTCTTGGATATAATGAATTTGAAACATTTGATAAAGATGGTGAAGGATTTGGATAATTGAAATAATTTACTTTAGGTAAACTTTCAATTTGGAATCTAATATTCTTCATAATATCATTTTTATTCAAACACTCATTCATATCACTATTTAAAGCTTTCGAATCCTTAATATTTAATAAATCACTCAGTCGAGAAACGCAATATAATTCTATAATCTTACTATTTCTCAATTGAATCATTCGATCCAAATGAGCTCTTGACGAACCTTTAGTAGTAGCAGTAGATGATTTAGATCGGAGATTACCATTGCCATTACCATTATTATTAATAATATTGTTGTTGTTGCTTAGAACAGTACCATTAGAAATATCTGTGGGAGATTGCGATGAATTGGAATGATTAGTAGTTGCCATATTTGTTGTCTCTAAAATAAACACGCACACTCACACACAAACCAACAAAACAAAACAATAAAAAGGATGGATTAGCTCCCTATGTATTCTTTATGATGAATTGGACAGAATGATTTAGGAAGTGAATCTAAATACCGGATATATCGAACCCTCTCAGTTTGTCTTTCTTTGTTCTTTGTCTTAATTTCTTGATCTCTGTATGTAAAAAACAAACAAAGAAAAAAATATTCAAATTGCCGCCCTTACAGTTGTTGGTGTGCTCTTCCCTCAAAAAAAAAAAAAGAGCCTAGTAAATTTGTCCTTTTTACCTTCGTTTGAACGCTTTATGGGGAAACAAACAGAAAAAACAGAACCAGCACAGCACAGCACTCGTCGTTATCTTTATACGTTTATATATATATATAGATCGGGATACGTATAAATATAGCTGTGTTAGCTAGCTTGAAGAAGCAAAGGATATAATACACACACAGGAGCTATAATAATAATAATAATAATAATAATAACAACAATAATAACCCTATCTCTTATCTGTATCTTCTAATGGTTTTTAGCAGTCCAAAATCCATTATTTCCTCTCTTTTTCTCCTCCCGTTGGCGTTGTCATCGTCGTCGTCGTCGCGAAGAATTTTTCTTTTTTTTTTGGTGAGAAAGGCGGAAAAGACAGTTGTGGCACCTCGTGCAGGATGATGTTGCACGTGATATGCGATTAGGCATACAAATAGTTTGTTATATTGATATATCTATATCTATCTAAATCTATATCTACACAATTCTATATAGATCGATGAGGAGTGATGTGATACTATTTTCACCATTGAGATATCTCTGTCTCTAGGTCTGCTATACCGTTCATTAGTCCGTCGTGGTCTAGGATCATGTATGTGCTGATGACACCCTTTCTTGCGTCGGATTGGAATTGTACTTTTGCATATTTTTCTAAGAATCTATCTTCTTCATGGAAATAATCAACTTCAACATCCTTTACTCTTTTAGTAGAACGAATAGTGGTTTCATCGGTATCAAAGTTTACTTCATATTTCCTACTAACAATCACGTAGAAATCAAAATGTTCTTTGCCTCCATTAGAGGAATTCTTAATATCATCCAATGTAATCTTATATAGAGGTGGAACAATTTCAGGTGGCATATTAATCAATCTTTCACTTATCACTAAAGCGCAGTTCTTGTCATTAGAATTATCTATGGTTCTGAAAAATGTAGATAATTTAGTATTCACGCTATTTAAATATTTGGCATAATCACTATCACGATTCTCCTTATAATCAATAAATGAAATAAAACAATATGGATCCGATTCAGTACCATCTGTCTTAATGGTAGTCATTGGAGAAGCAAGCATCAAATCAGCTAATGCACTAAGTTGAATCTTATTACTCTCTTGCGCACCAAATAATTGTCTGGACAAGTTTTTCAATGCTTGGAAATCAATGTCAGGGTTTGCATTATAAAAATCAAAGTCAATATTAACTAGCTCTTCCTTATCTTCATCATTGTCGTCGTTACCCTCGTTCTCTGAGTCAGTACTACTGATATCAATCTCAGATTCTTCCTCTTGTCCGTTTTCATCTTCTTCGTTACGTCTCTTTCTATTAGCCAATTCGCTTAATTTAAGAGCTTGAACCATTGTAAAATTGTTTTGTGTTAATACTGATATCGGTACCTCTCTCCTTTTTTGCTTCTTCTAATATAACCTATTATAAGAGCTCATCTCATCTCATCTTAAACAGTTTTTAATTATTGAATAAAATATTGAAAATTTTCAATATTTCAAAATTTTCTATACGGAGAAACGTTCGCACAACATGAGCGAAGAGGGGAGATGAATTATTTTGAAGCTCATCACCTAGACGATTCTTTTTTTTTTTGTTTGCTTATTAAAGCATATATTATGACACGGAAGAAGTAATCAATTTTGCTGTTGGGAGGAAACTACAAGTCATTAAACATTTCCTATTGATCAGGTTAGTGATACTACTTCAATAATATATATTATCTTTTTCTTTTTCCTGGTTTAAAAACGATGGGTGATGAACAAGAGCTGCTGAAACAGATTAGGCAATTAAAACTAGAAAATTCACAATTGCGCAATCAATTAGAAAATGGTGGGGTTTTAGGAAAGAACACCATAGATGGCGATGTCAATACAGCTACAGCCACCCAGTATCCATTGACGTTGGATGAATACCATAGATACGGTAGACAAATGATAGTAGAGGAAACCGGAGGTGTAGAAGGACAAATCAAATTGAAAAATGCTAAAGTATTGGTTATTGGTGCTGGTGGATTAGGTTGTCCATCTTTACCGTATTTAGCAGGAGCAGGGATAGGGACAATCGGGATTGTAGATAATGATACTATTGATACATCCAATCTACATAGACAAATTCTTCATTCTACTAATAATGTTGGTATGTTAAAATGTGAATCTGCCAAGAAATATTTAAATATGTTAAATCCAAATGTCAAAGTGATTACTTACCCTGTACGCCTAGATAATAATAATGCGTTTGACATCATGAAAGATTACGATCTTGTCCTGGATTGCACAGATACACCAGTTACAAGATATTTAATATCAGATGTTGCTGTGAACTTGGGAATGACTATTGTTTCCGCCTCAGGTGTGAGAACTGAGGGTCAACTGACAATATTAAACTTCAAGAACGTGGGTCCTTGTTATAGATGTTTCTACCCGGTCCCACCTTCTCCAAATTCCGTATCATCTTGCTCCGAAGGTGGTGTTATTGGTCCTTGTATTGGTCTTGTAGGGGTAATGATGGCCGTGGAGACCATTAAGCTTCTTCTGGATGCTTACACATTGGATAACTGGGAACCATTTCTAATGCAATATTCTGGATTTCCTAAACAAACGTTAAGAACGTTTAGAATGCGTGGAAGAAAGAATAATTGTAAATGTTGCGGTACAAATCCAACAATCAATAAACAAATGATTGAATCTAATGAGATCGATTATCAAGAATTTTGTGGGGCTCGTAATTATAATGTTTGTTCTGATAATGAACGTATTACAGTAAAGGAATTTGAAGAATCATATCATAAAATCGATAAGAAAGATTACATATTATTAGATGTGAGACCTCCACATCATTATGATATTTCTCATCTTTCATACACTTACAATGTTCCAGTCAAGTCTCTTCGGAATATGAATGGGTCACTAGAACAATTACAAGAAGTTATCCCAGACGTTAATAAAAATAGTGAAATTGTTGTGATGTGCAGATTTGGGAACGATTCACGTTTGGCAACAAGATTATTAAAAGACG